>NC_091167.1:44924411-45291911 GCF_040958095.1 Procambarus clarkii | reverse complement strand
TGAAACACACTTTAATCATCTGTTATATAAAGCACCACTATATATATCTATTATATGAATCACACGTTATTCGTCTGTAATATGAAGCACACTGTATTCGTCTATAGTATGAAGCCCATTGCATTTGTCTGTTATACGAAGCACACTGTATTTGTTTGTAATATGATCCGCACTGTATTTGTCTATTATATGAAGCACGTTATATTCATCTGATATATGAAGCACAGTGAATTTGACTGTTATATGAAGCACAACAAATTGGTGGTTGTATACAGAAATCGTGCGGCTGGCGAGAGCCCAAAGCTTCGCTGTCTAAGTACTCCGACACAAATATAATGTCCATTCCAGACACTCTATTCGTCTGTTATATGAAGCACACTGTATTTGTCTACTAATACAAAGCACTTTGGATTCTATTATAAGAAGCACACTGTATTCGTCTGTTATATGAAGCACACTGTATTCATCTACAGCATTTCATTAAGCACACTGTATTTGTCTATTAATACAAAGCACACTGCATTTGTCTTTTACATGAAGCACACGTATATTCATCTGTTATATGAATATTGTATTTATTATATTTATAAATAAACAAATTTATTTATTTATTTGTCTATTTTAAACTATAAATATAAATTATATTTATTTGTCTATTATAAGAAGCACACTATTCCTCTGTTATATGAAGCACAGTGTATTTGACACTTTTATTAAACATATTGTCATTACTATTAAGCATACAACAGTTGTCAACAAAAATATAAGTAAGTATTACTTTAAAATCATTCCACACATTATTATGTTATAATAGGTGGTATATAGATAATATGTTAATCTTTTGTCATTATTATTATGATTTTTTTTATTTTTAAAATTTGCATGAAATTCTGCAGAAAACTTATTTTGACAGCGGTAGTTTCCCGGGTAAAGTGGCTTTAACCACGTTAATTCTTAAATGTGGTTTTAGGTGTGATAATTCCCAGACAAAGGTGGCTTTGGCTGCGGTAGATCCCAGACAAAGGTGGCTTTGACTGCGGTAGTTCCCAGACAAAGGTGGCTTTGGCTGCGGTAGATCCCAGACAAAGGTGGCTTTGGCTGTGGTAGTTCCCAGACAAAGGTGGCTTTGGCTGTGGTAGATCCCAGACAAAGGTGGCTTTGGCTGTGGTAGATCCCAGACAAAGGTGGCTTTGACTGCGGTAGTTCCCAGACAAAGGTGGCTTTGACTGCGGTAGTTCCCAGACAAAGGTGGCTTTGGCTGCGTTAGATCCCAGACAAAGGTGGCTTTGGCTGTGGTAGTTCCCAGACAAAGGTGGCTTTAGCTGTGGTAGATCCCAGACAAAGGTGGCTTTGGCTGTGGTAGATCCCAGACAAAGGTGGCTTTGGCTGTGGTAGATCCCAGACAAAGGTGGCTTTGGCTGTGGTAGATCCCAGACAAAGGTGGCTTTGGCTGTGGTAGATCCCAGACAAAGGTGGCTTTGGCTGTGGTAGATCCCAGACAAAGGTGGCTTTGGCTGTGGTAGATCCCAGACAAAGGTGGCTTTGGCTGTGGTAGTTCCCAGACAAAGGTGGCTTTGGCTGTGGTAGTTCCCAGACAAAGGTGGCTTTAGCTGTGGTAGATCCCAGACAAAGGTGGCTTTGGCTGTGGTAGATCCCAGACAAAGGTGGCTTTGGCTGTGGTAGATCCCAGACAAAGGTGGCTTTGGCTGTGGTAGATCCCAGACAAAGGTGGCTTTGGCTGTGGTAGATCCCAGACAAAGGTGGCTTTGGCTGTGGTAGATCCCAGACAAAGGTGGCTTTGGCTGTGGTAGATCCCAGACAAAGGTGGCTTTGGTTGTGGTAGTTCCCAGACAAAGGTGGCTTTGGCTGTGGTAGATCCCAGACAAAGGTGGCTTTGGCTGCGGTAGTTCCCAGACAAAGGTGGCTTTGGCTGCGTTAGTTCCCAGACAAAGGTGGCTTTGGCTGCGGTAGTTCCCAGACAAAGGTGGCTTTGGCTGCGGTAGATCCCAGACAAAGGTGGCTTTGGCTGCGGTAGTTCCCAGACAAAGGTGGCTTTGGCTGCGGTAGTTCCCAGACAAAGGTGGCTTTGGCTGCGGTAGTTCCCAGACAAAGGTGGCTTTGGCTGCGGTAGTTCCCAGACAAAGGTGGCTTTGGCTGCGGTAGTTCCCAGACAAAGGTGGCTTTGGCTGCGGTAGTTCCCAGACAAAGGTGGCTTTGGCTGCGGTAGTTCCCAGACAAAGGTGGCTTTGGCTGCGGTAGTTCCCAGACAAAGGTGGCTTTGGCTGCGGTAGTTCCCAGACAAAGGTGGCTTTGGCTGCGGTAGATCCCAAACAAAGAGAACTATATCTGTTGTGGTTACTATTAAAAGGTGGCACTTTTCGCGGGTGTCTGAAGAATGGCTCCTTGGTTGAAGAAATTCTGAAAGAAGAGTCGTTCTACCCTCAGTAGTTTCCTAGCATAGGTGACATTGGCCCCAGTAGTTTATTATTTATATATTGTTTATCATTTGTTTGAAATATTTTGCATGTTCTAGTAATTCTATATAATATTTGCCTATAGTCTTAAAATTTGTGTAAACGTGGTAAAGAAATTCTAAGAAACAATATAAATGGAAACTTAATCCATAGACGAAATCAAGGAGAACGTTAACTCCTTCCTGATGACTGTGATGATAACTGTATTGATGTATGGTACAAGGCAGGTGATGAAGACTGTGTTGATGGTGGGTACAAGATAGGTGACGAATACTGTGTTGATGATGGGTACAAGATAGGTGACCAATACTGTGTTGATGGTGGGTACAAGATAGGTGACGAATACTGTGTTGATGATGGGTACAAGATAGGTGACCAATACTGTGTTGATGATGAGTACAAGATAGGTGACCAATACTGTATTGATGTTGGGTACAAGGCAGGTGATGAAGACTGTGTTGATGGTGGGTACAAGATAGGTGACCAATACTGTGTTGATGGTGGGTACAAGATAGGTGACGAATACTGTGTTGATGATGGGTACAAGATAGGTGACCAATACTGTGTTGATGGTGGGTACAAGATAGGTGACGAATACTGTGTTGATGATGGGTACAAGATAGTGACCAATACTGTGTTGATGATGAGTACAAGATAGGTGACCAATACTGTATTGATGTTGGGTACAAGGCAGGTGATGAAGACTGTGTTGATGATGGGTACAAGATAGGTGACCAATACTGTGTTGATGGTGGGTACAAGATAGGTGACCAATACTGTATTGATGTTGGGTACAAGGCAGGTGATGAAGACTGTGTTGATGGTGGGTACAAGATAGGTGACGAATACTGTGTTGATGATGGGTACAAGATAGGTGACCAATACTGTGTTGATGATGGGTACAAGATAGGTGACCAATACTGTATTGATGTTGGGTACAAGGCAGGTGATGAAGACTGTGTTGATGATGGGTACAAGATAGGTGACCAATACTGTGTTGATGATGGGTACAAGATAGGTGACCAATACTGTGTTGATGGTGGGTACAAGAGAGGTGATAAAGGATTTGATTATGTTGGGTATAAGACATAAATGAGGTGTGTTTGTTGATGACATGTACAAGCCCCTGTCTTCACCTGACGAGAGGCTGTTGGCCTCCCAATCGGCTCTACACCTGCGTTAGATTTTTTTACCTTCTGAAAGACTCTTCAACTGCCTTTAGGCTGTATACAAGGCATTTGTTTCCATTCCTGTCATGAGGCTCTAAACCTGACATGAGACTCTATATTTGCCGTGAGACTATGCGCCTTCCTTGAAGCTCTGGGCTTCCATAATGTACTTCTGTCAAGGAGCTCTACATCTGATAAGTGTCGCTCCAACAGTTATGAGGCAGTGTATCAGGAGTAAACTACTCGACAGGCAGTTTGTCAGGAGTAAACTACCTGACAGGAAGTGTATCAGGAGTAAACTACCTGACAGGAAGTGTATCAGGAGTAAACTTCCCGACAGGCAGTTTGTCAGGAGTAAACTACCTGACAGGAAGTGTATCAGGAGTAAACTACCCGACAGGAAGTGTATCAGGAGTAAACTACCTGACAGGAAGTGTATCAGGAGTAAACTACCCGACAGGAAGTGTATCAGGAGTAAACTACCTGACAGGAAGTGTATCAGGAGTAAACTACCCGACAGGAAGTGTATCAGGAGTAAACTACCTGACAGGAAGTGTATCAGGAGTAAACTACCTGACAGGAAGTGTATCAGGAGTAAACTACCTGACAGGAAGTGTATCAGGAGTAAACTACCTGACAGGAAGTGTATCAGGAGTAAACTACCCGACAGGAAGTGTATCAGGAGTAAACTACCCGACAGGAAGTGTATCAGGAGTAAACTACCTGACAGGAAGTGTATCAGGAGTAAACTACCTGACAGGAAGTGTATCAGGAGTAAACTACCTGACAGGAAGTGTATCAGGAGTAAACTACCCGACGAGAAGTGTATCAGGAGTAAACTACCTGACAGGAAGTGTATCAGGAGTAAACTACCTGACAGGAAGTGTATCAGGAGTAAACTACCCGACAGGAAGTGTATCAGGAGTAAACTACCCGACAGGAAGTGTATCAGGAGTAAACTACCTGACAGGAAGTGTATCAGGAGTAAACTACCTGACAGGAAGTGTATCAGGAGTAAACTACCTGACAGGAAGTGTATCAGGAGTAAACTACCCGACGAGAAGTGTATCAGGAGTAAACTACCTGACAGGAAGTGTATCAGGAGTAAACTACCTGACAGGAAGTGTATCAGGAGTAAACTACCCGACAGGAAGTGTATCAGGAGTAAACTACCCGACAGGAAGTGTGTCAGGAGTAAACTACCTGACGAGAAGTGTATCAGGAGTAAACTACCTGACAGGAAGTGTATCAGGAGTAAACTACCTGACAGGAAGTGTATCAGGAGTAAACTACCCGACAGGAAGTGTATCAGGAGTAAACTACCTGACAGGAAGTGTATCAGGAGTAAACTACCCGACGAGAAGTGTATCAGGAGTAAACTACCTGACAGGCAGTGTATCAGGAGTAAACTACCTGACAGGAAGTGTATCAGGAGTAAACTACCTGACAGGAAGTGTATCAGGAGTAAACTACCTGATAGGAAGTGTATCAGGAGTAAACTACCCGACGAGAAGTGTATCAGGAGTAAACTACCTGATAGGAAGTGTATCAGGAGTAAACTACCTGACAGGAAGTGTATCAGGAGTAAACTACCTGACAGGAAGTGTATCAGGAGTAAACTACCTGATAGGAAGTGTATCAGGAGTAAACTACCTGACAGGAAGTGTATCAGGAGTTAACTACCTGACAGGAAGTGTATCAGGAGTAAACTACCTGACAGGAAGTGTATCAGGAGTAAACTACCTGACAGGAAGTGTATCAGGAGTAAACTACCTGACAGGAAGTGTATCAGGAGTAAACTACCTGACAGGAAGTGTATCAGGAGTAAACTACCTGACAGGAAGTGTATCAGGAGTAAACTACCTGACAGGAAGTGTATCAGGACGTAAGACATACTTTCCAAGCAGAAGAGAGAAGAAGGAGAGACAGAGAGGCAGGAGACAAGGGAGGAGAGAGAGGCAGGAGAGAAAGGCATGAAAGAGAGGCTGGAGAGAGAGGTAGCAGAGAGAAGCAAGAGAGAGAGGTAGGTGAGAGTGGCAAGAGAGGAAGAGGCAGGAGAGAGAGGTAGCAGAGAGAAGCAAGAGAGAGAGGTAGGTGAGAGTGGCAAGAGAGGAAGAGGCAGGAGAGAGAGAGAGGCAGGAGAGAGAGAGAGAGGCAGGAGAGAGAGAGGCTTGTGAGAGAGGAATCAGAAAGAGGCATCTGAAAAAGGCATCAGAGAGAGGCATCGCAGAGAGCCATCAGAGAGAGGTAGGAGTGAGAGGTAGGAGAGGCCTTTAGGAGAAAAAATGGCTAAAAAGAAAGCCCACAAAACCCATATTCTTCCACAAGTTATACTAAAGCGCAGAATATTCTCAGTAATGCCACTAATTATTTTACGTTTTGCATTACGTAATGTAAATAATTACATTAATATCAGAGAAACTAAAACCATTTTCACAGCGCATCAATAGTTATACATGACTGTAGGTTACTTTAAGTGCGCTCTCAAATAAACATTAAGAAACAAACGGGATTACCTTAATGCCGCTGTACTTGGCTTGGAGGGTGTTGTTGGTGGCTTGGTGGCGGAGGTGTTGACTGGGAGAGAGACACTACTAGAGTCAGTCGCTGGAGCACCCCGGGCACGGTTATATTCCTCAGAAGCCCCACACGTAAATGTCACCACACGATGCTATGGAGTGATATATATATATATGTATATATATATATATATATATATATATATATATATATATATATATATATATATATATATATATATATATATATATATATATATATATATATATATATATATATATTAGTATATTTTGGTAGCAGTCTTTCCTGTAGACATATATTATTAAATATGACCGAAAAAGTAAGATTAATAATTCTAACACGAATTTTCTCGATCTTTCTTATGTTTCTGTTCACTGTTGATGATAATTGAAAAATCAATTCTCCAAAATTCATTTTTATTTCTAGTCTGACGCGACACTTGAACGCGTTTCGTAATAACTTATTACATTTTCAAAGACTTTTAGTTTACACACACACAACTATTACCTGCAAACACTAAACAGAGTTCTTACTTACGCTATGATTTAAACAGCTTACATTTTTCATTTTATACCTGCATTTTGGGTGAGGTGATATGTTACAACAGTTTTGGATGAGGTGAAAAAACTTTCAACACATTATAGAACACGAAACAATGGGTATTGAAGGTAAGAATGGAAGTAATTGCAGTGGGCCTATTGGCCCATATTTCTCGATGCTTCTATATTGGTGCAGAGTCTTGAAGTGGGTAGAATATAGTTGTGCATTAATTGGCTGTTGATTGCTGGTGTTGACTTCTTAATGTGTAGTGCCTCGCAGATATCAAGCCGCCTGCTATCGCTGTATCTATCGATGATTTCCGTGCTTTTTGTTAAGACTTCTCTGGTGATGGTCTGGTTGTTGGAAGAGATTATATGTTCCTTAATGGAGCCCTGTTGCTTATGCATCGTTAATCGCCTGGAAAGAGATGTTGTTGTCTTGCCTATATACTGAGTTCTTTGAGGCTTACTGTCCCCAAGTGGGCATTTGACGGCATAGACGACATTGGTCTCTTTTAAAGCGTTCTGCTATGTGTCTGGAGAGTTTCTCATGAGTAGGTTGGCCGTTTTCTTGGTTTTATAGTAAATCGTCAAATGTATCTTCTGATTTTTGTCTGTAGGGATAACGTTTCTATTAACAATATCTTTCAGGACCCTTTCCTCCATTTTATGAGCTGTGGAAAAGAAGTTCCTGTAAAAATAGTCTAATAGGGGGTATAGGTGTTGTGTTAGTTGTCTCTTCAGAGGTTGCATGGCGTTTCACTTTTCTTCCTATGATGTCTTCAACGAAACCATTGGAGAAGCCGTTGTTGACTAGGACCTGCCTTACCCTACAGAGTTCTTCATCGACTTGCTTCCATCCTGAGCTGTGGCTGAGAGCACGGTCGACATAAGCGTTAAGAACACTCCTCTTCTACCTGGAGTACTCGTCGTACTCGGCCTACTATGCAAGAACAGATTTGCCTAATAGGCCAACTTTTCCTCAATATATATATTTTTCTAATTTTTTGTCTTGTGGAATGATAAATCTGTCCATTTCATTATGTATTAGTTATTTTTTTAAAATTTGAGTTAAAGCTAACATAGATATATGACCAAACCTAACCAACCCTACCTAACCTAACCTAACCTATCTAAACCTAACCTAAACTAACACAACTAAGTCAATAATTTATGTTCCTAATACAATATAATATTAATAATTGAAATAAACTAATTGGAAACAATTTATTGAAAATAAAGAAAATCACTCAGCCTATTAGCCAAATCGGGCATTACATAGTAGACCGAGAAGTGCGTTCTGGCTACTAGGTACGACATATATATATATATATATATATATATATATATATATATATATATATATATATATATATATATATATATATATATATATATATATATATATATATATATGCAATTGACGATCACAAAACACTGATCATTTTATGCGGAAAATCCACAGAGAAATATGAAATGAGGTGAACGTTTCGGCTTTGTTAAAGCCTTTGTCAACACCAGACTGACTAAGGAGAAGGGAGAAGGGGGAGGATATATAGGCCGACACCTGACCAACCCATCCCTAGGGTTGGTCAGGTGTAAATAACCAAAAACAGGTATAGCTTAGCTTAGCTTTTTAAGCTAAGCAATACCTGTTTTTGGTCAACCCTAGGAAAACTTGGCTTATTAGGCAAATCGGGCCTTGCATAGTAGGCTGAGAAGTGCGTTCTGGCTACTAGGTACGACATATATATATATATATATATATATATATATATATATATATATATATATATATATATATATATATATATATTGCTATATTCATTGTTCACCAACACCTGAGTTATTCTTTCAAACTCCCGATAAATTAATTTTAAATTATAGAATAAATTAATAAATAATTTATATTTAAATAATAAAATTAATCCTATAAAATAAATTAATTGTCTTCCCCACATGTTTTAGTCCTTACACGAATCGGATGAACCAGAAATGCTACACTAGTCCAGTCAAATTAAATAAACTTGTACAATAATTCATTAAAAAATATAATATAAACACATAGCCTCTCACAGACTGGCCACCCGTACTATCCTCAGCAGTTTTCTACAGAGTCTAACCACCAATTATATGGCGTTTTATAACCGCGGAATGTTTCTGCAAAAAATGAATCCAGCCAAATTGTGGCCATGCCTTCACAGAGTTTATCCACATTAAATTTGTGATAGTTTAATTTTGTGAAGTCACTAATAATGAATAAAATACTTCCAAATAACACTAAAGGTCAATGAGAGGCTGCCAGCAGCAATTGTATATAGAGTTTCTCTTGAGTAGAGAATTATTTAACACTAGCTGTACCCGACCACGCGTTGCTGTGGCTCAGCAAATCATGCAGGCGTTGCTGAGCAACAGCAACCTTCCCCAGTCCCCGCGTCCCCACCATTCCCCCTCCACCGTCTCCTCGTCCTTCCAACCATTTCCACACTCCCCCATCCCCCCACTCACCTGTCCCCTTGTCCATCCCATCATTCTCCACTCTCCTGTCTCCTCGTCCTACCCACCATCCCCCTCTACCCCCATCCCCTTATGCTCTCTACCATCCCCCAACCCCCCCGTCCCCTCGTCCTCCCCACTATTACCCTCCTCCCCGTCCCCCTTGTCCTCCCCACCATTACCTCCTTCTCCGTCCCCTCGTCCCCCCCCTACCATTTCCCACTTCCTCTTCCAGTGCGTTCCCAAGGGATCTGATGCTCCTATCAGCAAAATGGAAACATCAAATGATCTAATGTTCCCATTACTGAAAAATAAGAACAGTTAATAAACGAAATGAAAAATGTAAAAAGAATAAAAAATAACCATTCTCATGAAATAAACGGTATGGTAAACAAACTGCTCAATTCCAACGCAATGTCACACAAAATAATTAAATTAAAGTGGAAATTGAAATCTATGAAAATTCAATTTATCAATGCAATTGGAAACATTGAAATGGAATAGTAACATATTTAGTATAGCCTGTGTTGCTCTCATGTGCAACTGTTTTTCTCATTGGCGCTGTTTTTCAAAAAAAAGCATGTTTTTACCTGCCAGAAGTGTAGCATATATACGTATACTCACGAAATGAACGGTATGGTAAACAACACAGCTCAATTCCAATGCAATGTCACACAAAATAATAAAATCAAAATGAAAATAAATCGACATCGATGAAAATTCAATTTATCAATGCAATCGGAAACTTTAAAATGGAATTGTAACATATATAGTACAGCGTGTTACTATTAAGTGCATGAGATGATGCTTTAAAAAAAAATCACAGGTGTGGTATCTATATGGTAGGTATATAAAAATATGCACGTATTCAAATGGAACTTTGTGTCAAAATTTCAAAGCAATAGGTGAAGAACTTCTGGAGATTATAGCGTGCGTTGGTCTTTCGTCCAACAGATGACACTGTTAAAAAAAAAAAAGTGTTTTCTCCTGTCACAGATGAGGCATGTATATAGTAGGTATATAAAAAGAACGCGCCTATTTGAATGGAAAGTTGTGTCAAAATTTCAATGCAATCGGTAAAGAGGTCTCGAAAATTTCCCTCATATGAAAAACACAGTTTAAAAAAAAACATGCTTTTTCCCGTTACAGACGTGACATCTATATAATATGTACATAAGAACCTGTTCGGATGCGAATGGAACGATGTGTCAAAATTTGAAAGCAATTGGTGAAGATCTTTCGAGAGATTATCGATTTTGAACAAACAAACATTTACATTTTTTGTATATAGATACTAGCTGTACCCGGCCACACATTGCTGTGGCTAAGTAAACGCATATACATTGCTGAGCAACAACAACCTTCCTCTGTCCCAGAGTCCTCTCCACCGTTCCCCCCCCCCATCTCCTCGTCCTCCCAACCATTCCCCACACCCCCATCCCCTCGTCCTCCCAACCATTCCACTCCCCCATCCTCTTGTCCTCTCCACCGTCCCCTCGTCCTCCCTATTATTCCCCCCCCCTCCCCTGTTTCCCTTTCCTCCCCACCATTCTCCATTCCCCTCTCCCCTCGTCCCCACTATCCCAAACTCCTCCTTCTCCTCGTCCTCCCAATCTTCAGAAAATTGGGAACATCAAATGATCCAATTTCCCATCACTGTAAAAAAAAAAAAGTTAAAAACCAAATGAAAAAAATAGAAATTTAAAGAAATGAACTATACTCATGAAATGAACTGTATGGTAAATAACACCTAAATTCCAAGGCAATGTCACAAAATAATTAAATCAAAATGAATATAAATTGAAATCGATGAAATTTCAATTTATCAATGGATTCGGAAACACTGAAATGGAATTGTAACATACATAGTATAGCGTGTGTTGCTCCTACATGCAACAGATGGCGCTGTTTAAAAAAAAAATGTTTTTACCTGTCACATGCTGTTGCATCTATATAGTAGGTATATAAAAACACGCGTGTATTCGAATGGAACGTTGTGTCAAAATTTCAAAACAATCGGTGAAAAACTTTTGGAGATTACAGTGTGTGTTGCATCTTACGTCCAACAGATGGCGTTGTTTTAAAAAAAAAAGCATGTTTTCTCCTGCAACAGGTGAGGCATGTATATAGTAGGTATAATTAAACACTCGTCTATTCGAATGCATTGTGTCAAAATTTCAAAGCAATTGGTAAAGAGGTTCCGAAGATTTCACTCACATGATAAACACATGAAAAACACAGTTTTCAAAAAAAAGGCATGTTTTTTTCCCGTCACAGACGTGACATCTATAGAATATGTATATAAAAACTCTCTCGGACGCGAATGGAGCATTGTGTGGAAATTTCAAAGCAATCGGCGAAGAACTTTCGGAGACTTAGCGATTTAGAACAAATGAACATTTCCATTTATATATATGGGGGCATTACTTCCCAATTTGCCCAAAATATGCAATAAATGAAAACTGGTTCGATTTCAATCAAACTTTTTGACGAGTTGTACATGAAATGTGTTTCATCTGGCCCAAGTCTCAGCATCATAGCCTAAATAGGAAGGGAGAAAAAAACTATTAAGTAGGTTTCAAAATTATTCCAAAATGGTCAAAAACGATTATCAAACACAAGTCTCAACTGAAATCATATCTATGACTCTCGGCTATGTCAATAGCATATATTAAAAAAAAATAATAAAATTAGTGTTATTAGAAAAAAATTTAAGTTAAAATTTTTTTTTTTTTTCCAAAAATAATTTCAATTTTTGTTTTGTTTTTTTATCGGAAGATTTTCATGAAACTTATACACCTGACTGCACATAAGCCTATCTGTAACGGTACAAATTTTGGATAAAACTGGTTGATGTCAACCTCAGCCACAAATGGCAGCACCTTAGACTTTATTATTTTCTTATATATTTAAAATGTTTTAAAATAACATAAATGTTTGAATAACTTTTTTATTTTTTATTCAACTTTACATGAAACTTACACCTTATATGTAAAGTGTATGTTTCTAAACCCCCAACGTATCGTTTTTTCCTACGTTCATTTATTGATTTTATAATAGCAATACACATGACATATTTGCATAAGGTTTTGGGCGAATCTTTGAATATTTGTATTAGGAAAACTAAAGATGTTTTGGAAACTCCCTAATTTCAGATCCTTTATTATATGGCTAATGTGTCAGAAAAGTGTCATAGAATGATTATATCTGAAAGGTGTGTTTTTTTATTCACACTCAAAAATGTGTAAAAATTTTGAACAAAAATCTCCCTTTCTATTTACGCTGCAGTACTGAAACATTGGCACAATTGCAGCCCTTTTCATATACAACTAGTCAAAAAATATTCTTTGCCAACTCACTCTAGGGTAGGATGTTAATATTGACTAGTGTTGAACTGAATAATGTTTAACTTAGTCCCATTTATATTAACAATGACCTGTGTTTATTGATCACCTAGTCCCATTTATAATAACATTGATTATTCTTTGTTGATCACCTAGTCCGATTTATATCACTATAGTCTAGTGTTTTACTATATTTAACAACCTAGCTCCTATCAAATAAATGTACAGACCCGTATATCGGGTGGGACGTATACCAACACGAGTTGTGTTGTATATCTATAATTATTTACCTATTTATATATTACCAATAATAATTTCACCCTTGAGTGATAATTAGTGTCTGCATCAACCAAGGGTGATTTAGAAGAGTTAACTTGAGGTTCTCCCAGTCACACTGATTACCTCTCAAAGTATTTGTTTATGATTATACATATATATATATATATATATATATATATATATATATATATATATATATATATATATATATATATATATATATATATATATATATATATATATATATATATAGAGAGAGAGAGAGAGAGAGAGAGAGAGAGAGAGAGAGAGAGAGAGAGAAGGGAGTACCACCTCTGGCTGGAAGAAGGGGGACCCATAGCCTCGGAGGAAACCACACATAACGCATTGGAGGGAATGTGGGTCCCCTCCAATACAGTTTCTGTGTGCTTTTCTCCTACCACCCCCTTCCCTTTTTTTTTTTGTTTTCTTTATTGTGTATTTAAAGGTTACAAAACATACAAGACAAATGCCTAAAGGTTATGGATCTCTTGAAGCTCCTCCGCTTCTGGACAGGAACCGAGGACGCAGCAAGCATTTCCCCTCTGGATCGCCACACTGAGACGCTGAAATAAAAAACTGGAAGCCCAGTTTTGAACATTTGAAACATTTTGAATATATGAACATTCATATATATATATATATATATATATATATATATATATATATATATATATATATATATATATATATATATATAGATATATATATATATATATATATATATATATATATATGCGAACAAGCCTGAATGGTCCCCAGGACATATGCAACTGTTGGTGTGAGTTTTCAGTTATATATATATATATATATATATATATATATATATATATATATATATATATATATATATATATATATATATATATATATGTGTGTGTGTATATTATTATATGTGCTAACCTCCAAGGAGGTCGATTTTAACCTAGTGATAGAAAATATAACCGTAGGCTACTATCATTAGTACTTGCTCAGGCTTATGAGCAAGTACTCTAGTTACATTAATAACAATACTATAAGCCCTGTAAATACCAATCAAACAGCCAGCATGGCTACCACTGAAATGAAATTAAAACAGAACTTAATAGGTCTTAAGGGTCAGTTAACAAGACTGATTAATAAGTGCAAGATCTATCTCAACACCTCTCTAGTTGATCATGTGCAACTGGAAACCTACTTTCAAGTAGCAATAAGTAAATTTGAGTAAGTTAATCGCCAGATAGAAAAGTATCTTGCCGAACTTCCGAACAGCAAAGTCACCACTGAAGAGTTATGTGATATTATTGCTGATCTAGCACAATATGAGGATGATACTCATGCCAGTTAGGATCCTTTTATCAAAATAATTGCCCAGAGCAAGGCAGCATCAACATGTTTCATCTAATTCGAGTCAAGCTACTCCCTCCAGAAAGTTTTCCCACTTTCTCAGGAACAAACAAGGAAGATTGGGACGAATTTTGGAACGAATTCCTAGACCTTATGGACTTAAAACCATCCTTATTCAAGAGTAGTAAGGACGGTAACTTATCTGCAAGTTCAATTATCAGGTGAAGCTAAATCAGTAGTACCCCATTCTTAGCGTTAACTAGCGACGATTACGCAAAGATCACAGTACAACTCCTCAAAGATAACTATACTGATCAAGAAGTAAGAACTTCACACATAGTTCATGAGCTGTTGCATTTACCCTCACCGGAGGCTACAGCTGATTTACTCCAAGACTTTAAGTTATAGGTAGAGCCATGATTAAGGGCCTCAGCATAACAGCCAATACAACCAATGCTGAGTGGGTCATGGAAATAATCACCCAAGAGAAAATACCTAGGGACATACTGAAACAAATGAGTGGTCAATACAATAAAAGTATCTTATATTTAAATGAAATATCTGAGGGTTTACGTTCAGTAATTCATCAACTACGTACACATGACAAATTAAAACCATCAGAAACCAATAATAGTAGACCACAGAGTACAACAAGTACTACTAACTAAATCTAAACAATCTATTTCCACACCAAAGTGGAACCATGGCAGTTTGGGCACATATGCCGGCTGAAACTCCAAGTCCTATAGTTACTATGAGTCCAAAGGGTGCTGTAAGCTATGGAACACGTTTGTTCTGCCAGGAGGAACATTCAATATACCACTGCAGCATTTATTCTGATCGTGATGCACGTGTCAAGCGACTCAAAGCGTTGCAAAATTGCACGAGGTGACTCAGGAAAACCCACACCAACATATGTCAGACCCAACTAAACACATTCAATAGGTTTAACACAGGTCTGCATCATGGAGCACTGTGCAGGGACACCAAAATAAAGTCTCCAAACCCCAAGGTGGAAGATAACATTCCTACCACAGTACAGTATAGTATTGCAAGGTGCGATAAAAAAATCCGTGTCCTATCGATAAAGTCCCAAAATAATGCGACTTTGTCTACTGTCAAATTTACTATTCAAATTAAGAGGGCCAGGGTTCATACTAGAGAGTTGTTTGACCAGGGGTCCCAGAGAACATTTGTCACACAAAAGGTGGCAGATTATCCACATTTAAAGCCTGTAACCCAGGTGACATTATATATATCGGGGTTCCTGACCGACATAGGACCTCAAGTCTACCAGGTGGTGCAACCATCAGTACGTTTAGGACAGCTACGTCTGTCAAGTACAAGCCATTGTGGTAGACACAATTCCAACAGACGTACATGTACAAGGTCTAGGAGCTACTGCCAAATTCCTAAGAAATAGGGAAAAAAATTGGCAGATAAAATTAATTCTGATTACCTCACCGACGTAGGAATCTTTGTAGGTGTAGACTACTATTACAAATTCATCATTAGCCCAACTAAATATCAGGGAATAATCCTGTTAAATTCTGCAGGAGGCAAATTACTTACTGACTTAGTATTAAAACTGAGGAGGCCTATGCCTGTAGACAAACAATTCAAATAGAAATTTAAATTTGTCAGCTGGTTATACAACTCCAGTAGAAATATGCTAGGGAGAATACAGCTGACAACAACAGAGGTTGATATTGATATCATCATTTAAAGCTAAAGATGTGTTCATGAGTCCTCAGTGGAAAATTAGGCAACAGTAGCCTAACCCTTAAACTGTGCTCTACATACATGTATGTTTATTTATTTATTTATTTTATTTATGCATATACAAGAATGTACATAAGGAATGTGAGGATACAATTATGGTAATTACAGTCTTGTAAAGCCACTAGCACGCGCAGCGTTTCGGGCAGAGTCGGACACTCGGGCATAGCATAGTGGACACTCCACTATGTAGAGTGTAACTGTCACGAAATGGCATAATACATACATATACGTATGAGGTTCTCGCGCACGATTTTAAATGCCCCGCGAGAGATAGGGGCAGCTATAGTCCGGCCATGGCTGATAGAAAACAGACGCCATCTTCGGAAAAAAATCCACCGTAGGCCACCATTGTCTGGAGCCTTGGCCGCTGGTACATGGTATGTGCACCACGTACCAGCGGCCGACCGCCCTCAGCGCAGCGTGCAGCCCAATCTTTGACAGAGGACTTTGACTCATCAGGATTTGTCCGGGGAGGGTGATGAACCTGATATTGACGACTCCGACACAGATAAGGACTACACGCAGCCAGAAGATGTGGATACGATTGGCAGTGAGAGTGAACATGTGGGTGCCACAAAGGGGAGGTCTAGCCACTCACCCCATGCCTCCTTACCCCCATTCTTCTCCACTTTGCACCAAAACACATAGTTCATGTGTTACTTTGCCAGATTATGATGTTTTAGGCGAAAATTTTGAGGAAGGAGAATCATTTTCTGGTTTTGGTAATTTAGAATCAGAGAAGAATTATACCACGCCTGTCACTAGTGCCACTGGTGTTCCTGAGCAAAGTTTTGTCGCGTCAACATCCTGTCCAGCCAAGCGCCGCTGCATGGCACCACATGGAGATAATGAAGAACAAAGCCCCTCATCTTCAATTAATTTTCCCTCGTCGTCCCTTACCGCCCCTACTGCGCGTAGACGGACTTCAGCTCGTGGTCCACGGATTCCTCGCTGTGGTGCCGCTGTTGCCGGTCGGAAGATAGCAGGTGTATTTATGTGGAGTGATGGAGATTTTATTCCAGAAACTCTTGTCTATGACAATACAAATGTTGTGATTACAGGCCTTTTCGCTGATAATGGTGATCAAATGTATGAGATGGACTTTTTTACCGCATATGTTAATGAGCCGCTCATGGAACTTATTGTTCAGGAAACGAACAAATACGCGGCTGATCTCGTTGGTGAGGAGTTATCAGATTTTTCACGATTACAGCATTGGAAAGATGCAACTGTAGGTGAAATTCATGTGCTTTTGGCACTGTGAATGTTGATGAAACATTGTGTCAAACAGGTAATCAACCATTATTGGAGCAAAGACCAGACTTGTTCCAACACCATTGTTTGGGGAATGTATGTCTCGAGACAGTTTTTTTTATTCTAATCAGATGTCTTCATTTTGCAATTAATGACGACGTAACACAGGATAATAGGCTTTGGAGGGTGAGGCACGTTCTGAATGAACTTGTTGGAAAGTTCAGAGATTTCTGCATACCAGCTCAGAAGCTGGTGATTGATGAATCAATTGTGCATTTCTAGGGACGTGTTGCCTTCAAGCAGTATATTCAATCCAAACGCCACAGATTTGGATTGAAATTCTTTGTATTCTGTGACTGTAAAACAGGAATTGTGTTACACATGATAATGTATTCGGGTACAAATGTGGACATTCCTGCTAATGGCAAACTTGGTTTCTCGAGAAGTGTGGTGAAGTAACTGCTTGCACGATGGCTGAGCAAGGGCCACATATTATACATAACTATTATACCAGTTCATTGCTAACTAGGTTCTTGCTTGATAATAGAACTAGAATGTGTGGCACAGTAAAGCCAAAACGAATGGGAAATGCAAGCGTTTGACACTGCTATGCAGGTAGATGATTGAAATCTAAAAATAAACTGGCGAAATACTTTCAGTGTGAAATGCATGTTGACCATCATTCGCACTGGAACAATGGTGGACAGTGGCAAGGTGAACAGAACCACCAGACAAATAATATATAAGCCAGATTGTGTTATGGACTACAACATAAACATGCGTTTGGTGAATATATGTGATATGAAAGTTGGGGCAGTCGAGTGTAGTACGGAAAATAGTCAGGTGCACCAAGATGTTTTGTCCACCTTGTTGACGTAACAATGCTGAACAGTTTTGATATGGATCTTGTGAAAACAGGTAGTAAACAAATTTTTTTTGCATTCAGTTTTACTGTAGTGACTCAATTACTGGAAAGGTTTGGCAATCCAATTCCTGGCATACAAAGGCCCATTGTGAACCCAGTATTGCTTCATGCTCCCACACCCAGGCTCGCTTTCAGAAAGGCTTTTCAGACACACTTTATAAGGAATTCACCACCAACTGGAAAGCATGCAATAGCCCAATGTGAATCTATTGTGTGTAAGACCACACAAAAGAGCTCGCAGAAACGTAAATTACCCCTAACATGGTGCCCAGCGTGTGGACACCATGTGGTGTGCCGTCCCTCTGTGCTCTGTCATGTGTTTCGACGAGTATCACAGTCTCCAGGACTTCTTAATGTTCAATAATGGTGCAAAGCCATATACATATTGAGTGAGTGAGTGTATATATTAAAAACAATTCATAATACATTTCATCTTCCCTGAAAAATAAAACATTTTTTGAGCACATACTTATGACACTATTATGTGAGTGTACTGAATTTATGACATATTATAATACTATTGTATTATAATACAACAACAAGTGATAATATATTGAAACATATCAGTGAAAAAAATGGTTGTAAGATACACCATAGATACTGTAAATAATGCCGCGAAAATAAATTCGCGGCAACTCTGGCTGATTGAACACCGCCCGCGACGCCTCGAGGACACCTTGCTTGAGCGACCATGTTGCTCGTCGCCCAAGTTCTCGGTTCCTTTACATCATTGGTAAGTAAAAATAATTTTTTTCTCGTGCTCAGGGAACACAAAAGAACGCTTTTAGAAGAAGAAAAAAATATAATTGTTGGTGTGCCTGGTGGTGTCAAAGGCCATTAAGGGTTAAGCAGCCACAAGTCACTGCAAGCAGTGTAACTGAACCCCACTGCAGTCTCAGAGCAATACTTGACTTTAATGATTGAGTACATATAATCCTCTAAATTAACTATTCAAATAAAACCCAATTTGTCAGACAAATAAATTCCAGCACAAGTGCAAGGGAGCATAGCTGACTACCCCAGCACAAGGGCACGGGAGCATAGCTGACTACCCCAGGACAAGGGCACGGGAGCATAGCTGACTACCCCAGGACAAGTGCAAGGGAGCATAGCTGACTACCCCAGCACAAGGGCACGGGAGCATAGCTGACTACCCCAGCACAAGGGCACGGGAGCATAGCTGACTACCCCAGCACAAGTGCAAGGGAGCATAGCTGACTACCCCAGCACAAGGGCACGGGAGCATAGCTGACTACCCCAGCACAAGGGCACGGGAGCATAGCTGACTACCCCAGCACAAGTGCAAGGGAGCATAGCTGACTACCCCAGCACAAGGGCACGGGAGCATAGCTGACTACCCCAGCACAAGGGCACGGGAGCATAGCTGACTACCCCAGGACAAGGGCAAGGGAGCATAGCTGACTACCCCAGCACAAGGGCAAGGGAGCATAGCTGACTACCCCAGCACAAGGGCACGGGAGCATAGCTGACTACCCCAGGACAAGGGCAAGGGAGCATAGCTGACTACCCCAGCACAAGGGCAAGGGAGCATAGCTGACTACCCCAGCACAAGGGCACGGGAGCATAGCTGACTACCCCAGGACAAGGGCAAGGGAGCATAGCTGACTACCCCAGGACAAGGGCAAGGGAGCATAGCTGACTACCCCAGCACAAGGGCAAGGGAGCATAGCTGACTACCCCAGGACAAGGGCAAGGGAGCATAGCTGACTACCCCAGGACAAGGGCAAGGGAGCATAGCTGACTACCCCAGCACAAGGGCAAGGGAGCATAGCTGACTACCCCAGCACAAGGGCAAGGGAGCATAGCTGACTACCCCAGCACAAGGGCAAGGGAGCATAGCTGACTACCCCAGGACAAGGGCAAGGGAGCATAGCTGACTACCCCAGCACAAGGGCAAGGGAGCATAGCTGACTACCCCAGCACAAGGGCAAGGGAGCATAGCTGACTACCCCAGGACAAGGGCAAGGGAGCATAGCTGACTACCCCAGGACAAGGGCAAGGGAGCATAGCTGACTACCCCAGCACAAGGGCAAGGGAGCATAGCTGACTACCCCAGCACAAGGGCAAGGGAGCATAGCTGACTACCCCAGCACAAGGGCAAGGGAGCATAGCTGACTACCCCAGGACAAGGGCAAGGGAGCATAGCTGACTACCCCAGGACAAGGGCAAGGGAGCATAGCTGACTACCCCAGCACAAGGGCAAGGGAGCATAGCTGACTATATAAATCTGATGACTGATTTTGATACATTTATTATTAGCAGAGATGTATTCCATGGGGCCTCAGTGGCTAATCAGTGACCAGTTGCCTAATCAAGCTACAAGTCACTGTGACCATTGTCACTGATCTCACTGCAGTCCCAGAATCATACCTGACTGTAGTACTAGATCGCATCTAGTCCTCCGGGTTAAGTAAAATGTAATAAGGCTAGAAATTTAGCCTCACAAGAGTTAGCAGGGAAATGAGATCGCCTAACTGTAACCCTAGAACGGGACATCCGTCCTAGTACAAACTCATGCACAAATGTGCCATTTACTGACTACTAACATCAAATTAATCTAATAATTTTGAGTAGTAGTATCAGTGTTCATCAGTGTTATGAATCAGTAATGATTGATCCTGACATTTATCATCATAAAGCATTTATGTTCTTATAATTGTCCTCAGTTATTGGGAGATTAGTATTATGTCTGTTTTCTAGTCTATATTGTTAGAGTTACATGTAGCATGCTGTAGTGTGCTTGTATAATATATTTCTGTTGATGCTATTGCACGTTTATTCCTGTGGGAGCAGACAGTGGCCTCTCTTAGGGGAAATATTCCTGTGGGAGCAGACAGTGGCCTCTCTTAGGGGAAATATTCCTGTGGGAGCAGACAGTGGCCTCTCTTAGGGGAAATATTCCTGTGGGAGCAGACAGTGGCCTCTCTTAGGGGAAATATTCCTGTGGGAGCAGACAGTGGCCTCTCTTAGGGGAAATATTCCTGTGGGAGCAGACAGTGGCCTCTCTTAGGGGAAATATTCCTGTGGGAGCAGACAGTGGCCTCTCTTAGGGGAAATGACCTTGTTTGGATGTGTCCAATGATGCGTGCAGTACTCACCTAGTTGTACTCACCTAGTTGTGTTTGCGGTGGTTGAGCTCGGGCTCTTTGGTCCCTTCACTCAACCGTCAATCAACTGATGTACAGATTCCAGGGCCTACTGGGCTCTGTCATATCTACATTTGAAACTGTGTATAGAGTCAGCCTCCACCACATCACTTCCTAGTGCATTCCATTTACTAACTACTCTGACACTGAAAAAGTTCTTTCTAATGTTTCTGTGGCTCATTTGGGTACTCAGCTTCCACCTGCGTCCCCTTGTGCGTGTGCCACCCGTGTTAAATAATCCATCCTTGTCCACCCTGTCAATTCCCCTGAGAATTTTGTATGTGGTGATCATGTCTCCCCTAGCTCTTCTGTCTTCCAGCGACGTGAGGTGCAGTTCACGTAATCTGTCCTCATAACTCATGCCTCTTAGTTCTGGGACTAACCTAGTGGCATACCTCTGAGCTTTTTCCAGCTTCGTCTTGTGCTTGACTAGGTATGGACTCAATGCTGGGGCTGCATACTCCAGGATTGGCCTTACATATGTGGTATACAAGGTTCTGAAGGATTCGTTACATATGTTTCTGAAAACAGTTCTGATGTTAGCCAGCCTCGCATAGGCCGCTGATGTTATTCTTTTGATGTGGGCTTCAGGAGACAGGTTTGGCGTGATATCAACTCCCAGATCTTTCTCTCTGTCCGTTTCGTGAAGGACTTCATCTCCCATTCGGTATCCAGTGACTGGCCTCCTAGTTCCTCCTCCTAGTTTCATTACCTTACATTTTCTTGGGTTGAACTTTAGTAGCCATTTGTCGGACCATTCCTTCAGTTTGTCTAGGTCATCTTGTAGCCTCATACCGTCCTCCTCTGTCCTGATCCTCCTCATAATTTTCGCGTCATCAGCAAACATCGAGAGGAACGAGTCAATTCCTTCTGGAAGATCATTTACGTATATCAGAAACAGTATAGGTCCAAGGACTGATCCCTGTGGGACTCCACTGGTGATTCCCCGCCACTCCGAGACCTCACCTCTCACGGTGACTCGCTGTGTCCTGTTGCTTAGGTACTCTCTTATCCAGCGGAGTACCTTCCCTTTCACTCCTGCCTGCATCTCCAGTTTGTGCACTAGTCTCTTATGTGGTACTGTGTCAAAAGCTTTCCGGCAGTCCAGAAATATGCAGTCTGCCCAGCCCTCTCTCTCTCTTGCCTGATTTTTGTTGCCTGGTCATAGAACTCAATTAATCCTGTTAGGCATGATTTGCCATCTCTGAACCCATGTTGATGTTGTGTTACAAAGTTCTTTTGCTCCAGATGTTCCACTAGCTTTTTTCGCACAATCTTTTCCATCATCTTGCATGGAATGCAAGTTAGAGACCCTGGCCTGTAGTTCAGTGCCTCCTGCCTATCACCCTTCTTGTATATTGGGACTACATTGGCTGTCTTCCAAATTTTTGGCAGTTCGCCTGTTACCAGTGACTTGTCGTACATCATGGAGAGTGGTAGGCACAGAGCCTCTGCTCCTTCCTTAAGGATCCATGGTGAGATTCCATCCGGGCCTATAGCCTTTGTCACGTCCAAATCTAGCAGATGCTGCCTCACCTCCCCACTGGTAATCTCAAACTCCTCTAGTGGTGTCTGGGTTGGTGTTCCCTCCCTTATTTCTGGGACTTCTCCTAGCTCTGAGGTGAAGACTTCCTGGAATTTCTTATTGAGTTCCTCGCACACTTCCTTGTCGTTTGTAGTGAATCTTTCTGCCCCTATCCTCAGTTTCATTACCTGTTACTTCACTGTTGTTTTCCTCCTGATGTGGCTATGCAGCAGTTTGGGTTGAGTCTTTGCCTTGCTCGCTATGTCATTTTCATATTGCCTCTCTACCTCTCTTCTCACCCTGACGTATTCATTCCTGGCGCTCTGGTATCTTTCTCTGCTCTCTAGTGTTCTGTTGTTTCTATAGTTTCTCCATGCTCTTTTACTTAACTGCTTTGCTAGCTTGCAACTCTGATTAAACCATGGGTTTCTCATCTCCATTTCATTTTTTTCCTTTTGGACTGGGACGTACTTGTCTGCTGCTTCCTTTCACTTCTGTGTGATGTAGTCCATCATGTCTTGAACCGTCTTTCCTCTGAGCTCTGTTTCCCAAGCTATTTCAGTTAGGAATTTTCTCATCTCCTCATAGTTTCCCTTCCGGAATGCTGGCCTCTTGCTTTCTGGTCCCTTCCTTGAGTACAGTAACCCTTCTTCGACCAGATATTCAAACAACAGTACACTGTGATCACTCATATCCACGAGGGCTTCAAGACATATTTCCCTTATGTCTGAATCGTTCAGAGTGAATACTAGGTCGAGTCTTGCTGATTCATCATTGCCTCTCATTCTCGTGGGACCCTTGACATGTTGACTTAAAAAGTTTCTAGTCGTCACCTCTAGCAGTTTCGCTCTCCATGTTTCCTCACCTCCATGTGGTTCTCTGTTTTCCCATTCTATCCTTCCATGATTAAAGTCCCCCATGATGAGCAGATGGGATCGGTTTCTACAGGCAGCAGCGGCTGCTCTCTCAATGATAATGTTAACTGCCATGTTGTTTCTGTCATACTCTTGCCTGGGTCTTCTTTCATTTGGTGGTGGGTTATATATCACTGCTACTACTACTCTTGGTCCTCCCATCGTCATGATGCCTGTGATGAAGTCTCTGAACCCATCACAGTCCAGAACAACCATCTCCTCGAAACTTCATTCCTTTCTCATCAGTAGAGCCACTCCACCTCCTCCCCTTCCTTCCCTCTCTTTCCTTATTACAGTGTAGTCCTGGGGAAACACCGCATTCGTTATGATTCCAGAGAGTTTTGTTTCTATGAATCCAATTACATCTGGGTTTACTTCTTGTGTTCTTTCCCTAAGTTCACTGGCCTTGTTTGTAATCCCATTTATGTTCGTGTACATGACCTTGAAGCTGGGTCTCTTCTGTCCATTCTCAGTTTCTGTTGATTCCACTGGAGTTGGGGAGCAAGGGATGTCTGGGATGGGTGAGCCTAGGATGGGGGACCTGGGGGGTCTGGGGTGTGAGGGGGCTGGGAGGGTCTGGAACAGGGGGGCTAGGGGGGGGGGCTGTCGTGAAGCGGCTGAGGGGGTCCAGGGTTGGGGATTAGTTGGGTCATGTGATAGGGGAGCGGGAGGGGCATGTGGTGGGAGGTCACGGGTTGGGGTATGCATGGGTAGACTGGGATGGGTTGACAGGGAGGTCAGGGGTTGGCAAAGGGAGGGGAGCCTGGGGCCGGGGGGCCGGGTGGGAAGGGGTGGGGGTAGGGAGAAGAACTTGGGATGGGGAACCTGGGAAGGGCACAGGCTGGAGAAACAGGAAAGGGCATGGGGTGCAGGAACAGTGAGGGGTCTAGGGTAGGGGCTGGGGGAGAAAAAGGGCATGGGGGAACATGGGAGGGTCTGGGGTAGGGGCTGGGGGAGAAAAAGGGTATGGGGGGAACATGGGAGGGTCTGGGGTAGGGGCTGGGGGAGAAAAAGTGTATGGGGGGAACATGGGAGGGTCTGGGATCGGGGAACATGGGGGGCATGGTCTGAAGGGGGACTTTACTGTCTGGGGAGGTGCAGGTGATTGGTGGGTGATGGCTGATGGGTTGGTTGGTGGGAGGCTTCTGTTACAATCCTCCCTGGGGATGCTGGTCTCTTGATGGGGGGATTCCCACTCCCTTCTGAGGTTCCTGGAGGCACGGAGCTAAGTCCTGTGGCTCCCATATCCCCACCCCTTTCTCTGCGTCTCCTCCTTGTTTCTGCAGCCTTCCTTCTCTCCTCCCTTGTCATGTCCCTTTGCAGAAAAACGTCCTCGTATCCCCCTAACCTCACAAGTCTGCTCTTCCCTCACAAGTCTGCTCAAGTCTGCAGTGTACCCAACACAGTGTCACTGATTCACCCTTATAATTATTCCGTGTTCTTGTATGTGCATTTTTTATAATTACTCCTCAGTAGTGATAAAATATATATTTACTATGTTTTATAATATTGTTTGTAAGTATTGCTCTCGGCTAGCAGAGTATCTGAGAGCATTCTTGTGTAGACTACATTGGTAACTTGTAGACGACATGCCGAGCAGGCTTTTGCACGCCAGTCGCGTGAGTGGAACTTGCTGGAGAAGATCTGAATTATTGTAGATAAGTCTGTAGAGCTTGTTTTTGCTCTACTAACATAGCTATATTCTTTTGACTTTAAGTTTGTTCAACAAAGCATCTTAAATGCATTCCAGCAGATCCCAGAGGCCCATAGACAAAACTTTCGAGGTTTAAGGAGAGCATATGATCAGACCACTTCTGATTTTGCAAGAGTTAAAATTAATCATTTTGATAGACGGGTAAAAGCACTTTCAATTACAGACCATGAGACCTTGAGAAACCTCATAGTTACCGAGGAGATTTTAGGTTCTCTACCAGATAAATTAGCCGTGTTTATTACTGAGCATAAACAGACCAATGACATTAAGAAACAAGCCAAGCTAGCAGACAAACACGAACTACTCCCTAAGGTGTCTTTCCGAGCACAGGTTAATACTTATAATTCTAAGCCTAATTACCATGTTCCTAAATCTCATGTTTTCCAGACCAGACCAGTTAACCCACATACTCACATGATTTCTTCTCCTGCAAAGCCAAAGATTGAGAAAAACCAGATGGGGTTGTTACCCTCAAATAATTTAGTGTCTAAACCTGCAGTTGGTTTGACTGTTCCGACCACTGACAGATATTGCACGCATTGCCGGAGAAGAGGTCATGAGGTTAACTCATGTTATTCCTTGCACTGTGACTTGAGACTTACGCGGTCTGATTATGAGACAGGGGATGCAAGCCATTAATTCGAGTGTTGTTCCAGTCACGCCCAATTGGATGGCTGACTTTAACCATAGCTGTATTCAGGTTAATTACTTTGTACCGGTAGAAGTTGGAAGCCAGTGCAGTTATTAAGGGATACTGGTGTTTCGCAATCTCTAATTTCTCACCGTGTTCTTACTGATGTTTGCACAGAGGACACAGGTGAAGTAATATCATTGCAGGGATTTAGAGGTCATGTGCAGTGTGAACTGCACATGAGTGCAGTATTAGTTAAAATTTCACCTGAAATTAATTATTATACCGTGTTGGTGCAAATAGCAATTAGTGAGCAGTTGCCCATCCCTGGGATTGATGTTATTGTCAGTAATGATTTTGACAAGTGTCAAGTTATTGGGACAGATTGTCCTATCATGTTTACTAACCCTAGTTGTGTGCTGGCACAGCCAGATGCAGTGGTTAGTGCTGTCTTTCCCTGCCTGTGCTGATTCCAGTTCTGTGAGTGAACAGACAGATGTAGAGGATGGTGTTATCTACCCTACCTGTGCTGAATTCAGTTCTATTAGTGTTCCAGTTGTCAGTTCTGCCACTACCAAGGTAATTTTTCCAAAAACCAGGACCCCTTCAGAGGCGAAGTGGGAGGTTGATTTTCAGGATTCAATTTTGGTCAACCTGGTTGTAGAGAGTGAGTCAGTTGTAGAGGCCCCTCCTTGCCCTAGCCTAGTGGATGGTGATGGGAAGGAGGCCAGAGTACCAGTTACTTGCCTGTTTACTCCAGAGTTTGTGTCATTGTCTTTGTGTAAGTTAAATAGGACTGATCCCTAGATATCTGTGAGTACTAAAGAGACAGTCTGTGATGTAGATCCATTGTTGGAGAGTGTAGGAGATCTGCTGAATGATCAGCTTCTGTCGAGCAGATGGAGACCTATTGTACCTCACTCTTTAGTTGCCTGTGAGGATGTGACCCAGCTTAGTAGGCTTAGTGAATGTAAACAGACAGTACTCCAAGCATCTCAAGATTATGTCATGGGAGGACAATTTGGTAAATTTTGAGTAACAGTTAATTGTGGTAACATTTCTTCTAGGCCTAAATTGCAGAGTGCTGTGGCCAGCTATTCTTGTTCCAGGTGGATCAATTGCTTAACATTAGGTAATTCAAGTCAGGAAGTTCTTAAAGTTTTAGTGCAAGGTGTTGTTGTGCCACAGGAACCATTCTCCCTTGTAGTAATGAACTGTGTATCATCTATGTCCAGAACTTGTGTTAAGTTCTCAAGTGTTGTACTTTTTCTCAGAGGCAGAGTGGTGTTGTATGTTTTCATCCGACTTTGAAGCAGTTGTTCCATGTCACTCGTGAGAGTTACACGTTGGAGTAGGACGTGAATATTCCACCTGTGTGGTTTGTCGAGGGGTGTAGGGTTACAGGTTTCTTGGGTGGTTCTCAAGTAATCTGGTTTTCATCTAACAGGTGATAAGACCCTTAACACTGTTGCTGAATTATTTGATGTTACCAGGAGGAAGTAACTTGCTGAGTGAGTTTCGTAGTAAGTGTTATCCAAGTTCCAGTGTGGTCCTGATATTTTCATAGGAGACCAAGATGGCTATAAAGGATTGTTTGGTGATAACGTTCACAGTCAGGTGTGAACTTGTTCTTGTGATGTTATCTTGTTTGGGAGCTTTCGTGTTTATCACTCTGATGCTTCTTGCAGAGTCGGGAAGAGACTGACTTATTTGTCCAACACTAATGGTCACCTGAGTCAGTTCAGACAGGTGTTCCTTGCACTTTCCTTGTTGTTGTTGTCTGTTTCAACAGACATAAGAGGTCAACTTCTAAGTCCTGTTGTATTGATGATGGTTCCAAGAGTGAAGGAGTTTCGGATGTGTCGGAGTGGTCTAATCCTGTTTCTTCTACTTTTAGTGACATTTGGCTGAGGCTGTTTGTGTCATAGAAGACCCAGAGTGATGGGGACCAAATGTTCCCGTGGGGATTTATACCACATCAACCCCATTCACAAAGAGAATTCCCTCAATCACCACTCATCTATGCCAATTCATCTCAGAGAATTAACTCTACAGAACAGGAATGGAAATCAGTGGAAAACTTTTCAACTCATTCAACCCAGGATGTTCCAGCTCAGGAAGTGTTCGTGGTATCCTCAACCACCTAACTGTAATAATTGTAGTGGTCAGAGTTCACGGCATCCTAGTCCAGGTAACTTACATCTACCTCTTGAAGTGCTCCACGATGAAATTTGTTGGATCTGTATTATCTGTTTACATAAGGCATTGCATTTTCGGATGTTCAGTAAGTACTTTATCTTGATGTGTTGGTGTGTTGTAACCTGTTCCTTATTAATAAAGTAGGTATTTGGGTGTTATTGGATTACTACCAGGTTACGGATGTAAACCAGTTAAGGGGTAAAACGTCTATCTTCTTCTTGAGGTTATCTTGAAATGATTTCGGGGCTTAGGGTCCCCCGCGGCCCGGTCCTCGACCAGGTCTCAATTTTGTTACACCCCTCCCCCTTCCCCACCCAGAAAGCAGCCCGTAGCAAGTATCTAACTCCCAGGTACCTGTTTACTGCTAGGTAACAGGGGCATCAGGGTGAAAGAAACATTTTGCCAATTTGTCTCCGCCTCCACCAGGGGATCAAACCCGGAACCTCAGGACTACGAATCCGAAGCACTGTCCACTCAGCTGTCAGGCGCCCAAAATCTATACTAAATTTTGTTGTCCAGATTGCTATTTATTTGGATGTATGTATCGTATTTAAGTCTTAAGTGAATCTTGCTATGTGTGGTGAATACAGTAGGAACAAGTGTTGAGATGAATAGAGAGTGAGAATTTACCTCAGGTATTTGGGTGGACAAAATGAGATAGTGCCCTGAAGAGATAAAGGTGTTGAGAATCAAAGGTATACAGTTATAAATACACTGAAGAGGGAAGACAGTATTTCAGAATGTAATGAACAAAATGTACATTTTACAGTGTCCTCAGTGAGTTGCAAATGTTTTCAAATAAAGAGTGTTATGTCAACTATTGAACTTTGGATTATTTCCATATTTATTTATTTAATTCCATTGGAGTTAATGAACTCATTACAGAGGCTAAGATTCAAATTGTTCTTTTCTTGCAAGGAGATGTACCTTGTTAAATATTATATTATTGATTTTTTACAGGTTGTGCATGAGTGTTATTATGTGTTTCTAATCGTATTTCAATGGTCATATACATTCTATATATTGTTTCAGGTTATACTGTTGTTCTTAGGATGTTCAGTGTCAACAATAATGACTGGATTATGATTACTCAGTACTGTATTTACCTGTAGTCAAACAAATGCAATTAACCTTCAGTTAATCTCATTTTTCCCTTTAGGACGGGGATGGATGTTATGAATCAAAAATTCTTGATTCTAACATTTATCATGATAGAGCATTTATGTTCCTATATTGTTTCCTCAGTTATTGGGAGTTTAACATTATGTCCATTTGTTTTCAGCTATATATGATTTGAGTTAAATATAACATGCTGTAATGTGCTTGTATAATATATTTTTGCTGATGCTATTGCACGTTTACTCATGAAGGGGGGAGGGAGACAGTGGCGTCTCATGGGGGGAATGACCATATTATGATGTTTTCAATGATGTGTGCACCCCTAGTTGTACTCACCTAGTTGTGCTTGGGGGGTAGAGCTCTGGCTCTTTGGTCCCGTCTCTCAACTGTCATTCAGCTGGTGTACAGATTCCTGAGCCTACTGGGCTCTATCATATCTACATTTGAAACTGTGTATGGAGTCAGCCTCCACCACATCACTGTCTAGTGCATTCCATCTGGTAACTACTCTGACACTGAAAAAGTTCTTTCTAACGTTCCTGTGACTCATTTGGGTACTCAGTCTCCACCTGTGTCCCCTTGTTCGCGTACCACCCGTGTTAAACAGGTGGTGTACCCAACATAGCATCACTGATTCATCCCTATAATTATTCCGTGTTCTTGTAAGTACATTTTTATAATTACACCTCAGTAGTGATAAAATATATTTACTATGAGTTATAATATTGTTTGTAAGTATTGCTCACGGCTGGCAGAGAATCGGAGAGCATGAAAACTCTCCAGACACCAAACAGAACGCCTTGAAAGAAACCAACGTCGTCTATGCCTTCACATGCCCACTTGGGGACTGTCAGCCCCACAGATCTCAGTATATAGGCAAGATAACAACGTCTATTCGTTGCCTTATGGGGTTGAATATTATACTCAGTAGGCACTTCTGTAGTTTTATTGATTAAGACAGCAAGGTGTATAACTGGCCAGCCGAGGTCCACCTACTCTGAGTCTGTCGGGAGAACTGAGCCTGCTGGGAGCACGGCTGGTGACTGACTGTGTGGCATGACGTCAGAGGCTTACTCGCCTGTGATTGGTTATGTCTCAATGGACATACAATTTGAGTATAACACCACTCGGACACGCTACCAAGTCGACGTCCCATGTCGACAAGCTCTGGCTAGCTATATAGTTACAATGATACTGAAGGACCTCGGTGGCATTCAATAATGGCTTACATGTGAAATTTCCATAATGAACATTAAAAGAAGATCAGGTGTGCGTAATACTAACACCTCGGCATATGCACCAAAAAAAAATTATCAGAATAGGTGAAAATCATGGTAACAATGCTTTAATTAACCCAGAGTATTAAGAACATGTGTGAACAATACAACTCAAGGTATTGCCTAAACAAAATTATTAACATGTGTCAATGGCACGTGTTGAAACAATACAAAATTAAACAATTATTACATTAATGGAACAAAGTTCTGACCTAGCAACCACAAATGAATTTTATGATTAGATAATGTGGATTATTTTTTCCTTTTTTTTTTGTTAATGTACAATATATTTACAAACCAATGTACAATATATATTTAATGTGCAATATATTTACAAGCTATATACAAGACCTGGATCAAGAAGACTAACATCTGAGTGATAGCAGTCAGGATTCACTGGCCTCAATGTGGTTGCTAGAACATTAATAACTCTTATGACAAGCACTGTAAAAATACAAATGGTGGTAGACTTAACAATGGCATCTAATTCATAACACAAAATAAAGGTGAGAAAAACTTCATCATACTATACATATATAATGGTAATAATAAGACACATGTGGTGGAAATACTGCAAATGAATTTTGCAAAACAAAACAGAATAACTGCAGAGTGCACTCAATTATAAATTCTGCGGATATCTACACCTAGCTCATCCAGAGCACTATACAACTCTGGCTCTGACTGAAGGTCCGGAACAGATGAAACTGCATGTGACAAACTATCATCTTGAGAGATAACCTCATTAACATCTAGCCAATGGACATGTGGTGAGTGCACGGTTGAAACGAGAGGTCAAGATCTAAGATTATAAGTGCTAGTATGGGGTTGCTGAACATCAAGTGGTCTGTCAACCACAGAAGGTGGTGTCCCAATAGGAGGATCTGTCTGGGTAAGTTCATTGTCATCTTCCTCATCAGTCTCGTCAACAGTCATTTTAGCTAACTTCATGTGGTCTAAATGTTCATTTATATACTCTCCTGTTAACAAGTTCTTAAGTCTGTATTTGTTACCTTTGATAAGCTCGGTTACCTTATATGGACCCAAAAATTTCTTAGTTAACTTGTACATAGGACCAGACCTGTGTTGGTTAAGTATCATTACTACAGATCCAATAGTTATTTTACTGGGTTTAGCTCGTGCATTCCTTGCTAGAGTGAACTCGGCTGTTGCTTTGGACAGTTGTTCTCGTATTTTCTTAAATACTAGTTGCATTTGTCTACGCTTCACTTGAACAAAATCATGTACGTTATATAAGGGAGTAGGAGGTACGTTAATCAATTCATAAGGGAGGATCTTATCTGTACCATAAAGAATAGCGTGAGGTGTGTCACCTGTAGAAACATTAATTGAAGAATTTATAACACACTGAATTAAGGGTATAAAATCATCCCAATTGTTGTTATCAAAATTCAACGTGACTCTCAAGGCATCTAACACTTTCCTGTTAGTACGTTCAGCTAATCCGTTGCTTGCTGGATGATAAGGCATGATGCTACATTTTTTAATGTTATATAAATCACACAAGCTAGTTAAAATACTATTACTGAATTCTGGACCATTATCTGAAAGGATTACTTTAGGCATACTATATCTATAAATTATTTGGTCATGGAATGCACTGGCTATAGTTTCTGCTGTTTTGATCAGGATAGGAACTAGTTCGCAATACCGTGAAAAATTATCAACCATTACAAGCAAGTGTTTGTTCCCTTTTTCTGTTTCCACAAAATTTGTCAATAAATCCATCGATACTCGTTCCCAAGGAGCTTTAGTTGCTGGGTACACCTGAATTGGATTAGGTCCTGAAACATGTCCCTTGTGCTGTAAGCAAGTTAAACATCTGTCATCATAATGAGCAATCTCCTTAGCCATTTTTGGCCAAAAATATTTCAATCGACCTTGTTGGAGTGTACGATCCTTTCCTGGATGTGCACTTGCAGGAGCATCATGGATAATTTTTAACACAGTTGGTACCAAGACAGCTGGAACAACTAACTGACAACATTTCCTCGGGGCTGTCCCTAGCTTTACTACTCTACACATTAAATTGTCTAACATCACTAATTCTTTCAATGGTACTGGCGGTTTATGAATCGGGCAAGTGTCTTGCTTAGTCAAAAATTTAATGACGGGTGCCCATATGGGGTCTTGTCTTTGTTCCGTCTCGACTACTGTAGCATCTAATGCTGGGTAATTTAACTGAATCGCAGCTACGTGTCGAGAAAACACATCGGCTACAACATTTTGCTTTCCTGCAATATATCAAAATGTGGGATTGAATTCTTGAATTGTGAGCAAATATCTAGCAAACTTTCCAACTGGATTCTTATTTTTGAATAAGGGAATTAATGGTTGGTGATCTGCAAGAACATGAACTGGGTAATTATAAATTGTATCCCTGAAATGTTTAAGTGCCCAGACAACTGCCAAGGCTTCTCGTTCTGTTGCACTATAATTTTTCTCTTCTTTAGATAATGTGCGGCTTGCATAAGCTATTGCGTGATCTCTGTGACCTTCTGTTTGAAGTAATGCAGCACCTAGACCTATGTCACTAGCATCTGTAACCAACGTAAAAGGTTTAGAAAAATCTGGGTACCTAAGGACAGGTGACGAAATCAAGGCTGCCTTGAGTTTTTTGAATGACTGAACCTGGGCCTCTCCCCAAACAAAGGATTCATCTTTTCTTTGCAACTTGTAAAGTGGAGCGGCTATAATAGAGAATCCAGCAATAAATGAACGATCAAATCCTACAAGACCCGTGAAGTGTCTTACGGCTTCTGCGGTACGAGGTGTTGGAAAATCACGGGCAGCAATAATTTTTGATTCATTCAATGTAATACCTGAAGGTGTAACTGTATGACCTAGGAAATTAATCTTCTCCTTTAAAAAGGAACATTTTGCAAGCTTTATTTTTAAATTAGCTTCAGCGAGTTTTGTTAGTACTTTCTCAAGGTTCTGGAAATGAGTCTGAACATCTTGGGACATGATTATGAGATCATCAAGGTAAACTAGAAAAGTACTTCCTATCAATCTACGAAATAGATTTGTCATGAGCTGTGAAAAGGTTATTGGACTACTACGCAAACCAAATGGCATTCTTTTGAAATGAAAATGACCATTGGGAATACTAAAGGCTGTCAGCTGTTTACTTTCCTCATCAAGGGGGATTTGCCAGAATCCCTGCAACAAATCTAACGTTGAGAATACTTTGTTTCGACCAATACTTTACAACAAATCATTTAGAACTGGAAGTGGGAAACGATTAGGTATTGTTACTCTGTTAAGCTTCCGATAATCTATTACAGGTCTCCAAGTCCCATCTCGCTTTGGTACAAGAATCAATGGAGCATTCCATGGCGAATTACTCGATTCAATTACATCACTCTGTAACATTTCCTCTATGAGTCTATCGGCTTCTGCTCTCTGAGAATGGGGAAGATGGTAAGCTGGTACATAAATAGGCGTAGTTCCTTGTTCTAGGGGAATTTTATGTGTAATAAGAGGAGTTAGACCTAACTTTTCTCCTGGTAGAGCAACAAAGGCTCTATTCCTGTTCAAAATTTCCAAAAGCTGAGCCACAGAGTCAGGAAAATCAGTAGGACTGAGGTGTTGTGCTTGCACCTCTGGCCGAGATCCCTGTTCTCCTGGTGTGAGTGTACAAACAGTATGATCCATGGAGACATCATCCACAACTCGCACCGGTAATGAGTAATGGGCAAAATCTACAACATGGGTGCCAGACTGGAGATGAATGTCGGCATTACTAGTGTTTGCAATATACAATGTAACAGTACCATCCTGCATTGTGTGCCAGGAGGGTTCAACAAACATACCATTCACTTTACATATTTCACTTTCCGCAATCACATCCGACAACTCAGGCACTCCCTGAACCTTAACTCTTATTTTGGTGAGAGAATGAGGGTGTAGCACAGTGTCAGTGGCCGTGGAACCACTGACTTCAGAGATGGAAGCTGCCAGGTGAGCGAGACAACGAGAATCCGTTAGGGCGTCCCCTTCCAGAAAGTCCTGATACTCATTCTTCTTAACAACTGCACAACTACGATGCTTCATTCGAGTGCCTGTTTTCTCGGGTATACTACCACGACAAGGATCTGACAAACCTATGCTAGCAAGGCGGGTGTCAACAAAATTAACGTAGTCTGATTGGAGGTTGAACTCATGGCCCTGTCGATACATGCTACACAAGGGTATGACGTGGTCTTTGATACTGATGTTCCAACGATGGGGAAACAATGCAATATTTTCATCAGTCATGGTGTACAGACCTAAGAGAATGTCTCCAGGAAAATGAATAATGTCAACAACTAAACATGGTATAGACAATGTGACATCATTTAAGTTGAGTGGGAGGTCAATTTCACCCTGAACTTTTACTTTATTTCCTGAAATACCACTTAGAAAAGGTATGGGTGACTGTTTTAAAGTAGTAGGGTGCTTACTTTCAATGTCTCTAAGAGCTGAGGGCTTGACAATATTAACTTTTGCACCTAAGTCAAGAAAAACTTTTAAAACTCTACCATGTACAATGGCTGAGACAAGGGGACCATCGCTTGAGACTGGACAAGTTACTACTTGTGACTTATGTTGTCTGGGATATCTGCGTATCGTCTGGGTCAAATTCACTTTGGTTCCGTCAACATCTACAACTGGTCTAGAGTCAGTGTCCTCCTCTGTCAAATGTCCAAATCTATTTTGGGTAGCTACTGAATACACAGGGAGGGCACTAGGACTGGCTAGCTTGAATTGGTTAGCGGATGGCCTTGGGGGTTTCCCGACGACATGGAGTGAACATTCTGAACTCCAGCATTCTGTGACCGAGTATTATAATTCGAAGTTGCATTATAGCTGGGCTGGGAGTTGTAATTACGAGAGTTCTGATAATGTCTTGGACGCTGTGCGCCTCGCCAAGACTGACCGTGGGAGTTACGAGGTGGGGATGTCCTTTGCCTAGCTCTACAATCCGCAGTGTGGTGACCAACTTGTTTATGGTGTTTGCAATATGGGAGCCTAGAATGATTAGTTTGACGAGGGGACCGAGAGAATGGTCTAGGGGTTGATGATCTAGGGGCGGACCATCAGTCCCTTGCGAGGTGGTTACTCTTACCACAATGCCAACATGAGGGAGTGGATGGTTGTGGACTATGGTGTTTCGGCAATTTATGAGGCTGCGAATTTGACTGAGGGCTACGACCATGGGTACGGTTCTGCGACCAAGAGTTTTGAGAGTTTGTGGGAGGATGCTGAGGCTTGTTACTACATTTACAGTATCAGAGGGTGGCAACAGTTGAGCACTTCTGGGAGCTAGTTTATCGGCGGCATTGTTAATAGCCTCAAACACTTCACCAATTTCATGTTTAACTCCAAAATTTTGTTGCTCGATGATTGGTTTAGTATGCTCTGGGGCAAAATGCATTAAAGTTCCGAATGCTATCATCTTGGCCATAGCCTCAGGGGACAGATTATTGTCTTTATCTAACCAAGACGAACTATTCATAGCAGACACTAAGGTATACAGATACTGATCAAGACGGCTAGTAAACGCATTAAACGATTCACCAGGCTGCATGGTGGCATTGGCAATTTTCTTGACTAACCTATACGGGTCGAGGTCTCCTTTGTTAACAAAGCGACGGCGAAAGAAATCCTTAAATTCAGACCAAGGCTGGAGGCTAACAATGGCTTTCTCATCAACAACAAAACGTGCATTACCTTTGGTTGTGTCCACAGCTGACCGTGCAATTACCAAGTATTCGGCATCAGTAGGCTTGGAAAAACGTGCAACTGTTTTTGCTTCAACCTTACTAAACCATGATTCTAATAAGCGGGATTCACCAGCAAAAAGAGGAATAGCCATTTCCTGAGCTGACCTCTGGACATTGGGACGAGCAACTGCTCCCTTTGAGTCTGAAGGGGTTTCAACAGTGGTAGGCATTGTCACAGCCGTGGAAGGAATGTTTGAACGCAGATTATAATTAAGCACACCAGGCATCAGAAATGGTATACACAAAAATAAACACTCAAAAAAATATCGACTTGGCTAAAGTAAGAAAATGGCAGAAATAAAATTATTAAATTGGGCAAGGCAACAAATAATTAAGAACAAGCAAAATTGTGAATTAAATTAGCAATCTTTCATGAAAATGGCTGGAATTAGAAGCATGTAACACACAGAGATCACACTAACGTGATGCATCAAATGAACAAATCCACAAGGGCCGTGACGAGGACTCGAACCTGCGTCCGGGAGCATCCCAGACACTGTCTTAATCGACTGAGCTACGACAGGGTAAAAGGGTTGAAACCGAAGTTCTACTGAACTTACTGGATCCCATAGCCTCTCCGAGGCAGAAACTAGGCTTATACACAACCCCCTTCCCCTGCACCCGAGCTGTGTCAATAGGCCGTTCTCCCACTTCGCCCTTACATCATCACACTAACGTGATGCATCAAATGAACAAATCCACAAGGGCCGTGACGAGGATTCGAACCTGCGTCCGGGAGCATCCCAGACACTGCCTTAATCGACTGAGCTACGACAGGGTAAAAGGGTTGAAACCGAAGTTCTACTGAACTTACTGGATCCCATAGCCTCTCCGAGGCAGAAACTAGGCTTATACACAACCCCCTTCCCCTGCACCCGAGCTGTGTCAATAGGCCGTTCTCCCACTTCGCCCTTACATCATCACACTAACGTGATGCATCAAATGAACAAATCCACAAGGGCCGTGACGAGGATTCGAACCTGCGTCCGGGAGCATCCCAGACACTGCCTTAATCGACTGAGCTACGACAGGGTAAAAGGGTTGAAACCGAAGTTCTACTGAACTTACTGGATCCCGTAGCCTCTCCGAGGCACAAACCAGGCTTTTAACTACCCTGTCGTAGCTCAGTCGATTAAGGCAGTGTCTGGGATGCTCCCGGACGCAGGTTCGAATCCTCGTCACGGCCCTTGTGGATTTGTTCAGAAGCATGTAAATTAATTAAACCAGGCTAATCACAGCAATTTAGAATAAAAAACTGGAAAGTGCAATTGCAAATTTCATTAAAATGATTCAACACAACAAGTGGCAATGCAAGAAATATGGATGTAGCACAAACTGGATACATATGTGTATATAGCTGCTATGGTAAAAAAATTAAAATATTAAACGTTGAAGGAATAAATTTCAATTTTAGGCCTGGAGGAATGAAAAAAAATTATATTGTGCAAATCCTTAACTGCTACTAAAACAAGAATTTCTTACTTCTCTTGACTTTGAATTTGCTAAAAAGACTATCAACACAATTAATGCACAATGAAATTACTGTGAGAAGCATGAATGTTGAAATCACTCAGGGAAACTTTGGGAGTGGAGTACTGAACCAGCTCCAATATTTAACAAGTCACTGAATGGTTAATTCATTAGATATTGTGGATATATTTTCGTTAAACCTCTTTAAAACATAGCACACGATATCTTAGCTCATAATTACTTAATTAACTCAGGGCTGCAGGACTTGCAATATAACAGTGGCCAACACAAAAAACGGCGACACGGCGTGTGAAGAGGCACATGCGAGTGTTTGTTTACAATCTGGTGCGACGGCAGCGCTCCTAGCGGCAGTGGCGCGAAGCTCGGGAGACCCCACACTAGGAATTGATGTTGGGAGCACGAAGATAAATTCTGACGACGACGATGATGGCGAAGGAAGCAGGATTTCCTAGGCCGAAGTTCACACAAAATGATGTAGCAGGGGGCTGACACGGTGGTGAGAGGAGGCAAATGTGGCGCTGCGGCGTCTTGACTGGGAACTGGCGACGCTAGTCAGACGATTGCAGTCTTTTTTTCCGGCAATGGTTTCTCAATAAAGCACACAACAGCTGCAGAGCAGTTGAAGCTGTAGATGATGATTGCAATAGCTGGAACGGAACAGGCAACACACAAGGCTTGTTGATGTGGGCTTGGGTGGTGGTGGTGGTGGTGGGTGCAGGTTCCCACGTGGGCGCGAGATTCAAAAATGGCTGGCGCGGGAAGCTTCCCTTCTCCTCACTGATGAATTAGCGTTCTCAGAGGAAAATATTGACCCTTACTGCTGAGACGTTGGCCTGGAGTAGTGGTTGATGGCAGGACCCCAGTCTGGCACAATATTTGATGTGTGGGTGGCAGGATGGCCGCGGTGGCGATTGGAACATGAGGCGATGTGGGTACTTGAATTTTCGTTTCCAGAAAAATAATTCTGGATCCCACCGCTGCTACCAGTATTCGTTGCCTTGTGGGGTTGAATATTATACTCAGTAGGCACTTCTGTAGTTTTATTGATTAAGACAGCAAGGTGTATAACTGGCCAGCCGAGGTCCACCTACTCTGAGTCTGTCGGGAGAACTGAGCCTGCTGGGAGCACGGCTGGTGACTGACTGTCTGGCATGACATCAGAGGCTTACTCGCCTGTGATTGGTTATGTTTCAATGGACATACAATTTGAGTATAACACGTCTCTTTCTAGGCGATTAGCAATGCACAAACAACAGGGCTCCATCAAGGAACACATAATTTCCTCTCACAACCAGACCATCACCAGAGAAATCTTAACAAGCAACACAGAAATCATCGATAGGTACAGCGATAGCCATTTCCCTTGCTCTTGTCACGAGATTACTGTGTCCTTCTGACCTGTGGATGCCAGGGAGGGTGGGTGAGACTGGATGACCAGGAAAGCAGGTGAGTAGAAGGATTAGTGAGTGCGCATGAATGCCAGGGAGGGTGGCTGAGACTGGATGAAGTGAGCAGAAGGATGAGTGCCTGTGCATGAATGCTAGGGATGATGGGTGCAACTGGTTGATCTGGAATGCGGGTGAGCAGAACGAGAAGTGCTTGTTGGTGAGTGCCTGGGAGGGTGGGTGAGACTGGGACTTACGTATTCAGCCAGACTGAGTTTTTTAGAGTGACTTACTATTTATGTAGTATCAAATCTTTAAGTCAACTATAACCTTGTATTGGTTCAACATTTATTTGCGTTTTATGAGTTATAAATCTTATCAAGTTAATCTTTCAGCATCTATTCCACTTTATATAGGATCAAACAATTTAACACATCTTTATCCGGTTTCTACTTCATGTTGCAGTCAGTGAGTTGTTACGGATCATATCAACCACCTCTGATCTTTATGCATCAAGCAATCACTATACATCTCTACGCATCTTTGTAATTAACTTATAAATTTTACTAAGTTTATCGATCTGTACACTGACCATAATATCTTATTGAGATTAATAAACTGTTCAAGTATTATTCAATAGCACTGAAACAGCTTAAAAACATTTTAAACTGTTTTCAGTTTTCAGAATTAGCACACGCCTAGCTTGTGCTTATTCTGCTTCATCTCCTTACTCCAATTTATACCAATGGGTATAAATTGGATAAGTTTGAAATTTAGGAAAAAGACCTGGGTAAATACTGGTTCGGTAACAGGGATGAACGCTGAGATACATGATAGTTCACGCTCTGTGTTGCTTCCCCTTAGCTACGTGCAATGGCTGATGGTGGGTTTCATTCATTTCTATGATCCTTGGTGGACACTATAAATATAAAGCTTCTGGATAAGTAAGGGGACCTTCTGAATATTAATGGAGCTACATTATTTATGCCTATAAATGGAGAAGAAAGGGGGTTATTATTGGGGAATATACCCACTGCACTTCATCTAATAGCGTTAGTTGATGTTTTGGTTGACATAGATTAGAAATAAATAGGAGATCCAGTAAAAAAGGCCTTGTGCAATTTCATTTCTCATGTTTAATATGCGATCTTATCTATAAAATGGACTTTGAAAATGGCTAACATTAGGAAAATGGGTTTAAATATGATATTTCAGTAAACTAACTTATTCAGGGAAGATGAAGACTGGCCAGTTGATGACGTCATTTGTCCATTAGCGATGCCTGTGCATGGGTCACTGGGGTAACAGAATTTGGGTAAGCCAGGAGCCGGCCTTCTAATCCCACCCCCCAGGAAAATTGAAGACTGGCTAGCAGATGACGTCATTGACCTTTGACTATGCCTGTGCAAGGGTCACTGGGGTAACGAAATTTGGGTACGCTAGGGACCGGCATTTTAATCCCCTTGAACGAAATTTTCAGGGGGTGAGGATGGGACCTTTTAGTACTCCTTTTAGATAAATTATATATGTTCAAAGGACGAAGATGATAAATTTTACGAAAAATGAAAACATCGCTATGAATTCGCCTGACTGGAAGAGATATTTTTGTTAAAATACCCATTCACCAATGACCAACCAACGAAAAAAAATACAAAACCCCCCTACACCATAGACCGGCATAGGAAAAAATACGAGACCCCCATACGCTATAGACCGACATAGGGAAAAATACGAGACGAGACACCCTTACGCCATAGACCGGCATAGGAAAAAATTAAAACTGCCAGTCTATGGCGTACTTTCCACTACTAAATAAATAGGAAATAAATAGGAGATCCAGCAAAAAAGGCCTTGTGCAGTTTCATTTCTCATGTTTAATATGCGATCTTATCTATAAAATGGACTTTGAAAATGGCTAACATTAGGAAAATGGGCTCCCCCTCCCCCCTGCCTCTGTCTCTGGGAGAGAGAGGCGGGGGAGGGGAGATGGTCCAGCGGGTGAGAGGAGGAAGTAAGGGAGGGCACAATAAGGCGCTAGCTGGTCACTAGTCACTTAGGTGTTGTTACGGTGCCCTCTCCTATTTCTTTCGTTTGCCGGCTTAAAGAGTCATATCAGCTCTCCCTACTGATTCTCTGAGGTTCAGGGAGTCTAATGATATATGTGGCGACCAGACCGGCTGCCAGTTAAGGGAAGGAAGTTATATTATAAGTTGTAAATAAAGGAAAATTGGCGCCCTGTTATAAAATGAAACAGTATCCCCTATGGCAGATATGACCTTTTGGAAGGGACATTAGCCGATCGCGGATTGGTCGACGTAGGTCGCGGGCGACAAATCAGGGCCCGCCATGACGTCACCGAGTGCCCCGGGCGGCGCCAACGTCAGAGTTGTTCTGACCTTGGAAGCGACAGGACGCGCCTCGGTCTGCTCTCAAGGATTGGAGGCTCTGCAAGCCTTGTTCAGTGGATTGAGCTGGCCATCGCAGCCCATTATAGTTATTGGAGACCCTGCGCTTCTGGGAAGCAAAAGAGGAACCAAGTTCATTGAGCAGAGAAGTGCCAAACTTGGAAAATAGTCGGTGACGACGCTGGGCGGCGCCGCTGGCTGGACGGTGAGGTCTGGAAGGTGGGCGGGCAGGCCTAGCTGTGACTGGGGTCACATCCACTGAGAATCTTGGAAGGACGACACCGTGCCTAGGACAAGGAGCAACGCCTTGTGGGAGAGGCGAGTGTGGGGAAAAATAGTGATTAGCTCAGCGCCCATCGATGAACCAGGATTGGGGCAGCTGAATCTCAGGGATTGGAACGGCGACGACGCGAAGGCTTCACGACACCTGAGGACCTGTGGAACGTCCTGGATCGTCAAGGATCGACCCAAGGAAGCGTGGGAACCTCACACCATTGAGGGACAGGCGTCGTGAGCCAGGAATGTAAGGTAGATCATTCTCCCTCCCATTACCCCTTGTATGAGTAGGCTAGTTAGGCCACAATATTTACTTGTGTATGTGGCAGCAAGACTTGATTACTTTAATAGTAGAATAGGCTGAAAGGCAGCTTGAGTCCAGGACTGTCAGAGAGGACAGTGTGTATGGATGGCAGGACAGTGAAGAAGAGGCGCCGACGTGGTGAAGAGGCCCTCCTGTGAGAGTGTGAGACTCCTGTCTTCCTGCCCAGTTGAAGGAGTGTTGGAGGTCGTGGAAGAAGAGGCTGACGATCTCCAGACTCATTATCCATATTTCCATATTCATGTATTACTTGTAATTGTGTGTGTGTGTTCATGTAATTTGCATCAGTAAATTCACACATTTTATCACTGTGTTTAAGTGTGCCTCCATTTATGATATTTCTCTATGAGCATACATTTCTGGCTACAAACAATATATAATACACCCACTGAACTGCATTGCTGGGGTGCAGATATAATAACCCAGCTGGCGACCTTGCTAAGAGGAAGATAGAGAAGACAGGCGGGAAAGGAGTTCCTGCAACCTTTTTTTGTCTGGCAGGCAAGACTCAGGGAGGTTATGGTTATAGGTAAGCCTGAGTCTTCCTTCACTCCCCCACGGGTCTAGGCCGGAACTGTTAACAGCAGTTTCCCCGTGTTTGACTGAAGGGCTTCCAGGGTGAATCAGTGGCACCCCTTTGTGGTGGAAGCAAAGACCTGCGGAGGTGGGCATTGTTGGTCCTCTCTTGTGTGACCAAGGAGACTCCGGTGAATCCAGGGAGTCGGAGGGGCTGAGTATTTGGGCCTTTGAGCCCCTAGCAGCCGAGTGTTAGCAGAGCCCCGGACCGCCCACCCCCACGTGACAGTGTGAAGAGCCCTGAGCCTTGAGGGGTGGGAGGAAACAGAAGTAGAGGAGTAAAGTGGTGTGGTCAAATGAATGATGTGGTCAAATCCTCGCCCCGGCCCCACAAGGGCCATGACGAGGATTCGAACCTGAGTCCGAAAGCATCCCAGACGCTGCCTTAATCGACTGACTGCCTTTCAATTCCTTTTGACCATGTCGTAGCTCAGTTGATTAAGGCAGCGTCTGGGATGCTCTCAAACGCAGGTTCGAATCCTCATCACGGCCCTTGTGGATTTGTTCATTTGACCACACCACTTTACTCCTCTACTTCTGTTTCCTCCCACCCCTCAAGGCTCAGGGCTCTTCACACCTAAGTGACTAGTGACCAGCTAGCGCCTTATTGTGCCCCCCCCTACTTCCTCCTCTCACCCGCTGGACCATCTCCCCTCCCCCGCCTCTCTCTCTCCCTATATGTATCCCTAAGTTCCCTCCCTCCTACCCTCCTTCCTTCCTTCCTACATCCTTCGTTCATTCTTTCCTGCCCTCCCTGCCACCTCCCCCATATACACACACACATCACCACCCATCCAGTACGCACACACACACACACACACACACACACACACACACACACACACACACACACACACACACACACACACACACACACACTGGGGCCTCTTAGCCTGGTGGATAGCGCGCAGGACTCGAAATTCAGTGGCGCGGGTTCGATTCCCGCACGAGGCAGAAACAAATGGGCAAATTTTCTTTCACCCTAAGTGCCCCTGTTACCTAGCAGTAAATAGGTACCTAGAAGTTAGTCAGCTGTCACGGGCTGCTTCCTGGGGTGTGTGTGTGTGGTGTGGAAAAAAAAGAGAAAAAAAAAAAAAAAAAAAAAAGTAGTTAGTAAACAGTTGATTGACAGTTGAGAGGCGGGCCGAAAGAGCAAAGCTCAACCCCCGCAAAACACAACTAGTAAACACACACACACACACACACACACACACACACACACACACACACACACACACACACAGTCACTGGAGACTGGAGACCTACCAGATATATGGAAGACGGCGAATGTGGTCCCAATACGCAAAAAGGGCGACAGGCAAGAGGCACTGAACTACAGGCCAGTGTCCTTGACTTGTATACCATGCAAGGTGATGGAGAAGATCGTGAGAAAAAACCTGGTAACACATCTGGAGAGAAGGGACTTCGTGACAAATCACCAACATGGGTTCAGGGAGGGTAAATCTTGCCTTACAGGCTTGATAGAATTCTACGATCAGGTGACAAAGATTAAGCAAGAAAGAGAGGGCTGGGCGGACTGCATTTTCTTGGATTGTCGGAATGCCTTTGACACAGTACCGCATAAGAGGCTGGCACATAAGCTGGAGAGACAGGCATTAGGAAGTGATGTGGTGGAGGCTGACTCCATACACAGTTTCAAGTGTAGATATGATAGAGCCCAATAGGCTCAGGAATCTGTACACTTGTTGATTGACGGTTGAGAGGCGGGACCAAAGAGCCAAAGCTCAACCCCCGCAAACACAACTAGGTGAGTACACACACACACACACACACACACACACACACACACACACACACACACACACACACACACACACACACACACACACACACACGCACACACACACTCACACTTCTCTCTCCCCCCTCTATCTCTCTCATAGGAAGAAAACATAACAGGAGATAGGAGACTAACTCGGGGAAGCAATTGCAGGGGGACAAACATGGGAGGGTCATACTCAGAGGATGGAGAGGAACAGGAAGCCTGGATTAGGGGAACATTCGAGCACATGTGGGAGGAATTCTTTGAAGGGCTGAGAGTAATGAGGGAGACAGTAATCAACCTGAAGGATAAACTAAGGGCTACTGTTGAGGGGACTTCTACAAAACATCCCTCACTTGCTGAAATGCTTAAAAAGAGCCCTGAAGTTTAGTCTGCAGTTAGGGAAGTTGCCATGGAAGTGGCTTCTTCTCAGGAAGCAGCTAGATGTACTAGCTAGCTGATAGGGCGAAAAAGAGCAGTAGTAATAGTAGGTATTAAGGAGCAAACAGGGACCGGTTGAGTGGAAAGGAGAGACAAGGACAAAAATGAAATGAAATCCTTAACGGAATAAAGATGGAGAGGGCAAACCAAGATATTTAAAAGGCTTTCAGGATTGGACGGTACAACAAGGACAGAGACCGTGTGATAAAGGTGGTATTCAAGAGCGAGAGAACAAAAGAGGACTTGTTAGCAAGGAAGAGTGGACTAGCAAATGTACAGAAGTTCAAAATAGTATTCCAACAGAGCGATATGACAAGGGACGAGAGAAAGAGGGCAGCAGCCGTGAGGAGGAGTGCAGGGACAAAGAAAGGAATCAGGGAGCCCCAACCCTGAGCCCTACAATCCCATAGGAGAGTGGGGAACCCTCCACAAGCAGCTCAACAGACACAGTGAGAGAAGCATCTCTCCCATCCTCCACCCAATAGATGCCATTCTTGCCCCAACTCCTGGTGCCCAAGGGGTCCACCCTGGGCTCCCTCCCCCCCTCCCCATGATCTCCCCCTCTCCCCCACCCCCAAGCCCTCCCTAATCCCCCACATGCGCTCCCTTCTCCCCCACCCCCAAGCCCTCCATTCTCCCCAACTCCCAAGCCCTCCATTCTCTCCCTAAACCCTCTAATATCCTCCATCCTCCTGAGCCCTCCCTTCTCCCTCACTCTCCTCAGTCCTCCCTTATTCCTCATCCCCCTTGGCACTCCCTATCGTCCAGCCTTCCCTCCCCCCCTCCAAGCCCTCCTTCCTTTTATGACCCTCAAGCCCTCCCACCTCCCATACCATCCTCCCCAAGCCTCCCCTTCTCCCACACTCTCTAAAGCCTCCCCCTCTTACCCACTCCCCCAAGCCTCCCCCTCTTACCCCACCCCCCCAAGCCTCCCCTGCCGCTGCCCCACCCCCCAAGCTCTCTCTCCTACACCACCCCGCTCCCTGTACCAGATCCTCCCACCCCCCCCCCCCACACACCCCAGATCCCCCAGGTCCCCCTTCATAGGCCCTCCCTCCCTGTTTCCCCTGTTTCAGGGGAAGCAATAGGATCTGAGAAAGGGCAGAAGAGAGTCAGGGTCAGGGTGATGTACTCGAACATAGATGAGATCACAAGCAAGGCAAGTAAACTACAGGAAAGAACACATAAAGTGAACCCAGATGTAATCGGACTCACAGAAACAAAACACTCAGGCGTCATAATGAATGCGGTGTTTTTCTAGGACTACACTGTAATAAGGAAAGAGAGGGAAGGACAGGGAGGAGGTGGAGTGGCCCTACTAATGAGAAAGGAATGGAGTTTCACGGAGATGGTAATACAGGGCTGTGAGGGATTCAGAGACTAAATAACAGGCACCATGACAATGGGAGGACCAAGAGTAGTAGTTGCAGTGATATATAACCATCACCCAAACGACAGAAGACCAAGGCAAGAGTATGACAGAAACATCATGGCAGTTAACACAATAATTGAGAAAGCAGCCTCTGCTGCCTGTAGAAATAGATCCCATCTGCTCATCATGAGAGACTTCAATCACGAAAGGATAGACTGAGAGAACAAGGAACCGCATTGAGGAGAGGATACATGGAGAGCCAAACTAATGGAGGTGGCGACAAGACACTTTCTAAGCCAACATGTCAGGGAACCTACTAGGATGAGAGGAAACGATGAACCAGCGAGACTCGACCTAGTCTTCACTCTGAATGACTCTGACATAAGGGATATCGGCTTTGAGGTCCCAGTAGGAATGAGTGACCACAATGTATTGGCGTTTGAGTATATATATTTTTTTTTTTTTTTTTTTTTTTTTTTTTTTTTTTTTTTTTTTTTTTGAGATATATACAAGAGTTGTTACATTCTTGTACAGCCACTAGTACGCGTAGCGTTTCGGGCAAGTCCTTAATCCTATGGTCCCTGGAATACGATCCCCTGCCGCGAAGAATCGTTTTTTCATCCAAGTACACATTTTACTGTTGCGTTAAACAGAGGCTACAGTTAAGGAATGCGCCCAGTAAATCCTCCCCGGCCAGGATACGAACCCATGACATAGCGCTCGCGGAACGCCAGGCGAGTGTCTTACCACTACACCACGGAGACTGTCATAATGTTGTTGAAGTTATTGTTGAAGTAGGGTTATTGAACTCGTGGAGGGGTACTGAAAACAAAAAACTGGCATTCCGAAAGGGAAAATGTGAGGAGTTAAGAACATTCCTAACATATATAACATGAGAAACAGAGCTCAGGGGAAAAATGGGGCAAGACATGATGGACTTCATCACGCAGAATTGGAAGGAAGCAGCAAAAAAGTTTGTCCCAGTCCAGAAGGAAAACAATGAAATGTAGATGAGAAACCCATGGTTTAAACAGAGATGTAGGCTTGCTAAGCAGCAAAGTAAACGGGCATGGAGAAACTATAGGAATAACAGGACACTTTAGAGCAGAGAAAGATACCAGAATGCCAGGAATGAATATGTCAGAATGAAAAGAGAGGCAAAAAGACAATACGGAAATGACATCACTAGCAAGGCAAAGACTCAACCTAAATTGCTGCACAGCCACATCAGGATAACAACAGTAAAGGAACAGGTAATGAATATAGGGATAGGGGCAGATGGATTCACTACAAACGACAAGTAAGTGTGTGGAACTGAATAAGAAATTCCAGGAAGTCTTCACCTTAGACCAAGGAGAGATTCCAGAGATAAGAGAGGGAATAGTTAACCAGGAAGCACTAGAAGAGTTTGAGATTACCAGCGGGGAAGTAAAGAAGTGTTTACTAGATTTTAATGTGACAAAGGCTATAGGTCCAGATGGAATCTCCCTTTGGATACTAAAGGAAGAAGCAGAAGCACTGTGGCTGCCACTCTCCATAGTGTATAACAAATCACTGACAACTTGGGAACTGCCAGAAATTTGGAAAGCAGCTAATGTCGTTCCGATATACAAGAAAGGGGATAGACAGGCGATACTGAACTACAGGCCAGCGTCCCTAATCTGCATTCAATGCAAGCTGATTGAGAAGATTGTGCGAAAAAAGCAAGTGGAACATCTGTAGTGAAAGAACTTTGTAACACAGCATCAACATGGGTTCAAGGATGACAGGTCCTGCCTCACAGGGCTAATTGAATTTTACAACCAGGCAACAAAAATAAGGCAAGAAATTGAGGGGTGGGCAGACTGCATATTTTTGGATTGCCAGAAAGCCTTTGATACAGTACCACACAAGAGGCTAATGAAAAAGCTGGAGATGCATGCTGGAGTGAAAGGGAAGGTACTCCAATGGATAAGGGAGTGCCTAAGTAACAGAAGACAACGAGTCAGTGTGAGGGATGAGATCTCGGATTGGCGTGACGTCACAAGTGGAGTCCCACAGTGGTCAGACCTTGGACCTATACTGTTTCTGATATATGTAAATGATCTCCCAGAGGGTACATAATCGTTTCTCTCAATGTTTTCTGACGATGCAAAAATTATGAGGAGTATTGAAACAGAGGATGACAGTAGGAGGCTACAAGACGACCTAGACAGACCGAATGAATGGTTAACAAATGGCTGCCAAAGTAAAACCCTGGTAAATGCAAAGTAATGAAAGTAGGTGGTGGAAACAGGAGGCCAGACGCAGGATACAGAATAAGAGATGAAGTACTTAACGAAACTAAAAGAGAGAAAGATCTAGGAATTGATATCACACCAAACCTGTCTCCAGAAGCCCACATAAAAAGAAATACGTCTGCGGCGTATACGAGACTGGCTAACATCAGAACTGTCTTCATGAACCTGTGTAAGGAATCATTCAGAATCTTGTATACCACAGACGTAAGACCAATTCCTGGAGTATGCGGCCCCAGCATGGAGCCCATACCTTGTTAAGCACAAGGCGAAACTGGAGAAAGTTTAAAGGTATGCCACTAGACTAGTCCCAGAACTAAGTGGCATGAGTTACGAGGAAAGGCTGTGGGAAACGCACCTTACGACACTAGAAGACAGAAGAGTGAGGGGAGACATGATCACTACCCCACAAAATCCTCAGGGGAATTGACAGGGTAAACAAGGATAAACTATTCAACACTTTTGGTACGTGAACAAGGGGACACAGGTGGAAACTGAGTACCCAAATGAGCCACAGGGATGTTAGAAAGAACATTTTCAGTGTCAGAGTAGTTAACAGGTGGAATGCATTAGGTAGCGATGTGGTGGAGGCTGACTCCATATGCAGTTTTAAATGTAGATATGATAGAGCCTAGTAGGGTCAGGAATCTGTACACCAGTTGATTGACATTTGAGAGGTGGGACCAAAGAGCCAAAGCTCAACCCCCACAAACACAAATAGGTGAGTACATACACACAGCAGTCAGCTGTGAGTCGGGGTTAGACGTGTCGGTCAAGTGAGGTCCGTGAACTCACGCGGGTTGCATGGTGACCACCGGCCAGGTCGGACGCTCCTGAGGTCTCTCCGCTTCTGGCTAGTGTTTACGTTGGGTGATTGCTTGTTTGCCCTGCTGGTGGTGGTTTGCCACTGGCAGGGTGACGTTTGACTTAGCCATGGTGACGTCTTGCCCTCCGGTGAAGAGAATATTGTCGGCTGGTCTAGCATTTACAGTGCCAGTGGACCATCCATTGGTTGGTGTCGCCCTGGTGGACGTGCTACATGTGCAGCTGTCGGACCTGGTGGCCGTCCAGCTGCTTCAGGACCACCGTGCTGTGGTCAAGTTCCGCCTCCATGCTGCCATTTCATGCGTTTCTGGAGCAATGTGAGTGGCGTGTTTACCCTCTCCCTGATACAGCTGGCTCTGTTAAGGTGGTGAATCTTAGTGTCACCTTGACGTGTGTGGCGGTACATGGTGGCCCCCTTCAAATTTCAGGACGACTTTTTAACCTCCTGTTTTGAACGATTTTCACAGTGTTAAGTATTCGTTGGAACACGATCATTGCCGGGCACTGTGTTGGTATGCTTGACGGCTCCCGCACCCTGTCGATGTCGCTGAAGTGTAGTGTACCGTCGTCGATTTCCGTGTTGGGTTACGCGCTCCGCTGCCTGTACCGGGGTCAACCGCTCACCTGTTATCGGTGTGGTCACGAGGGTCATCTGGTTGCAGCGTGCGACGTGGGAGCAAGTGGTCGGGTGCACGTTTTTCGTGCGGAGGATTTTCCGCCCCTGTTGCGCTCGGACGGTTCTGAGGACGGAGTGGGTGCTGTCCCTGAGGCGCCTGGTTGCCTGTCTGCTGCTCCGTCTGTTGAGGCGAGTTCTACGGCCCGTGCGACATGTCAGGTGACTGCTGTGGCCCCTGGTGTTGTTGAGCCGGTGTGTGTGGTGTCAGGCCGTCGCCTGCACTGCGTGTCGTGAAGGATGTCCCGGTGGAGGTCCATGTCCCACCCCCACCTGTGATACCGGCTCCTGGGGACGCAGGTTCTGCTGTTTTGGTGGGGGGGGGGGCTTCGGCAGGGGCGGGTGCCTGCCGTGCCTGTATGTGTTGGCGACTGTAGTTCTGCTCTTTCCATCCCTTTGCAGAAGCGTGCGCGTCGGTGTTTTGAGGTTGTTTCCCTGGATGATGTAGACAGTGTGGGTGATGTGGCCTCTGTGGACTGTTGACCAGACCACACACTAGAAGTTGAAGGGACGACGATGTTTTGGTCCGTCTTGGACCATTCTCAAGTCCAGGACGGACTTAGGATCATTCTCTGTGGACTCTTCGGACAGTGAGGGTGTGGCCTGTGTGGATGTGAAGATGGTGGCCGTGCCTGCGGAGGGGCCTGGTGGGAGTGGTGTGGTGTGGCCTGTCTCGAAGCGTTCGCGGCGGGCTCGGAGTGTGTCCCCCCTTCATGGTGTGCCTTGGGAGATGGAGTATTGTGCTCTGGCGCCCCCCGCCGAGGATGATGGTGCTGTGAGGGGCTCCGAAGTTGCTACCTGTGCCCCCCCCCTCCTGCGTCTCCTGCTGCTAGGATCTCCGCAGTGGGGGGTTGCCCCTGATGATCGGGACCTCGTCGTGGTGTTGCGGAAAGATGTGCGCCGGGGGCCTCGACTCCTGTGCCCTGTGGTGGGGTTGATGCCGCGCCTGCCTCCCCTGCGGTTCCCCCTCCTCCGTTGCCCTGGTCTGGGGGAAGCCTAGTCCCGACTGCTGGGGTCGTGCCCTTTTGGGGGTCCGGTGTTGGGCCCTTATTGGGATGCTCGGGTGCTTCCGATCGCTTGGTGCTCGTCCACTGTCTGGGTGTCGGGGGTGAAGGAGTTTGTCTATAGAGGTGCCGGATAAGATGTCTCAGCCGAGGGCACCGCCTGGTGGCCAGGTGTCCCCCTGACACCTGGGTGATTTGGGATGCGTACTGCTTGCACTTTCCGATATACAAGTTCCCGGAGAAGTATTAGTTAACGTCTTGTGCACAACGCTACGCCGTGCGTGGATCCGCTGCCGCCATGAACTCATCACCTTGCCCTGCGGTGCGGCGAGTCTCCCTCTATGTCCACCTCTGTTTTCGTCGCCACTCCTCTCTCTACGGCCCTACACATCTAACGCATTTGACTTTCTACTCCTCCTCACTGTCCACGCGTCTTCCTACATCTGTCCTGGTGCAGTCATCAGGAGGGTAAACCATCCTATACCCTCTCTCTCTTTCCCTGCATCATGGGAATCAACAGAAACTGAGAAAGGACAGAAGAGAGTCAGTTTCAGGGTGATGTACTCAAACATAGACAGGATTACAAGCAAGACAAGTGAACTAAGGGAAAGAGCACAATAAGTAAACTCAGATGTAATCGGACTCACAGAAAGAAAACTCTCAGGAATCAAAATAAATGTGGTATTTTCCCAGGACTACACTGTAATAAGGAAAGAGAGGGAAGAAAGGGGAGGAGGTGGAGTGGCCCTACTATTAAGAGAGGAATGGAGTTTCAAGGAGATGGTTATCTCGGGCTGCAAGGGATTCAGAGACTACATAACAGGCACCATAACAATAGGAGGACCAAGAGTAGTAGTAGCAGTGATATATAACCCCTCCACCAAATGACAGACGACCCAGGCAAGAGTATGACAACAAGAACATGGCAGTTAACACTATAACTATAATTGAGAAGGCAGCCTCTGCTGCCTGTAGAAATAGATCCCATCTGCTCATCATGAGGGATTTCAATCATGGAAGGATAGACTGGGAGAACAAGGAACCGTGTGGAGGTGAAGATACATGGAGAGCAAAACTATTGGAGGTGGCGACAAAAAACTCTTTAAGCTAAGCATGTCAGGGAACCCACAAGGAAGAGAGGTATCGATGAACCAGCGAGATTCGACTTAGTCTTCACTCTGAACGACTCTGACATTAGGGATATCAGGTTTCAAGGCCCCAGTAGGAATGAGTGACCAAGTTGTACTGACGTTTGAGTATCTGGTTGAAGAAGGGTTAATGAACTCGAGGAAGGGTATTGAAAACAAAAGGCTGGCATGCCGAAAGGGAAACTATGAGGAGATAAGAAAATTCATAACAGATATAACATGGGAAACAGAGCTCAGGGGAAAGACGGCCCAAGGCATAATGGACTACATCACGCAGAAGTGTAAGGAGCCGCAGACAAAGTTTGTCCCGGTCCAAAAGGAAAACAATGAAATGAAGATGAGAAACCCATGATTTAATCAGAGTTGCAGGTAATCAAACAGAGAAGTAAAAGGGCCTGGAGAAACTATAGACATAACAGGGCACTTAAGAGCAGAGAAAGATACCAGAGGACCAGGTATGAATTTGTCTGGTTGAGAAGAGAGGCAGAAAGTCAATATGAAAATGACTTCGCCTGCAAGGTAAAGACTCAGGAGAAAAACAACAGTAAAGGAACAGGAAATGAAATTGAGAATAGGGGCAGACAGATTCACTACAAATGACAAGGAAGTGTGCAAGGAACTGAATAAGAAATTCCAGGAGGTCTTCACATTAGAACAAGGAGATGATCCAGAGATAAGAGAGGGAATAGTTAACCAGACACCAGTAGAAGTGATTGAGATTACCAGTAAGTAATGCAAGGAAGCTTGCTCTAGAGTTGGATGTGACAAAGGTAATAGGCCCAGATGGAATCTCTCCTTGGATACTAAAGGAAGAAGCCGAAGCATTGTGCATGCCACTCTCCAATTGCTTATACACTATTTTGGTGTATAAGCAATCACTGGTAACAGGGGAACTGCCAAAAAATTTGAAAGACGGCTAATGTAGTCCCGATTTACAAGAAAGGGGATAGATAAGAAGCAATGAACCACAGGCCAGTGTCCCTAACTTGCATACCATGCAAGCTGATGGAGAAGATTTTGCGAAAACGCTAGTGGATCATCTGGAGCGAAAGAACTTTGCATCACAACATCAACATGGGATCATGGATGGGAAGTCCTGCCTCACAGGATTAATTGAATTCTACGACCAGGCAACAAAAATCAGGCACGAAAGAGAGGGGGTGGGCAGACTGCACCTTTTTGGATTGCCAGAAAGCCTTTGACACAGTACCTCACAAAAGACTAGTTCAAAAGCTGGAGATGCAGGCAGGAGTGAAAGGGAAGGTACTCCATTGGATATGGGAGTACCTAAGTAACAGAAGACAGTGAGTCACTGTGAGGGGGTGAGGGCTCATATTGGTGAGGCGTCACCAGTGGAGTCCCACACCAGCGGAGTACAGTCCTTGGACCAATACTGTTTCTGATATATGTAAATGATCTCCCAGAGGGTATAGAATCGATCCTTTCATTGTTTGCTGATGATGCAAAAATTATGGGGAGGATTAAAGTAAAGGAAGATAATATGAGGCTACATGAGGACCTAGAAAGCTGAATGAATGGTCCAACAAATGACTACTAAAGTTCAACCCGAATAAATGTAAGGTAATGAAACTAGGCGATGGAAACAGGAGACCAGACACAGGATACAGAATAGGAGATGAATTTCTTCACGATACGGACAGAAAGATGAAGGAGTTGATATCACACCAAACCTGTCTCCTGAAGCCCACATAAAAAGAATTACATTTGCGGCATACGCGAGGCTGGCTAACATCAGAACAGCCTTCGGGAACCTGTGTAAGGTTCTGAATGATTATTCAGAACGTTGTATACCACATATGTAAGACCAGTCCCGGAGTATGCAGCCCCAGCATGGAGCCCGTACCTTGTCAAGCACAAGACGAAGCTGGAAAAAGTTCAGAGGTATGCCACTAGGCAAGTCCCAGAACAAAGAGGCATGAGTTACGAGAAAAGGCTGCGTGAAATGCACCTCACGACACTAGAAGACAGAATAGTAACGGGAAACATGATCACTACCTATGAAATTCTCAGAGAAATTGACAGGGTAGTATCTGGGGGGGGGGGGAGGAGGGTGGAGTGGAGTTGGGTAAGGTCTCTTTATACTTGCACTGAAACTTGGTTATTAGAACCAACCTGATATTCCCTTACCATTGAACAGAGGTCCCAACCATCTCCCTGACAGAACGAACTGCCGACCTCGGCAGTCACACTCTTGCTACTGTCGGTCGACCAGCAATGAACACTGGAGTCCTTGCTATTATTTAGAAGATCTCCCTGGTAAGTGTTTGGTTCTGGGAGAGTGGTTCAGTGTCACCTTTACTCAAGGGTACTGGCTCACACTGCCTAGTTGTCATGTGTACACACCTTTCTTGAGCAGCAGTGAATTCCCCGCACTCTCCTTATTTTGGGATGATCACTCAATCCCCCTTAGTTATAGTCTATTATCACCCATGTTATAGCCGTGTCTTCTCTCTCTCTCTCTCTCTCTCTCTCTCTCTCTCTCTCTCTCTCTCTCTCTCTCTCTCTCTCTCTCTCTCTCTCTCTCTCTCTCTCTCTCTCTCTCTCTCTCTCTCTCTCTCTCTCTCTCTCTCTCTCTCTCTCTCTCTCTCTCTCTCTCTCTCTCTCTCTCTCTCTCTCTCTCTATCTCTCTCTCTCTCTCTCTCTCTCTCCTCTCTCTCTCTCTCTCTCTCTCTCTCTCTCTCTCTCTCTCTCTCTCTCTCTCTCTCTCTCTCTCTCTCTCTCTCTCTCTCTCTCTCTCTCTCTCTGTCTCTCTCCCTCAGCTCCCAACACAACATCCCCCAGAGGTGAGGGGGGGGGGGGGAAAGGACCCAAATCCAGCAACCCAGTAACACCAGAAGGGAGGGCAACTCCACCACCTTCCTCTGCATAGAAACTGCCCCATACCCCGAACCCCTCCCTGCCCCAACTTAAATGCTCAGCCAACTCTCCCTCCTCGCGCACCCCATTCCCATCCTGCTACCTCCTCCCATCACGTCCCCCCTCCCCTCATTCCCTCCCTGTTATCACTCCCCCCCTTTATCCCATACCCTCTCTGTCCTCCCTTTCACTTGACCCCCCACCCCTCACCCCAGAATCCTCTGAGACCCTGTTATCCACCTCACAAGGCCTCACACCCATGGAACAACCTCCCCCCCCCCCCCATTAGCAGAACACTCATCAAGAAGGAAATATGAAAAGGGACAGAAAAATATGAGCCTCAGAGCAATGTACACTAACATAGAGGGGATTACAAATAAAGCACATGTACTTGGAGAATGGGGTACTAGAAGAAAACCCAGACATAATAGCGATCACAGAAACAAAGCTGACGAAAGAACAACAAATGTAGTGTTTCCACAGGACTACTGTCTTGAGGAAAGGGAGAGAAGGAAGAGGAGGTAGTGGTTTAGCTCCGCTGGTAAGAAACGGTTGGGGTTTTGTGGAGGTGGTTATTCAGGGATGTGAAGGTTTCAGTGTCTACATAACAGGTACCATAGCAACTGGAGGACAAAAAATTTTAGTCGTAGTCATATATAACTCACCTCCAAATGAGAGAAGATCCCAGACAGGAATATGACAGAAACAACATGGCCACCATTAACATAATAGAGAGAGCAGCTACTGTCGCTAGCAGGAATGGATCTGGACTACTAATCATGAGAGACTTCAACCATGGGAAGATAGATTGGGAGAACATAGACCCACATGGAGGACCAGATACATGGAGAGCTAAGCTGCTGGACATGGCAACAAGAAACTTTTTAAGTCAACTCATCAAGGGACCGACAAGAATGAGAGGGGAAGATGAACCAGCCATGCATGATCTGATATTTACCCTCAATGAGTGAGATATATGGGAAGTTAATTTGGAAGCACCCTTGGGAATGAGTGATCACAGTGTACTGATCTTTGAGTACCTGGTAGAGCTAGGATTTATCTCCACCCGAAATGAACTAGGACACAAAAGGCTGGCATACCGAAAGGGAAATTATGAGGAGATGAGAAGTCTCCTAAGGGATATACGATGGGAAACAGACCTCAGAGGTAAGTCTATACAAGACATGATGGACTATGTCTTCCAAAAGTGTCAGGAGGCAGTAAACAGGTTTATCCCTGCCCAAAAGGAAAAGTCCGAGAAGCAAAAAATCTTGCCTAACAGGGTTAATGGAATTTTACAGCCAGGTTACAAAGATTAAGCAAGAAAGAGAAGGCTGGGCGGACTGTATTTTTTTGGACTGCCAGAAAGCCTTTGACACAGTACCCCATAAGAGGCTGGTACATAAGCTGGAGAGACTGACAGGAGTGACTGGTAAGGTGCTCCAGTGGATAGAGGAGTACCTAAGCAATAAGAAGCAGACAGTTACAGTGAGGGATGAGACCTCCATCCTCCCCTCTTCCCCCCACCCCCATTATCCTTCTCCCCAACCTCTCAACCTCTATCTGACTCTCAGCCTTACGCTACCTCTCAACCCCCCCTTATGCCTCTCAGGGCCTCCCTAATTTTCAGACCCAGTACGCTCTTCCTACTCCAGACCTACCTACCCAGGCCCTACTACCCCAGATCATCCTGCCTACCTTCCCAGATGCCCAGACCCCATTCGACCCCAGGCACCCCCCATCCCAGACCTAATTCACCCACCAGACATCCACAGATCCCCCAGACCCCATTCACCCCTACACGATAGTTGACTACAGGATAGGGGACTACAGGATGATAAGGGACTATCTGGGAGAAGTGCTCTGGGAGAATGAACTTGAACATAGATGGGATTACAAGCAAGGCTAGTGAACTTAGGGAAAGAGTACAAGAAGTAAACCCAGATGTAATTGGACTCACAGAAACAAAACTCTCCGGAATCATAATGAATGCGATATTTCCCCAGGACCACACTGTAATAGGGAAAGAGAGGGAAGGAAAGGGAGGAGGTGGAGTGGCTTTACTGATGAGAAAGGAGTGGAGTTTTGAGGAGATGGTTATTCCGGGTTTAGAAGGGTTTAGAGACTTCATAACAGGCACCATGATGCTGGGAGGACCAAGAGTAGTAGTAGTAGTGATATATAACCCACCACCAAATGAAAGAAAACCCAGGACAGATAGAAAGAGTATGATAGAAACAACATGGCAGTTAATACTATCATTGAGAGAGCAGCCACTGCTGCCTGTAGAAATCAATCCCATCTGCTCATAATAGTGGACTTTAATCACGGAAGGATAGACTGGAAAAACAAGGAACCACATGGAACCACATGGAAGTAAGGAAACATGGAGAGCAAAACTGCTAGAGGTGAAGACTAGAAACGTTTTAAGTCAGCATGTCAAGGGTCCCACGAGAATGAGAGGCAACGATGAAGCAGCAAGACTCGACCTAGTATTCACTCTGAACGATTCAGACATAAAAGAAATAGGTCTCGAAGCTCCCGTAGCTATGAGTGATCACAGTGTAAGATTGTTTGAGTATCTGGTCAATGAAGGGGCAATGTACTTATGGAAGGGACCAGAAAGCAAGAGGCTGGCATTCCGGAAGGGAAACTATAAGGAGATAAGAAAATTCCTAACTGATATAGCTTGGAAAGCAGAGCTCAGAGGAGAGACCGCTCAAGACATGGTGGACTTCATCACACATAAGAGTAAGGAGGCAGCAGGCAAGTTCGTCCCAGTCCAAAAGAAAAAAAAGGAAATGCAGAGGAGAAACCCATGGTTTAATCAGAGATTTAAGCTAGCAAAGCCACTACGTAAAAGGGCATGGAGAAACTATAGAAGCAACAGAACACTAGAGAGCAGAGAGAGATACGAGAGCGCCAAGAATGAATACGTCAGGGTGAGAAGAGAGAGCTAGAGAGGCAATATGAAAATGACGTTGCAAGCAAGGCAAAGACTCAACCCAAAATGCTGCATAGCCACATCAGGAGGAAAACAACAATGAAAGAACAGGTAATGAAACTGAGGATAGGGGGCAGACAGATTCACTACAAACTACAAGAAAGTGCGAGGAACTCGATAAGAAATGCCAGGAGGTTTTCATCTCGGAGCAAGGAGAAGTCCCAGAGATAAGAGAGAGAATATCAAACCAGACTCCTCTAGAGCAGTTTGTGATTACCAGTAGGGAGGTGAGGAAGCATCTGTTAGATCTGGATGTGAGAACTGGCCAGGATGGAATCTAACCATGGATTCTAAAGGAAAGAGCAGAAGCTCTGTACCCTCCACTCACCATGGTATACAACAAATCACTGGTAACAGGTGAATTGCCAAAAATTTGGAAGACAGTCAATGTACTCCCAATACACAAGAAGGGTGATAGGCAGGAAGCAGTGAATTACAGGCCAGTGTCACTAAGTTGCATTCCATGCAAGATGATGGAGAAGATTGTGGGAAAAAGGCTAGCAGAACATCTGGAGTGAAAGAAACTTGTAACACAACATCAGCATGGGTTCAGAGATAGCTAATCATGCCTAACAGGTTTAATTGAGTTCTATGACCAGGCAACAAAAAATAGGAGAGAGAGGGCTGGGCAGACTGCATATCTCTGGACTGCCAGATAGCCTTTGACACAGTACCACATAAGAGACTAGTGCACAAACTGGAGATGCAGGCAGGAGTGAAACAGAAGATTCTCCACTGGATAAGGGAGTACCTAAGCAACAGGACACAGCGAGTTACTGTAAGAGGTGAAGTCTCGGAGTGGCGAGGAGTCACTAGTGGAGTCCTACAGGGTTCGGTCCTTGGACCGATACTGTTTCTGATATATGTAAATGAGCTCAAAGAAGGAATTAACTCGTTTATCTCAATGTTTGCTGATGATGCAAAAATTATGAGGAGGATCAAGACAGAGGAAGATAACATGAGGCTACAAGATGACCTAGACAAACAGAAGGAATTATCCAACAAATGGTTACTAAAGTTCAACCCAAGTAAATATAAGGTAATGAAACTAGGAGGCCAGACACAGGATACCGAATGGGAGACGAAGTCCTTCACGAAACGAACAGAGAAAAAGATCAATAGGTTGATATCACGCCAAACCTGTCTCCTGAAGCTCACATCAGAAGAATAACATAGGCGGCTTATGCAAGGCTGGCTAACATCAGAACTTCTTTCAGAAAGCTGTGTTAGAAATCCTTCAGAACCTTGTACACCACATATGAAAGGCCAATCCTGGTGTATGCAGCCCCAACATGGAGCCCGTACCTAGTCAAGCACAAAACGAAGCTGGAAAAAGTTCAGAGGTATGCCACTAGGCAAGTCCCAGAACTAAGAGGCATAAGTTATAAGGACAGACTACGTGAACTGGACCTCACGACACTGGAAGACAGAAGAGCTCAGAGAGACATGATCACCACATACAAAAATCTCAGGGGAATTGGCAGGATAGACAAGGATGGATTATATAACACAGGTGGTTCAAACACAACGGGACACAGGTGGAGGCTGAGTGCCCAAATGAGCCCCAGAGACATTTGAAAGAACTTTTCGAGTGTCAGAGTAGTTAGTAAATGGAATGCATTAGGAAGTGACTTAGTGGAGGTTGACTCCATACACAGTTTCAAATGTAGATATGATAGAGCCCAGTAGGCTCAGGAATCTGTATATCAACTGATTGACGGTTGAGAGGCGAGACCAAAGAGCCGAAGCTCAACAAGCACAACTAGATGAGTACACACACACACACACACACACACACACACACACACACACACACACACACACACACACACACACACACACACACACACACACACACACACACATAAGGGGGCCTCGTAGCCTGGTGGATAGCGCGCAGGATTCGTAATTCTGTGGCGCGGGTTCGATTCCCGCACGAGGCAGAAACAAATGGGCAAAGTTTCTTTCACCCTGAATGCCCCTGTTACCTAGCAGTAAATAGGTACCTGGGAGTTAGTCAGCTGTCACGGGCTGCTTCCTGGGGTGTGTGTGTGTGTGTGTGTGGTGTGGGAAAAAAAAAAAAAAAAAAAAAAAAAAAAATAGTTAGTAAACAGTTGATTGACAGTTGAGAGGCGGGCCGAAAGAGCAAAGCTCAACCCCCGTAAAAACACAACTAGTAAACACACACACACACACACACACACACACACACACACACACACACACACACACACACACACACACACACACACACACACACACACAAACACACACACACACACACACACACACACACACACACACACACACACACACACACACACACACACACACACACACACACACACACACAGTGTGATGGTCACACTTGTCTTGTGACCATCGTGTTGGGTGGACGTGGGTTGGGAGCTCCTGGATAACTCGTGGAGTGGGAGGGGTAATCAGGCAACTTCGAAGTGAAAAAGACTATAAGTGAATGTACAAGTGAAGGAAAAAACCTTGGGTTTTGACCAGAGCCATAAGGTAGTGAAGAAAAACAGTTTAATTAGCGTAATTCAAAATAGTTGAGGAAATACTGTGCAGTGTGAAACCAGACCTCACCGACCTCTGACCGCGTGACCTCACCTCGGCAGCAACCCTTATACCACCACGTGGGACGACGATTGGAGATTCACTCACCTATTGTGTTAGCAGATTGTGCAAGGTATTGAGGAGCGCCTTTTTGGCTAGATTGTTACTGCAATGACTAGAAGGGGTTCAAGGTCAATCACCAGCAGGGATGAGGAGGAGGACAGATTTATAGACAAATTAATAGGGAAATTTGTAGAGAGAAGGAGTGATTGGTTGGAGGATCTAATCCAGGGGATTAAAAGTGAGGTATTTCAGCAAATACAGGATGCGGTAGACAGGCAGAAACAAGAACTTATGCTCTATGTTCAGGAAGAGATTAGGAAGGGAAGAGAGGACTGGGAGAGGGAATGTGCTCGTATCACAAACGAATTAGGAAGGTTTAGCAGCATGGCTAAGGATAGAGGATTAGTGGGAGATGGGTTAGTGACTGCGGTTGGGATGGGGAATCCCCAGGGGACAGGCTACCAGCATGACAATGAATTACTGAGGAGACGGTCTATTATAATACATGGATTATTCGAATCTAGGGCACCAACTAGACAAGAGAGAATAGAAACAGAAAAATACGAATTGCACGAGATATTGAGGTGTATTGGAGCAGAGATGGCAGAACGCGAGGTGGATATCAATCGACGGGTTGGACCCTACAATTGTACCAAGAATAGACCTGTTCTGGTGCAATTCTCCAATGAGGAGGCAGTGGAGTACATAATGAGGAGCAAGCATTTACTCAGAGGAAGTGAAACCCATTACAATGTGTTTATAGAGAGGTTTATGACGAAAGATGAGCAAACAGCCCACAAAAATAGATGGCAACAACGACAACGTACTAGCGTCTCAGGTAGTCTCACCTCCCAGGTCACATCCCAGGTCACCTCCCAGGTCACCTCCCAGGTCATCTCCCAGGTCGCATCCTCCCCAACTCAGCCCTCCTATACATCCCCCCTGCCTCAGCCTCCCAAAACCCCCCTGTCCCTTCCACATTTGCACCTCCACAACGATTCCCCTGCCCCTGCTACATCACACTTGTCAGCGACCCCAGTGGGTCAAGCAATGCCCTCCCCAAACCCACCTTCCCATCCCCCCTCCCCAAATACCCCTCCCCACTCCCCTGCCCCTTCTACCCCATTGACTTCAATTCCATCTACTCCATCCCAGCTTCCACTGCACCCCTCTTCCACTCACCCCCAAACCCCACCCAACCCTCACCCCTCCTATGCACCTCCAGCCCACATTTAACCCCCTCACCTTGTGACCCCCTAACACCTTCCCCCATCTCCCTCTTCCCCTCTTCTACCCCAAAACCCCCACCTACCCCCGATTCCCCCCTAACTAATATACCCTCTCTTCCACTCCCAGCACCCATGCTCCATTCTCATCTCAACTCTCCACCCTCAGTAGCCCTCTTCCCCCCAACCTCTCAACCTCTATCTGACTCTCAGTCTCACTCTATTTCTCAACCCCCCTATGCTATTCAGACCCCTAACTTTCAGACCCATTATGCCCTTCCTACCCCCCTAGATGCCCAGACCCCATTCGCCTACCAGGCACTCCCAGGCACCCCCCTAGCACCCCCCCACTCACCCCCACAACCCCCACTTGCCCCCAGACACCCCCCAGTTCCCCCCAGACCCCTGGTGAAAGGGGGAACTCTGACACCCGAGTTTCCAAGAAGAGTCTCAAGGTTTGGTACACCAATGCTGATGGGGTAGCCAATAAAGCAGAAGAGATAAAAGAAAGAGTTAGTGAGGCAGACCCAGACATAGTGGCAATAGTGGAAACTAAAATAAATGGCATGATCTCGGATGCAATCTTTCCAGAGGGGTACCAGGTGATAAGAAAAGAAAGGACACAGAGACAGGGAGGAGGAGTGGCACTACTAATAAAGCGGAAATGGAAGTTTGATGAGCTGGAAAATCCGGGTACCAATGAAAGCACAAGCTTCATACATGGAACTCTGACAGTGGATGGGAAGAAGATTGTAATCTTGATACTCTACAATCCCCCACCAAACAGTAGAAGGCCCAGGCAGGAGTACGAGGACAGCAACAAGACATGTATGGATGAACTGCAGAGGGCAGCAACTTTAGCGCATAGAATGAGAGCGAAGCTGCTGGTCATGGGGGACCTAAATCACGGAGAGATAGATTGGGAAACGAGGAATCCCCATGGCGGGGAGGAGACCTGGGGAGCGAAGCTGGTAGACGTTATTGACAGGAATTTCCTAACACAGCATGTGAAAGAAGATACTAGGGAAAGAGGAGGGGATACGCCCAGCCTATTAGATCTCATTATCACTCAGAATGTAGAAGACATCGAGCAGTTGGAACATGAAATACCACTAGGAGCTAGTGACCATTGTGTCCTAGCCTTTGACTACATGATGGAGCTTAAAATTGTGACCAAAGGACAAGAGGTCCGGGAAAGGAGACTTGATTACAGAAAAGGGGACTACAGAAGGATAAGGGACTACCTGGGAGAAGTGCAGTGGGAGGAAGAACTTAGAGGAAAAACAGTGCAAGGTATGATGAACCAAGTCATATTGAAATGCAAGGAGGCTGAAGATAGATTTATTCCAACAATAAAGGAAAAAAGCAGGAGGGAATATAATAACCCATGGGTTAATAGACAGTGTCAGGAAGCAAAGGTGAGAAGCAGGAGGGAGTGGAGGAAGTACAGAAGGCAAAGGACAGAGGACAACAGGATTAGATGTAACAGAGCTAGGAATGATTACATTAACATAAGACGAGTGTCGGAAAGAAATTATGAGAACGATATTGCAGTCAAAGCGAAAAAGCAACCAAAATTACTACATAGCCATATAAGAAGGAAGATGTCGGTAAATGACCAAGTGACAAGACTGAGGAAAACAGAAGGGGCATATACAGAAAGCGACAAGGAAATCTGCGAGGTACTGAATGCAAAATTCCATGGAGTGTTCACTACCGAGCCTGAGCAGCTCCCATTGTTAGAAGAGATTACCCAAGATGAAAGACTATCAGATATAGAGGTGACAGCAGAGGATGTAATGAAACAGTTGACAACACTGGATGCAAATAAAGCTGTTGGACCAGACAAAGTATCACCGTGGATACTTAAAGAGGCAGCGCAGGCTCTCAGCGTGCCTCTGGCAATGATCTTCAATGAGTCACTTATGTCGGGAGAATTGCCCAGTTGCTGGAAGGAGGCAAATGTCGTACCGATTTTCAAAAAGGGGGATAGGGAGGAGGCACTTAACTACAGACCCGTATCACTGACAAGCATCCCCTGCAAAATACTTGAAAGAATAATTAAGCTCAGACTTGTTGAGCACCTGGAGAGCATTGGGTTTGTAAACAAGCACCAACATGGGTTCTGGACAGGGAAATCATGCCTAACAAACCTTTTAGAATTCTATGATAAAGTAACAAGGATAAGGCAGGACAGAGAAGGCTGGGCAGACTGCATATTTCTTGACTGCCAAAAGGCCTTTGATACGGTACCGCACATGAGACTGCTATACAAACTTGAGAGGCAGGCAGGAGTAAGCGGAAAGGCCCTAGTATGGGTGAAGAACTACCTAACAGGAAGGAGCCAGAGGGTAATGGTAAGGGGCGAAAAGTCGGACTGGCGAACAGTAACAAGTGGAGTACCTCAAGGATCGGTGCTGGGACCAATCCTCTTTCTAATTTACGTAAATGATATGTTTACAGGAGTGGAATCATACATGTCGATGTTTGCAGATGACGCAAAATTAATGAGAAGAGTTGTGACAGACGAGGATTGTAGGATCCTCCAAGAGGACTTAAACAGGCTGCAGAGATGGTCAGAGAAATGGCTACTGGAGTTTAACACCAGTAAATGTAAAGTTATGGAAATGGGATCAGGTGACAGGAGACCAAAGGGACAGTACACAATGAAGGGGAACAGCCTACCTGTAACGATTCGAGAAAGAGACCTGGGAGTGGATGTGACACCTAATCTAACTCCTGAGGCACATATAAATAGGATAACGACAGCAGCGTACTCTACACTGGCGAAAATTAGAACTTCATTCAGAAACCTAAATGAGGAAGCTTTTAGGGCGCTTTACACTGCCTACGTGAGACCCGTCTTAGAGTATGCCGCGCCATCATGGAGCCCCCACCTGAAGAAACACATAAAGAAACTGGAGAAGGTTCAGAGGTTTGCGACGAGGCTTGTCCCAGAGCTACGAGGGATGGGATATGAAGAGCGGCTGAAGGAACTGAACCTTACGACACTAGAGAAAAGAAGGGAGAGAGGAGATATGATAGGGACATATAAAATACTCAGGGGAATTGACAAAGTGGAAATAGATCAAATGTTCACACGTAATAATAACAGAACGAGGGGACATGGGTGGAAACTGGAAACTCAGATGAGTCACAGAGATGTTAGGAAGTTTTCTTTTAGCGTGAGAGTAGTAGAAAAATGGAATGCACTTGGGGAACAGGTTGTGGAAGCAAATACTATTCATACTTTTAAAACTAGGTATGATAGGGAAATGGGACAGGAGTCATTGCTGTAAACAACCGATAGCTAGAAGGGCGGGATCCAAGAGTCAATGCTCGATCCTGCAAGCACATATAAGTGAGTACACACACACACACACATTTTGATACAGTGCCACACAAGAGGCTAGTGCGAAGGTTGGAGATGCAGGCTGGAGTGAAAGGGAAGGTACTCCGGTGGATAGAGGAGTACCTAAGCAACAGGAGACAACGAGTCTGTGTGAGGGGTGAGGTCTCAGATTGGCGAGACGTTACAAGTGGAGTCCCGCAGGGGTCAGTCCTTGGACCTATACTGTTTCTGGTATATGTAAATGATCTCCCAGAGGGTATAGATTCGTTCCTCTCAATGTTTGCCAACGATGCAAAAATTATGAGGAGGATTGAAACAGAGGATGATAGTAGGAGGCTGCAAGATGACCTAGGTAGACTGAGTGAATGGTCCAACAAATGGCTGTTGAAGTTCAACCCGAGTAAATGCAAAGTAATGAAACTAGGGAGTAGAAACAGGAGGCCAGACACAGGATACAGAATAGGAGATAAAGTACTTAATGAAACAGACAGAGAGAAAGATCTAGGAGTTAATATCACACCAAACCTGTCTCCTGAAGCCCACATAAAAAGAATAACGTCAGCGGCATATGCGAGGCTGGCTAACATCAGAACGGCGTTCAGGAACCTGTATAAGGAATCATTCAGAATCTTGTACACCACATATATAAGACCAATCCTGGAGAATGCGGCCCCAGCATGTAGCCCGTACCTTGTCAAGCACAAGACGAAGCTGGAAAAAGTCCAAAGGTATGCTACTAGACTAGTCCCAGAACTAAGAGGCATGAGTTATGAGGAAACGCTGCGGAAAATGCACCTTACGACACTGGAAGACAGAAGAGTAAGGGGGGACATGATCACAACCTACAAAATCCTCAGGGGAATCGACCGGGTAAACAAGGATGAACTATTCAACACTGGAGGGACGCGAACAAGGGGACACAGGTGGAAGCTGAGTACCCAAATGAGCCACAGAGACATTAGAAAAAACTTTTTCAGTGTCAGAGTAGTTAGTAAATGGAATGCACTAGGAAGTGATGTGGTGGAGGCTGACTCCATACACAGTTTCAAATGTAGATATGACAGAGCCCAGTAGGCTCAGGAATCTGTACATCATTGATGAACGGTTGAGAGGCGGGACCAAAGAGCCAGAGCTCAACCCCCGCAAGCATAAATAGGTGAGTACACACACACACAAACTTTGACGCTGACGCTGCCAAAATTATGAGAAGGATTAGGAAAGAGGAGGACAGCTTGAGGCTTCAAGAAGACCTGGACAAGCTGCAGGAATGGTCGAACAAATGGTTGTTAGAGTTTAACCCAAGCAAATGTAAGGTAATGAAGATAGGGGTTGGGAGCAGGAGACCAAAAGTATCATTCGGGAGATGAAATACTTCAAGAGACAGAGGGAGAGAAAGAACTGGGGGTTGATATAACGCCAGACCTGTCCCCTGAAGCTCATATCAAGAGCATAACATCAGCGGCATATGCCAGGTTGGCTAACATAAGAACGGCCTTAAGAAACTTGTGTAAGGAATCTTTCAGAACATTATATACCACATATGTCAGACCAATCCTGGAGTATGGGGCTCCAGCATGGAGTCCATATCTAATCAAGCATAGTACTAAACTGGAAAAAGTTCAACGGTTTGCCACCAGACTAGTACCCGAGCAGAGAGGTATGAGCTACGAGGAGAGACTACGGGAATTAAACCTCACTTCGTTGGAAGACAGAAGAGTTGGGGGAGAAATGATCACCACATTCAAGATTCACAAGGGAATCGATAGGGTAGATAAAAACAGGTTATTTAACACAAGGGGCACACGCACTAGGGGACACAGGTGGAAACTGAGTGCCCAAATGAGCCACAGAGATATTAGAATAACCTTTTTAGTGTCAGAGTGGTTGACAAATGGAATGCATTAGGAAGTGATGTGGTGGAGGCTGACTCCATACACAGTTTCAAGTGTAGATATGACAGAGCCCAATAGGCTCAGGAACCTGTACACTTGTTGATTGACGGTTGAGAGGAGGGACCAAAGAGCCAGAGCTCTACCCCCGCAAGCACAATTAGGTGAGTACAATTAGGTGAGTACACACACTGACCTATGTGAGACGTAGGTCAGTGTGGTCTGTGAATTAATGCGAATAGCTCGGGACTCTGGTGTGATATAGAGGCTAGATCAAAGTATTTGGCCTCATGCAGTGTGCAGCAAGCCCGGAGCTAGAACCAAAGTGAACTCTTAAACGATAGATCAGTGTTACGGATCCGTCACTTTCGTCAGTGTGTAGAGTGGCAATTCCAGCGCCATCTATGTGGCTGCACTCCAACCCCCCTGATATTGGACGTTACGTGGACAACGCCATCTGTCACGGGTGGTGACGTGACAGAGGCAAATGGCTCTGGTTTCCTGCCTTGGTCAGACAGAGAGGTCTTTGTGGATGACCTCTGGTGGTGGGCGTATCAAGATCAGGGCCACCTAGATTGTGCTACGAGCCATAATGTCAACTCCCTAGTGAGTAAGTGTTACCTCCTGGTTTCCCCAGTGTTCCGTTCTGTTAACTGATGACGTTTTATGTCCACAGAGGTGATGTGTGGAGACAGTCGTATTGATGTAGGCAGTTTACCTTGGGCAGTCCATCAAGTTAGTCCTGGAAGACGACTAAGAAAGCCGCCGCTGTTCTGAAGCAGTTTGTTAGCTGCTGATAACGTAGCTTTGGAAGAGATCGGCGTACCCCAGGATTGACTTAAGAGAGAAACGGACGACAGTGAGGTGCTTGTTGCGAAGTGCTGCTAGCCGGTTGCTGGAAGCTTCTGCCAGGGGTTAGCTAACCCTATATTGGTTGTTTTGTGACCCCGATCAGCGTGTGGCTTAAGACCTCTGCCAGCAAGTGGCTGGAGAGCGATAGTGGGGTATAGGCACCTCGTGAAGTTGTGTCGGCTGACCTACGTAAAAGGTGAACTTGCCAGTGCTTTAGAGTACGGGTGCACAAGGTAGTGAGTGGTGGAAACACTGAGGGATGACGAACACTGCATATGTGAGCTTTTAGTGTCATGTGTGAAAGCGACACTACTGTAAATAAGTACAGTAATAATCTATTTATTATATTTTAAAAGTATAAGTGTAAATATATTGGTGATGGGGAATAGTGTCTTGATTATCCCCCCCCTCCCTTAATTCTTCATTGCACTATTTAGCCAGTTCTTGAAAGCATACTACTGACTTGGGGTCGGATACTAAGAAAAAGGTTATAACATCAAGAACCCAGTTACATGTCCATAGAGACCGTAACAATCAAATAAAGTATAGAAACCAGATCAGAGACACATCACCGACCATATACATCGCTGGACGAAGGGAGGAGCAACCTGCCGTGAAACTTACCTAGGAGTGCTTGCGGTGAGGCTGAATGGTTGTGATAAGTGCCTCTTTCTCTTAGTCTTCAATGGTGTGTAAGGTTTATATATCATATTATAGTCATTAATGCATTTCATTCAATAATATAATAGTATTTGGTAGTCAGGAGGCAGGGACCTCAATTGTGAGCTCACTGGAGAACAGATAAGTTGCTAATTCCGCTAGATCTCCACCACCCACCCTCGCCCACCCACTAGCAATCACACACATGCACACACGCGCGCGCGCACACATATGCACACATACAAACACACACAAAATGAAGATGAGAAACGAAATGAAGATGAGAAACCCATGCTTTAATCAGAGATGTAGGCTAGCTAAGCAGCAAAGTATAAGGGCATGGAGAAACTATAGGAATAACAGGACACTGGAGAGCAGAGAAAGATACCAGAGTGCCAGGAATGAATATGTCAAGATGAGAAGAGAGGAAGAAAGACAATACGAAAATGACATCGCGAGCAAGGCAAAGACTCAACCTAAATTGCTGCACAGCCACATCAGGAGAAAAACAATAGTAAAGGAACAGGTAATGAAATTAAGAATAGGGGCAGAAGGATTCACTATAAATGACAAGGAAGTGTGCGAGGAACTGAATAAGAAATTCCAGATCTTTACTTTAGAGCAAGAAGAGATTCCAGAGATAAGAGAGGGAATAGTTCACCAGGAACCACTATAAGAGATTGAGATTACCAGTTGGGAAATAAGGAAGTTGTTACTAGTGTTGGACGTGATGGCCCAGATGAAATCTCCCCTTAAATACTAAAGGAAGGAGCAGAAGCACTGTGCTTGCCACTCTCCATAGTGTATAACAAATCACTGGCAACAGGGGAACTGCCAGAAATTTGGAAAGCAGCTAATGTAGTCCCGATATACTAGAAACGGGATAGACAAGAGGCACTGAACTACAGGCCAGAGTCCCTAACCTGCATACCATGCAAGCTGATGGAGAAGATTGTGTGAAGAAAGCTAGTGGAACATCTGGAGCGAAGGAACTTTGTAACACCGCATCAACATGGGTTCAGGGATGGCAAGTCCTGCCTCACAGGGATAATTGAATTTTACGACCAGGCAACAAAAATCAGGCAAGAGAGAAAGAGATGAGCAGACTGCATATTTTTGGATTGCCAGAATGCCTTTGATACAGTACCACACAAGAGGCTATTAAAAAAGCTGGAAATACAGGCTGGTGTGAAAGGGGAGGTACTCCATTGGATAAGGGAGTACCTAATCAAAACAAGAAAACGAGTCACTGTGCGGGGTGAGGTCTCGGATTGGCGTGACGTCACAAGTGGAATCCCGCAGGGGTCAGTCCTTGGACCAGTACTGTTTCTGATATATGCAAACGATCTCCCTGAGAGTATAGACTCGTTTCTCTCAATGTTTGATGATGACACAAAAATTATGAGGAGGATTGAAACAGACGAGAAAGGAAAGAGGCTACAAGGTGACCTGGACAGACTGAATGAATGGTCCAACAAATGGCTGCTCAAGTTCAACCCGAGTAAATGCAAATTAATGAAACTAGGCGGCGGAAACAAAAGGCCAGACACAGGATACAGAATAGGAGATATAGTACTTCATGAAACGGACAGAACGAATGATTTAGTGGTTGATATCACACCAAACCTGTCTCCTGAAGCCCACACATAAAGAATAACGTCTGCGGCATATGCGAGGATGGCTAACATAAGAACAGCATTCAGGAACCTATGTAAGGAATCTTTCAGAATCTTGTACACCACATATATAAAACCAATCCTGGAGTATGCAGCCCCAGCATGGAGCCCGTACCTTGTCAAACACAAGACGAAGCTGGAAAAAGTTCAGAGGTATGCCACTAGATTAGTTCCGGAACTAAGAGGCATGAGTTACGAGGAAAGGCTGCGAGAGATGAACCTTACGACACTGGAAGACAGTAGAGTAAGGGGAGACATGATCCCTACCTACAAAATCCTCAGGGGGTATTGACAGGGTAGACAAGGATAAACTAATCAACACTGGTGGTATGTGAACAAGGGAACACAGATGGAAACTGAGTACCCAAATTAGCCACAGGGGACGTTAGAAAGAACTTTTTGAGTGTCAGAGTAGTTAACAGATCGAATGCATTAGGCAGTGATGTGGTAGAGGCTGACTCCATACACAGTTTTAAATGTACATATGATAGAGCCCAGTAGGCTCAGGAATCTGTACACCAGTTGATTGATGGTTGAGAGGCAGGACCAAAGAGCCAAAGCTCAACCCCCGCAAGCACAAATAGGTGAGTACACGTACACGCACACGCACACAGGCTAGAGGCCCCGTAGCCTGGTGGATAGCGCGTAGGACTCGTAATTCTGTGGCGCGGGTTCGATTCCCGCACGAGGCAGAAACAAATGGGCAAAGTTTCTTTCACCCTGAATGCCCCTGTTACCTAGCAGTAAATAGGTACCTGGGAGTTAGTCAGCTGTCACGGTCTGCTTCCTGGGGTGTGTGTGTGTGTGGTGTGTGGAAAAAAAATGAATTTAGTAAACAGTTGATTGACAGTTGAGAGGCGGGCCGAAAGAGCAAAAGCTCAACCCCCGCAAACACAACTAGGTGAATACACACAGTTGTGGTCAGGCAGCCGTGATGGGCAGAAGTGGGGTCTGGGAAGGTAGTGAATTGGGAGGGATAATCAGTGTATATGAATGATTGAATAACTAGTAAGCTCACTCAAACCACAAGAAAGTGATGAAAAAAAGTAGAAACAGCTTCATTGAAAATAAGTGTTGAGTACATCGTGGCATTGTGATATTGTGGAGCCGACTAGCAGGGACGTGACCTCACCAGCTGTGACGCCGAGACGTCACACCTGACGAGCAGCGTGGAGTACTTTTTCGCCTTTTGTGCTGCAGGTTGTGCAAGGTATAGTGGAGCGCCTTTTTGACTAGGTTTGTTACTGCAATGACAAGATCAGGAAGGGCTTCAAGGTCAATCACCAGCAGGGACGAGGAGGAGGACATATTTATAGACAAATTAATAGATAAATTTTTAGAGAAAAGGAGCGATTGGATGGAGGATCTAATCCAAGGGATTAAAAGCATGTTATATCAGCAAATGCAGGATGCAGTAGAGACAGAAACAAGAGCGTATGCGCCATATTCAGGAAAAGATTATAAAGGGAAGAGAGGACTGGGAGTGGGAATGTGCTCGGATCACAAATGAATTAGGAAGGTTTAACAGCATTGCTAAGGACAGAGGATTAGTGGGGGATGGGTTAGTGAGTGCGGTTGGAATGGGGAATCTTCAGGGGAAGGGCTACCAGCATGACAGTGACTTACTGAGGAGTAGGACCATTTTAATACAAGGATTATTCGAATCTGAGGCATCAACAAAACAAGAAATTATAGAGACGAAAAAATATGAATTGCATGAGATATTGAGATTAATTGGGGCAGGAATGGCAGAAAATGAGTGGACATCAGTCACCGGGTTTGACCTTACAATTGTACCAAGAATAGACCTGTTCTGGTGCAATTCTCATATGAGGAGGCTATGGAGTACATAATGAAGAACAAGCATTTACTCAGAGGAAGTGAAACCCATTACAATGTGTTTATAGAGAGGTATATTGACGAAAGATGAGCATATAGCCCCCAAGAAGAGATGGCAAGCACGACACCGTACCCCTAGCCTCTCACGTAGCCTCACCTCCCAGGTCACCTTCCAGGTCACATCGTCCCCAACTCAGCCCTCTTATACTTCCCCCTGCCTCAACCCCCCAAACCCTCCTGCCCCCTTCCACATTTGCACTTCCTAACAACTCCCTTGCCTCTGCTACATCACGCCTGTCAACGACCCCAGTGGGTCAAGCTATACCCTCCCTATACCCACCTTCCCACTCCCCCCTCCCTTACTACCCCCTCCTACTCCCCTGCCCCTTCTCACTTCATGCCCCTTCAGACCTCATTTTCACCCAGAATGTAGAAGACATTGAGCATTTGGAACATGAAATACCACTAGGAGCCAGTGACCATTGTGTCCTAGTCTTTGACTACATGATGGAACTTACAATTGTGACCAAAGGACAAGAGGTCAGGGAAAGGAGACTTGATTACAGAAAAGGGGACTACAGAAGGATAAGGGACTACCTGGGAGAAGTGCAGTGGGAGGAAGAAAATAGAGGAAAAACTGTGCAAGGTATGACGATCCAAACTCGATTATGGTTGCCCTGCTTACTCGTCTGCTTCTCCTTCTACTCTTCGCCACTTTGATGCTTTGCACCATACTGGGTTACGCCTCAGCTCTGGTGCCTTTCGTTCGACTACCGCCCTCAGCTTGTATGTTGACACTGACTTCCTATCTCTCCAGGACCGCCGTGATCACTAATGTCTTCGCTATCTTGTGCGGTCAACATCCTTCCTCTAGCCTTATCGTGCTTTGATTTTTACCCCTCCAGTAGTTTCTGTTCCTCTTCACCGCCTCCCTCTTTCTGTCTGGTTATCTCGCTTACAGGATTCTCTTTCGGTTCATAATTCTAATATTTCTCCTCATATTATTCCTTCCTTATCCCTGTGGAGAGTCCCCCTTTCCTTCACTTTGTACATCCTTGACCCGTATCATTAAAGCTTTTTCCCCTCCTACAGCTCTGAAACGCTTTTTTCTTGTGCACTTTTCTTCACACTCCTGCTCCGTTTCCCTTTCACCGATGGGTCTAAGTCTGCGGACGGTGTAGGCTACCCTGTTGTTTTTCCTGACCGCACCTATATGTGTCGCTCTGGCTCTTTGGTCCGCCTCTCAACCGTCAATCAACAGGTGTACAGGTTCCTGAGCCTATTGGGCTCTATCATATCTACTCTTGAAACTGTGTATGGAGTCAGCCTCCACCACATCACTTCCTAATGCATTCCATTTGTCAACCACTCTGACGCTAAAAAAGCTCTTTCTAATATCTCTGTGGCTCATTTGGCACACAGTTTCCACCTGTGCCCCCCTAGTGTGTGTGCCCCTTGTGTTAAATAACCTGTCTTTATCTACCCTATCAATTCCCTTGAGAATCTTGAATGTGGTGATCATGTACCCCCTAACTCTTCTGTCTTCCAGCGAAGTGAGGTTTAATTCCTGTAGCCTCTCTTCGTAGCTCTTAAATCTCAGCTCGGGTACTAGTCTGGTGGCAAACCTTTGAACCTTTTCCAGTTTGGTCTTATCCTTGACTAGATATGGACTCCATGCTGGGGCTGCATACTCCAGATTTGGTCTGACATATGTGGTATACAAAGTTCTGAATGATTCCTTACACAAGTTTCTGAATGCCGTTATGTTGGCCAGCCAGGCATATGCCGCTAATGTTATCCTCTTGACATGGGCTGCAGGGGACAGGTCTGGCGTGATGTAAACCCCCAAGTCTTTTTCTCTCTCTGATTCTCTCTGACTTGAAGAATTTCATCTCCCAGATGATACCTAGTATCTGGCCTCCTGCTCCCTACGCCTATCTCCATTACATTACATTTGCCTCGGTTAAACTCTAACAACCATTTGTTCGACCATTCCTTCAGTTTGTCTAGGTCTAAACCTCAAGCAGTCATCCTCTGTCTTAATCCTTCTCATAATTTTGGCATCGTCTGCAAACATTGCGAGAAATGAATCTATACCCTCCGGGAGATCATTTACATATATCAGAAACATGATAGGACCGAGTACAGAGCCCTGTGAGACTCCACTGGTGACTTCACGCCAATCTGAGGTCTCACCCCTCACCGTAACTCTCTGCTTCCTATTGCTTAGGTACTCCCTTATCCACTGGAGCATCTTACCAGCTACACCTGCCTGTCTGTCCAGACTCTTATGCGGTACTGTGTGAAAGGCTTCCCGACAATCCAAGAAAATGCTGTCCGCCCAGCCTTCTCTGTCTTGCTTAATCTTTGTCACCTGGCCGTAGAATTCTATTATGCCAGTCAGGCAAGATTTACCCTCCCTGAATCCATGTTGGCGATTTGTCACGAAGTCCCTTCTCTCCAGATGAGTTACTTGGTTTTTTCTCACGATCTTCTCCATCACCTTGCATGGTGATGGTTTGAAAAGCAGAGGTGCAACAGGTACTCTGAGAGAGAACTCTATCAACATCAAAGGCCGGATACTGTTCAACACGCTTCCACTACACATAAAGGGCATAACTGGCCGACCCCTCACAAGAGAGGGTCGATAAGCACCTCCAAAGGATACCTGTTCAAGAGAGAACTGGATAAGCACCTCCAAAGGATACCTGATCAACCAGGCTGTGACTCATACGTCAGGCTGCGAGCAGCCGCGTCCAACAGCCTGGTTGATAAGTCCGGCAACCAGGACGCCTGGTCGACGACCGGGCCGCGGGGACGCTAAGCCCCGGAAGCACCACAAGGTAACCTCAAGGTATGGTATACAAGTCAAGAACACTGACCTGTAGTTCAGTGCCTCGTGCTTGTCGCCCTTTTTGTATATTGGGACCACATTCGCCGTCTTCCATATATCTGGTAGGTCTCCCGTCTCCAGTGACGTCTCCATACACTAACGGAGAGTGGCAAGCAAAGGGCCTCTGCACCCTCTTTCAGTAGCCATGGTGAGATCCCGTTTAGACCAACAGCCTTTCTAACATCCATATCCAGCAGGTGTCTCTTGACCTCCTCACTCGTAATTTCGAACCCTTCCAAGGCCGCCTGGTTTACCTCCCTTTCTCCTAGCACAGTGACCTCACCTTGTTCTATTGTGAAGACCTCCTTGAACCTCTTATTGAGATCTTCACACACCTCTTTGTCCTTCTCTGTATACCTGTCCTCGCCTGTTCTATGTTTCATTACCTGTTCTTTCACTGTTGTTTTCCTCCTGATGAGACTATGGAGTAGCTTTGGTTCGGTCTTGGCTTTGTTTGCTATATCATTTTCAAAACTTTTCTCTGCTTCTCTTCTCACCCTAACATTCTCATTCCTGGTTCTCTGGTATCTCTCTCTGCTTTCTGGTGTTCTGTTATTCCGGAAGTTCCCCCACGCCCGTTTGTTCAATCCCTTTGCTTCCATACATGCCCTATTATACCATGGATTCTTCTGTTGCTTCTCGGATTTTTCCCTTTGGGACGTGATGAACCTGTTTACTGCCTCCTGACACTTTTGGGTGACATAGTCCATCATATCTTGTACAGACTTAGCTCTGAGGTCTGTGTCCCTTAGGAAACGTCTCGTCTCCTTATAGTTTCCCTTTTGGTATGCCAGCCTTTTGTTTCCTAGTTATTTTTTTGAGGGAGATAATTCCTAGCTCTTCCAGGTACTCAAAGTTTAATACACTGTGGTCACTCATTCCCAAGGGTGCTTCCATCTTAACTTCCCTTATATCCCACTCATTTAGGGTAAATACCAGATCGAGCATGGCTGGTTCATCTTCTCCTCTCATTCTTGTTGGTTCCTTGATTTGCTGGCTTAGAAAGTGTCTTGTTGCCATGTCCAGCAGCTTAACTCTCCATGTTTCTGGTCCTCCATGCGGATCTCTGTTCTCCCAGTCTATTTTCCCGTGGTTGAAGTCTTCCATGATTAGTAATCCAGATCCATTCCTGCTGGCAACAGAAGCTGCTCTCTCTTTTATGTTAATAGTGGCCATGTTGTTTCTATCATATTCCTGTCTGGGTATTCTGTCATTTGGTGGTGGATTATATATGACTACGACTATAATTTGTCCTCCAGTTGTTATGGTACCTGCTATGTAGTCACTGAAACCCTCACAGCCCTGAATAACAATCTCTTCAATGTCCCAGCCCTTTCTTACCAGCAGAGCTACACCACCACCGCCTCTTCCTTCTCTCTCTCTCTCTCTTTCCTCTAGCATAATATTCCTGTGGGAACACTGCATTTGTTATTGTTTTTGTTATCTTTGTTTCTGTGAGTGCTATTATTTTTGTTTTTTTCTCTAGTACCCATTCTCCAAGCTCATTGGCTTTATTTGTAATTCCATCAATGTTAGTGTACATTGCCCAGAAGCTCACTTTCTTCTGTCTCTTCTCAAAGAGACAGTGTGAGCGAGTGCGTGTGTGCACTCACCTAATTGTTCTCACCTAATTGTGATTGCGGGGCTTGAGCTCTGGCTCTTTGGTCCCGCCTCTCAACTGTCAATCAACAGGTGTACAGGTTCCTGAGGCTATTGGGCTCCATCATATCTACACTTGAAGCTGTGTATTGAGTCAGCCTCCACCACATCACTTCCTAATGCATTCCATTTGTCTACTATTTTGACACTGAAAAAAGTATTTCTAACGTCTCTATGGCTCATTTGGGAACTCAATTTCCACTTGTGTCCCCTAGTGCGCGTGCCCCTTGTGGTAAATAGCCTGTCTTTATCTACCCAATCAATTCCTCTGTGAATCTTGTATGTGGTAATCATGTCCCCTCTAACTCTTCTGTCTTCCAGTGACGTGAGGTTTAATTCCTGTAGTCTCTCCTCGCAGCTCATATCCCTCAGTTCGGGTACTAGTCTGGTGGCAAACCTTTGAACCTTTTCCAGTTTAGTCTTATACTTGACTAGATATGGACTTAATGCTGGAGCTGCATATTCCAGGATTGTTCTGACATATGTGGTATACAAAGTTCTGAAACATTCTTTACAGTTTCGGTTTCTAAAGAACGGTTTCTAAAGGCCGTTCTTATGTTAGCCAACCTGGCATATGCAGCTGATATTATCCTCTTGATATGAGCTTCAGGGGACAAGTCGGGCGTGATATCAACCCCCAGGTCTTATTCTCTCTTAGACTCTTGAAGTATTTCATCTCCCAAATGATACCTTGTGTCTAGTCTCCTGCTCGCGACACCTATCTTCATTACATTTGCTTTGGTTTGTTCGACCATTTGTTTGACCATTCTTTCAGTTTGTCCAGGTCTTGTTGAAGCCTTAAGCTGTCCACCTCTGATTTAATCATCATAATTTTGGCGTCGTCAGCAAACATTGAGAGGAATGAGCCTTTACCCTCTGGGAGATCATTTACGTATATCAGAAACAGGATAGGTCCGAGTACAGAGCCCCGTGGGACTCCACTGGAGACTTCATGCCAATCTGAGGTCTCACCTCTCACTGTAACTCTCTGTTTCTTATTGTTTAGGTACTCCCTTATCCACTGGAGCACCTTACCAATTACTCCTGCCTGTTTCTCCAGCGTAAGCATCAGCCTTTTATGAGGTACTGTGTCAAAGGCCTTCCGACAATCCAAAAAAATGCACTCCGCCCATTCATCTGTCTTGTTTAATCTTTGTTGTAGAATTCTATTAAGCCTGTAGGGCAAGATTTACCCTCCCTGAACCCATGTTGGTGGGTTGTCACGAAGTCTCTTCTCTCCAGATGTGTCACTAGGTTTTTCCTCACGATCTTTTCTATCACCTTGCATGGTATACAAGTTAAGGACACTAACTTTTAGTTCAATGCCTCTAGTCTGTCACCCTTGTGTATATTAGCCTTCTTCCATATTTCTAGTAGGTCTCCCGTTTTCAGTGACCTACTATACACTATGGAGAGTGGCAAGCAAAGCGCTCCTGCACACTCTTTCAATACCCACGGTGTGATTCCGTCCCGGCCAACAGCCTTTCTCACGTCCAGATCCAACAGGTGCTTCATGACTTCATCTCTTGTAATTTCGAACCTTTCCAAGGCCGTCTGGTATAGTACCACCTCTCCTAGCGCAGTGACCTCTCCTTGCTCTATTGTGAAGACGACCTGGCACCTCTTGAGTTCCTCACACACCTCTTTGTCATTCTCTGTGTAGCTGTCTTCACCCGTTCTAAGTTTCATCACCTGTTCCATCAATGTTGTTTTCCTACTGTTTTTCGTGTGTGAGCGTGTACGTGTGAGCGTGTGCGTATGAGAGTGTACTCACTTAGTTGTGCTTCCGGGGGATGAGCTCTGGCTCTTTGGCCCCACCTCTCAACTGTCAATCAACTGGTGTACAGGTTCCTGAGCCTACTGGGCTCTATCAAATCTACATTTGAAACTGTGTATGGAGTCTGCCTCCACCACATCATTACATTACTTACATTACTTCTTGTGCATTTCATTTGTTAACTACTCTGACACTGAAAAAATTGTTTCTAACGCCCCTGTCCATTTTTTATACCATTCCTCCAGTTTGTCAAGGTCGTGCTAAAGTCTTTGCCTATCTTCATCTGTCTTGATTCTTATAATTTTTGTATCATCAGCAAACATTAAGACGAATGGAGGAATGAGTCTTTACCCTCTGGAAGGTCGTTTACATATATTAGAAACAGGATGGGTCCAAGTACAGAGCCCTGTGGGACCCCACTGGTGACATCTCGCCACTCTGATGCCTCCCCCCTCACCGTTACTCGCTGTTTCCTGTTGCTTAGATACTCCCTTATCCACTAGAGCACCTTACCTTTTACTCCTGCCTGTTGTTCCAATTTTTGTAACAACAACAGCGTGTGCGTGTGATCTTGTGCGTGTGAGCGTGTGCGTGAGAGCGTTTGGATGTGCCTGTATACTCACCTAATTGAACTCGCCTAATTGTCCCTGCGGGGTTTGAGCTTTGGCTCTTTGGTCCCGCCTCTCAACTGTCAATAAACTGGTGTACAGGTTCCTGAGCCAACTGGGCTCTATCATATCTACATTTAAAGCTGTGTATGGAATCCGCCTCCACCACATCACTGCCTAATGCATTCCACCTGAGTAGATTATTTGGAGACAGATAGAGCCACCTATGTAGGGTAATCAGATAAGAAAATCAGAAGCGGGGAGCCACATAGTGCCACTCCATATTAGGTCACCCAAGGTGTGAGTGGTAGCAGTCGAAAAAACAGTGAAGATAGGTATCTATTATGTGCCACTATGATCATGTTCATTTACAGTAAAGTAGCTGCCTATGAAGGGTAATCAGATAAGAAAATCAGAGGCGGGGTGCCACTTAGAGCCACCCCATATTAGGTCGCCCAAGGTGTGGGGCAGCAACAATCGTAAAATAGTGAAGATAGGTATCTATTATGTGTCGCTATGTTCATGCTCATGTTCATTTATACAGAAAAGTATGACAGTATATTTGTATAATAAACACTCAGGTGAGCGGTAGTTACCCCCCCCCCCACCTCCCCCTATGGGACAGGTGTAAAAACAGGATCCTCGCAGTAGGGGCGGTCCCCCCTCACCAGCCCTCCTCATACTTGATGACCTTGAGTGTACCGTAAGAGGGACCAGCCTCCCTTAGTTGTTTTTAAGTTGGATATATTTTAAGCCTCTATACTTAAAGAAGGAGAAAAAGAAATAATCCTGATGATTTATAGATTATATTATCAAAGTACATAGGGTTAAACATAGTCGTATTGTAGGTCATCTCCCCCCACATAATATTTATTAACAAGACCTCTCCTTCTCGCCCACAAGTCCGTTGTGGGGTCTTCCTCCCCCTCCTCCTCCTCCTCCTGGGACGAAGATGATGACTCATCATCTCCCAGAGAGTGAATGGGATGTAGTGCGCCTCCCTCAGGTGACTGACTGCTGACGTCATAGGGTTCACTCTCGCTGGTGGGGTGTTGTCCTTCCTCTCCTTGTGGTTCAATGACGTCACCACCTTCACTCTCGGTGGACATTCCTTGGGCTGAGGTGTTGGGGTGGGGCTCGGATGGTATGTCTGGGTGACCATACGCTAGGCTACTGTATTTATTTAGGTAAAAGCGCTTATCATCAAATGCACTTAAACCCCTCTTAGTATTGAATGTGGTTGCCATCTGCCCCCCTATGTTTCTTATTTGTGAGTAATTAAAAGTATTTACTACACCATTACTGTGAAGGGTCTCTTTAAAGTGGTTATGTGTTAAAGATCTTTGCACAGCTCGGGGAATACCCTTAGCGGTGATGGAATTTTTATTGTCAAGCAAAAGCACACTATACATTTTGGGCTTGAGTGCCACAACTTCAAGGATGTGTTTATCTGACACCTCTGACTTTAACAGCCCTAAAACACCCTTTTTAGAAGGATCATACAAGGGGTGAGTTTCAGGAAAATTACTCGTATCCATCCACAAACTAAGGGGTTCTTTCCCCATCTCATTAAAGACATCTTCAGCTAGTAAGGTGAAAATGAAACTGTCTGTATCACTATACACCAGTTGTACCCTATCTGAATAGTGGTTCTTAAGTACCCTGTACCAAAAATGGTACAAGCTGTATTTTGCTAGCTCAAGAATCTGGAACCCAATGTAATTAGGATGAGTAATTTTAATGAATGGTCTGGAACTGACAGACAATAATTTATTGTCGCCTAAATGCACCATTCGTTTAAAGCGGGGATTCTTCACCTCTCGTAAAAAGGCCCTAGCTGAAGTCACTAGTTTGGTGTCAATGGCATAACGTGCTGGATTCAGTAGCGTTTTACCAAAAACACTGTTCGTCAGTAATTTGAAGAGTGTTTTCCTATCATTACTGCTGGAGGCATTTCTATTGTTAACGTTGGTGTTAACAAATTCTGCCATAAAATCTGACTGGTGGAACTCGTAAATTGCATGTATTGTTTCCACTTCAAGTCCTATCTCAATAAATAGTTGTAAAAGGTGAAGAGATATGAAATAATGTTTTTTGGGGAGATGATCTCCAACCAGTTTGATGTTTTTTGGGGGGAGGTGTGTGATGTTATTTGTTTCCAGAAGTCCCCTACTAAATGGTGAGATATCCTCCATACTTATTCCCCTATGGTGTAAACAAAGGGGCAGATCGTCTGTTAGTCTAGCTATTTCGGGTCTTAAAAGTTTGGTGTCAATTAAGAGCCAGTACCCTTTGTTAGAAGAGAAAGGCTGTTCTGTCATTATCTTCCCCCCGCTAATGAAGGAGTTCATCTCATCAGATGATAGTCTCCTTAGTCCCCCATGGGGCAATTTCCTAGTCATACAACTCCCATAGAGGCTGTTAAAGTCGAGATAAAGTAAGAATGAAGACCTATCCTCCTGGGGGTTAAAAGATGGGTTGACATAGCGGTTGTTAGCTCTGACATAACTCCTAACTGCAGTTGTAAAACCCCCTCGTATGTTTTGTGATAAGAGATTGTGCAACGTCACATCTGCACTTAACTCCAACGATATTCTACTACTTTTCAGGAAGCAGTCGTAGGAGTACCCTGGGAGGCTACAATAGTGTGTCAATTCTAAAGAATAGATATCATTTAGAATTGCCCTGTGGTGTGTAAAAATGTCAGCCAGTAATCCTACATCACACCTCAAATAAATGAGGAGGTAGTCTTTTAATGTCCTACACCCTGTAGCCTCCCATACTAATTTAGAATGTCTATATTCGTCCAAAGTTATACCTGATTTGTTTAGGGAGCTGTAGAACATTTCAATAGGAGGGAGTGATGTGTCATTAAAGCAGCTGATTTTTGTGGTATATTCATAAGGGAAAAACTGCTTACCCTTTAAGAGTAGGTGGTGACTCTTTTTGGGCAAGCCCTCTATCATTGAGTGAGTGAATGTTAAGGGGCTGGCTGAATCAATGTGGGTCTTTGCTAGGGATGAAAGACTACCTGTAATAAAAGCCAGTGAATCAAGAAATTTAAGCTTCCCTATTTCCACCTTAAGATATTTCGTCCCCTGTCTCATGAGGATATTGCTCTTAATATTTGAATCCATGGTAAACTCCCTCAAAATTAAGCCCATGTCATAAGACATATTATGGGCAATTAGAACTAAACTCTCCAGAGCATTCTTGTGGCGGAGGTTGCAGTAATTACATAGAGCTCCAATATAATTGAGCTTTTCCCTAAGGTGATCATGATGTTGAACCTTGAAATTGGAGGGGGTAAATACCTGCTCACAAAACTGGCAGTGAGTCTGTCTCCTAAAATGGATCATATCCTCAAGAGACATGTCTATTTCATAATGGTGGAGGGTAGATCTGATAATTTCCCATTTGGTGGCAACTCGCTGCATGAAATGAGAAACACTGTCCCCCCCAAAATAAGTAAATTTATCAACGACAGTGTGGTTCCTATCAACAATTATATAGCTGTATGCTATAGGTCTATGTATGGCTGTAACAGAACCTAGACAATCCTCAGTGCTTAGGACACACTCGAAATCAAAATAGCCCACATGGGAAGGGGCATAACCTTTCCCCGTATTTTTAAAATGGAGTGTGTCCCCAGGCTGAGGGTAAATAATTTTCTGAGTGATGTCGCAGGAAGATGAGTGATTTGTTAGCTCAGACGAATTTTGATATTCTGAGAGACAGTTTCTACAGAAGACTGTCTTTCGTTTGTGGCTGCGAGTAAAGTTCCGAAGGAACTTATCGAACTCTTTTATCAAGGTCACATGAGATTCCCCCAATAACAATAAAGGAACTATGATCGAGTACTGTCTGCTACCACGACGACAAAGAGAGACGTGATAGACGCCATCTGTATGTTTGTGTATTGAATACAAAAAAATGGATAGTTTATTTCTATTCTCCAATTTAGAGATATCCTCCCAAGACAGAGGGAAGGATAAATTGTCGTATTTGACCATTTTCCTAACCCTAGAGTGAGACTCTACAAGTCTCCCTATACGTCTCCACTTCCACCCTTGTTGTGACGCCAGAAAAGCAGCAATGCACTGAATAATACATGTTTTATTGTTACCAGCCGGGTTTGGGTTGAAGACCTCATGCCGCCCCCTTAGAAATGGGGGATAAGGGACATAATCCCCCAAAACTGACCTTACACTTGCATTACAGATGACGATTTTGAGGAAATCGACATTATATAATATGAAACCACTCCCCTCTGTTTCTGAAAGGAGATCTTCCAGTCGTGTAATCATATAAGCCACCCAGCTATCAATAAGATTACCCACATCCTCAAGAGTTACCAGTCTAGCGGGTGTTGTTATGAAGTGTTCTCTAAAGTCATCATCTTCCGTGAGTCGTTGTTTCAAAAGTGTTACCTTTACCTCGAGGAGGATTTTTAATGATGAAGTAAAATTGCCATGTCCCCCAAGAGAATTCATGTAATTCTCTATTTCAGATATGTAATAGTCCCTAAAGTTGCTTAGGAGTCCTATAGGGTCTGTGGCGAAGGCTGAGGGGATGGAATATTCCAGCCTAGTAAAGAGATTCCCCAGAGCCCCCACCCTATTAATTAAGTGTGGAGTGTCTATAGCATCCTCCTCATCTGGGGAATTTTCATCACTATTTAGGGCATTAAGTCTATTGATGACAGGGGGTCTAAGACCACTAGGGCCCGGCTGAGAGATGTCACCCCTATCACCATCATCACCATCATCATCATCACTCATCGCTTCCTCTCCCCCCTCCCCTCCACCTAAGGGGTTATTGTCACGCTGTGCTTTGTCATGTTCCTCCCCTACCTGCCTCTGAATCGCTCCTGGAATGGAATAATAATAAATAATAATAATAATAATAATAATAATAATAATAATAATAATAATAATAATAATAAAAAGGCAACACCCTCTCACTAATCCCCATGACATAAGTTCTCAAAAAAGATTCTTAAGAGAAATAAAGGTGGAGGGTTTATTCACTCACCACGGGAGCATGTTTGTAGATGTTCAGAGGTCAAGTCCTCACACACAGAGGTCCCACAATTATCACAAGGGGAAGTGTGGTGAGGTCTCAAGGATGTATTTCCACACAAAAAGCACAAGAAGCCATCCTCTCTGGAAGGGAGGGTGGGCTGGCGACGTTTACCTAATGAAGGAAATAGTGTATAATTTATATACACTCTCTCTCCCACACTCATGGAGAAGGGGAAAACCCTTCTTAATATTTTTTTTATTTGAAATAAGTGAATAAATAAATATATAAAATACGGTCATACCTCCAGCACAGGTTCTCCTGTGTTCACCACTAGACTGTACACATACAGTTTCTCCGCAGAAGAAACATGTGTAACACCTATGAACGAAGAGATGTGATGACCCCCATCCACAAATTCTACAAATATCACCAACTCGAGACATAACGATCACGCTTACCTAAAATAAATAAATAAATAAATAAATATATATATATATATATATATATATATATATATATATATATATATATATATATATATATATATATATATATATATATCCCCCCAGCACTCAAATCACTCCACTTCTCATTCCTGCCCCTACTTATCTATATAAATATATATATATATATATATATATATATATATATATATATATATATAATATATTTATATTTATATATATATATATATATATATATATATATATATATATATATATATATATATATAACCCTTATATGAAATAGATACTAATTTACTTACATCTCGGGCTAGACGGGGAGGAGAGTGGATGGTTTGGTCACAATTCAATAATACATGATGTGGGGGAGGTGTAGCGTCCTTTTATTGACTCGGAAACGTGGGGGGCAACGTTGCCACATACAACACCTCTCAGTCCTTTTGTAAGAGAAGGGTTAGGCCTGCTGTAGAAAACTTTTTTTTTTTTTTTTCTCTCTCTCTCGTCTGGAGGTCATCACTAGGGGACTTCTACTTCAAAAAAACATCAGGAGGACTGGCTATGTCCTGAGGGGGACACATCCCTTGCTGGGTGAATACACTCACACTCACACACACACACACACACACACACACACACACACACACACACACACACACACACACACTCAATATATATATATATATATATATATATATATATATATATATATATATATATATATATATATATATATATATATATATATATATATATATATAATATGAATATATAAGCGACCACTCCATAGGTAATTGAACCATTTATGGGGAAAATATGGAGGAGTGTGCGTCTGTCACAGACGAGCAACTTAATATTTTCCACCACCCAGCAAGAATATTTGTAGCTGGATTCAGTAATTCTGGGAAAACGACCCTAGTGGGGAATTTATGTGTTAAATACCACGGAAAATTCTCAAAAATTTTAGTGTCATCTGCAAATAATACAGAACAACCTCTTTCAAACATTCCCTCTCTGCGAAACAAGGTTACTGTCTCCCAGGATCTGATTAACCCACTAGAGTATAAAGATCCTTTTTCAAATGAGTCAGTTTTGTATATAATTGATGACTTATACCTGGAAGCCATACAGAGTCCAATTATAGCCAATATCTTCACAAGAGGGAGACACGGTAATATTTCCGTAATTCTAATTAGTCAAAATTTGTTTCCCCAGGGGAAATACGCCAGGACAATAACTCTGAATTGTAGTCATTATATATTAATGAAGCAGAGAGACATAAGCCAACTTGAAATTTTAAGTGGACAGTTATATGGGCGAAAAACAACTAGTAGTTTCGTTGAAATATACCGTCGGGCAATATCCCAGAACAAGTATGGTTACTTATTGGTCGATCTGACGGTTCCTGAGGCATTACAACTACGAACGAGCATCACCAACGAAGACCACTGTGAAATTGTGTATCAAATGTAATCATCAACGACAACAAAAAAAATGTCTCTAACGACACAGAAACGAACAATTCTCACCAGTATCTATAATGACATTTCTAGCCCAGGTGGTTTCACAGGGTCAATTCAAAAATTGTATAAGGCTGCCAGACTTAAAGACCCCAACATTAGTGTTGCAGATGTGAAGGAATTTCTCCATGGGGAGCGATCTTACACATTACATAGAGGAAATTTAGTTAGGTTCCCCCGACGGAAAATATTAGCCCCTAAACCTCGTACCATAATTGCCTGTGACCTAGGGGACTTTTGTAGTTTACAAAAATACAATAATGGTGTTAAATATATTTTAATTTGTGTCGATGTTTATTCCCGCCTAATGCAGACTCAAACTTTAAAAACAAAAAATTCGAGTGAAGTGTTAGTCGCTCTGAAGAAGATATTAGAGGAAACGCCTCAGTTTCTCGGTGTAAGGCGGATATTCACTGACCGAGGTAGAGAATTTTACAACAAGTCAGTTCAAAATTATTTTAATAAGAAAAATATTAAATTATATAGTGTATTTTCGGAAATGAAATCTAGCATAGTGGAGCGAGCCATCAGAACTTTAAAACATAAACTGTATCATTATATGACTCAAGCTAATTCATTAAAATACACCCACATCCTCCCTAAAGTTGTGGACGTGTACAACCACACTTTCCACAGGATGCTAAAAAATATTCCTCATGCCATTCATAAGTTGCAAAATATTGAAGATATACGAAGACAGTTTAAGGTCATGTATTTAAACAATGACTCCTCCATAACTGCCATCAGTCCACGGCTGCACCTTGGACAGCATGTGCGATTGGCAAAGCGCAGGAATATATTTCACAAAGGCTTTTGGCACCAAAATACAGAAGAAATATTTGTAGTGTCACATATTGACAGAACACATCCAATCCCGACATATAAAATCAAAGATTTAAACAACGAGACGATCAGTGGCATGTTTTATGAGCAGGAATTGATTGCAACATCCCTTCCAGACTATTTTCCTGTAACGGTATTACAGTCTAGGAAAACATCGAAAGGACACAGAGAATATTTCGTCAAGTGGAGAGGGTACCCAGATTCTGCCAATAGCTGGATTAAAGCTCAAGACATCATCAAATTTAACAAAAAATGACAGTTCAAGAGGACTCTCTCGTAGAGAAACATCATCAGTTGTTATTTTTATTAAACAATTTATCACCCAAGAAGCGGAATAAACTAATCAAGGCTTTAAAACGGCAGGAAATTGAATCAATTTGTGAAATTTTTGCCAATTTTCTGAAACGAAACATCCCAGTTCAACCTCAGATAATTAATGGCTTACAGAGATATCAGAACGACATACGATCTGTAGCACGTAAGAAAACTCCTTTTACAAAAAGAAGCTCATACTGACCTCCAGACGTGGTGGGGCGATATTAGCAGCTCTGCTACCTTTGGCTGTATCGTTAATTTCCTCCCTAATAAGGTAATTGCGTAAATAAGTAACGAGAGAATAAAATGGTGAAAGAATATTGCCTGGTACCACGATTCATAGCTGAAAAATATTTATTTAATAAAAACAAGAACTCACCATCACCTCCTAATGCTGTGGGTCTGCCCTCCCCCGGTGGTGATGGTAGTGAAAGTATGTCCTTCTCTTTAAAAAACGAATCCACCCCAAGTAATAATATTGGGGGAGCCCGTAACCTACCCACCTGCGACTCTGGTAGGGGTGATGGGGGGGGTGGGGGAAGAGGACACTCCTTCCTCCCACCTGACAACAACGGGCTGTGGGCGGTGTTGCCGTAGTAGCACCTCCAGACGGGCGGGGCTGGTCACACACCCTTTAAATGACATTGGGGCCCCCGGCGACCGTCGCCCGCCGCCACCCTTAAAAAGAAAAAAAAAAACGCGGGCTGCCCGGCGCGACCATCGCCTTTTAAAAAAAAAAATAAATAAAAAAAGGGGACATTCCATCCTCCCGCCCGAAGTGCAAGTAATTGTTGCTGGCCACACTCCACATAAAGCCACCATCACACCCCAAAATCCAAGTCTGGACAACTTAATAAATGTGAATTTTAAAATTGAGGAAATTCCTCATGTCAAAGCATTATTGAACATGTTTGGACAAAACAGCCAACAGGTGATGTGGGATAGTCGCGGAAATTTATTAAAGCCTGTACAAAATTTAAATATTTTAGATATAATTAAAACTCTAGCCTTCACAAAGGGGCAATTTAGGGCAAGTGACAAGGAAGATGTAAGGGTTTTACTGAGGGTGGCTGGCATAGACCCAACCCTCATACGTAATTATCGCGCTAGATCTCAGTTAAAAGGGGGGAGGGGTATCCATAGGAGACCCCATTGGGAGCCGTATTGAAGACCTATATGAAGACCATCTTAAAGACCACCATATTCAGTTGCATATCCACCATGGAGCAAGCTTCTAGACCCACTCCTCCCCCAGCTACACCCCCAGAAGACAAATCTCCCTTATTAAAGAAGTTGGTTGCTACTCAGCGGTACTACAAGTATGTCGAACACAAATGTAGATTGATATATGCATTGTGGGATTGTTATGACCGTCTTGTGTTGAGTGCCCCTCCAGAACGGTTTTTTAAGTCATTTGGAGAGACGGTGAAACGTTATGAAGAATATTCATCCCAGGAAATCCAGACGGAGATATGGCAAATGGAAAAATTAACCTTCCAACATCGAGACCAGATTACAGCCTTCGAGACTGGACGGAGTGTGTATGGACTTTTAAGGTAGGGAAGGCAGCCTCTACACCACACCCCATACATCCCTCCCCCCTCCAGGTGGGGGACACAGGTGTATTTAAAGGCCTCCACCGTCACCCTCGGTCACCATAGTTGACGACGACTCTACCCCGTTCCTCTCAACCGCCCCTCCGCCATGGCTTTATCGTCCATTAAGTCAATAGACAGCGACATCACCGACACCCACGCCTTTGGGGTCGGTGATGTCATAGTGTATGACTTACCCGCTGCTGTTGTGCGTCCCTATGGACTGGCAAGTGTAATTTGGAAATGTTACAACTATGCCCGTGTGGAACGTGAAGGACTGACTCGTGTCAACAGGGCCACAATACGTTACCGGTCTACCCCGGGTGACATCGAGGTGAAGATAGCTCCCCTACCCTCCGACGGTCAAGACATTGTCGAAGAGCCAGTCTTGTTCTTCCGCCCCACCATCGTGGCGCTAATTTCCGCTTTCGGTGCAGGAGCACCCTTCGAGTCCAACCCTATAGCTCAGGAGCAAGTGCAGTCTTCCTCCGACATCCACTACATCACCAATGTCACCCTGGATACTGCCAAGAATAGGCTGTTTTGGCTGAAAACAGCCCTAACAAAGGTTGGCAATCTCATGGTAAGAACTCCAACCATGTTTCGGCTGGTGGTACCCCATGGGCTGGGGGCCTCCCGTGATGGCATGGACAACTGGCACAAGGACGTCGGGCCCATGCTCATTTCGCTCAACGCTGAGCTGGCCAAGCATAACAAGGAGTTGGTAATCCTCAAACGCCCCTCTACCGTCACCCCATCGATGGTACCCCTCCCGAATGATGATCCCAGGGGAGAGGGTGATAGTAAAACTATCACCCTAGATGCAGTGGTGGGGGAGGGTGCCACCACCCCAGGAAGCTCTTCTCGTTCTACACCACCAGCACCACCAGCCACCCCCAGGAAGAAGAGACACCTACAAGAGTACTCATCCACCTCCAGCGCTGCTCCACCCCCACCCACAACATCTGGTACGGCCAAACGACGGATCGAAACCACTATTGACTTCGACCCCCTCTCAAATCATCGTATTGACACCATCCTCGATGGAGAGTCACAGGAAATATTCCTGTTATCCTCATCACCGAAAAAACAACGAAAGCTGTAACCATCAACGCTCAAAGAAGACGTGCCAGCACCACCACAGTCAGTAACAGCAGCAGCAGCAGCAGCAGCAACAGCAGTACCTCCATCTACAACAGCTTCGGTGGTGGTAGCAGTAGCAGGTCCACCGACGATGGTGACAGTGTTGTCAGCGGTAGTGGTAGCGGCAACGGTACCACCAACTACAGCAGTTCCGGCGGTGACAGCGGCAGCAACAGTACCATCATCGCCGGCAGCGGTAACGGTAGCGCCAGCAGTACCACCAACTACAACGGTTCCAGCGGTGGTAGCAGCAGCAGCAGCAGCAGCAGCAGCAGTGCCGTCAGCGGTGGCAGCGGTGTCAGTGGTACCAACAGCTCCCCCAGCAGCAGCGGCAGCGGCAGCAGCGGACGACAGCAGTACCAACAGCTGCTGCTCTTTATATGTAATTTGTTATGGGGGAACAAAATGTAGTCCCCCCTGTTGTAGTTCTTTTAAAAGTAATATTTCCTTAGTAGATTAATAAAATAAAATATAAGTAATGATGTTTTATTCCCACCCCAGTCAGTACATAACTTAACAATGGACGAGGAACACTACATATACCTCACTAGCCTCGACCAAGAAGATATATACAACAACACAAGTTCAGCATTTACAAACACCATCCCCACTCTACATTTAAACCCTTCCATTAAACATGAAGTGGCCTTAGTCAACATACTCCTACCCAGACGAATTAACGCTATCATCAAGGATGAGGGGGAGTCTGGTATAGACGTCTATGCTACTTTTAAGCGAGGAACTCTTTCTAAAAGCCCAGAACATCTCATCTACACCTTCACCCCCAAAACCAACATATTATCCAGAAACATCACATTCATCACGAGTGAGCTTAGCCGACAAATAATCACCGACATGAAGCTTAGCTTCCGAGGTGATTTCAAAATATACTTCTCAGAAAGAGAACCAATCCTCACCTATGATCAATCCTTAGAGCGCGTGTTACTATCCTCTACACTTAACAATGAAGGCACTGGTTCCTTATATTCTCTTAGTCTTCAATTTAAACACAGAATAGCTAATGTACTTGGTTTTGACAGCACTCGCAAATACACCATTTATCAGGCAAAATCAGATGACATTACAGCAGCCTCAAAGATCGTGGCCTCATTCCCCCCAGACAATGACGGAGGTTGTGACTATTTACTCATTTATAGTGACGTCATCGAGCCGGATCGTTACGGGGGACAAATTGTAAATATCTTAGATGCAATCAATTATCATGACTCTTATTCTAGAGGGGCTCATCCCCTAGTGTACAAGACATTAAATACTAACACGTTGGAGAAGGTGAGCATTAAGATAACAGATCAGTTTGGGCGAAAGGTTAGTTTTGAAGATGGGAGGTCGGTTACGGTAGTCTTACACCTCCGCCCTAAGGTATAACAATATAATCTATATAAATATAAATATATATATATATATATATATATATATATATATATATATATAGAAGTGTTTACCCACATCATCGGTTATTATAAGAATAGGAGTCGGGATGTATATATATATATATATATATATATATATATATATATATATATATATATATATATATATATATATATATATATATATATATATAGAAGTGTTTACCCACATCATCGGTTATTATAAGAATAGGAGTCGGGATGCGAGTACCTTTCCACACACCCTCCCAGAAGGAGTATGGGGAGATCTTCTCCCCCCTCTCTGGGAGATACGGGGTGAGGGGGGGAGCGATGAATGACATACGCACATTCCAAGCGCCTTATCTCAGATCTGGTGGTGGTTTTTTTGGGACCTTAGCCGGCTTGGCTCGACGAGCCATACCATTTTTCATGAAAACTGTAACGCCGACTGCTATCGATTTTGGGAAAAATGTTCTTGGTGATTTAACCAGTGGTAGACGGGATGTAAAGAGCGCTCTGAGAACTCACGGTATTGATGCTCTTAAGACTGTGGGGAAGAAATTGGTAGCAGGCGGGAAAATTAAAAGACTCTCTAGGAGAAGAAAAAATAAAAATAATAAATGTAAACGAGCCCTTGGGTATAAAAATGATGTATTTTCACTACAGTAAGCAGTCATACTTCACCTTTCGGAGGAGATCATGGCGGAGGCTAGTGGAGCTGGGTTGAAAATCCCTGTAGAATATTATACTTCCAGTATTATTGACCAATTTCCTAGAAGTAACAGAATACGTAATGTGGAGAGTTCAATTGCCTCCACACAGCAAATAGACATTCTACCTGTTAACCTCCCTATTAATCAACGTTTGCGGGATAATTACTTAGAATTCCGCATCCCCGGAACCCAGGGCGCCTTCTTAGATCTAGCTAATATTGTTATAGATTTTAAGGTATCTTTAACGAAAGATGACGATACCACAAAATTGGAAGAGGATGACCATGTGGAATTTGTTAATGGGTTGTCAAATACCATGTTTAAAGGTGTTCAGGTGTTTTTAGGAGAGCAGGTAGTTGAAACAAATTCTAATTTTAATTATTGGTCGTTTATTAAATTAATTACCTCCATGCCTCCATCAAAAATGTCTTCCTTGGGGAGGATTGGAGCCTTTCGTAGGGACTGGAGTGATGATGGTGTAATCCCTAACGAATTTACTAATACATTTTTTACTGGGGCAACCGCCAAGGATAAAAAATTTATGACCGATTTAAAAGGTAAAGGATTGTCAATGTGTTTTCCCCTACTATTGGACGTAACAACCCTAGACCAATACATATTAGATAATATAGATGTGCGCCTAAGATTGGAGCTCTCCCCACATGCTTGGGTGCTAAATACAAGTGTGGACGATGGCTCTAAGTATCGGCTGCATATGGATTATGCTAAGTTGTGGGTAACACGAGTGTTCCCCTACCCAAGTGCTTACCTAGCCTTAAACAGCTCACTGTTAGCATCCCCCGACCCCATAAGCTATACTTTCAATAAAACCATTTCTAAAACATATGTCCTAGCAGGGAATCAAACTAGTCTCTTAATTGATCAGCCTTGGGCGCAAGTAATTCCTCACAGGATATTCATGGTAATTGTGCCAATGAATTATTTCGCTGGCCTTCACCAAGGTAATGGATTATATTTTGAAAATGCAAAACTGAAAAATATCGCCATGTATTTGAACAATAATGCAATTTACCGAAATGGTGGTGATTTCGACAATCATTATGCCCGCCTTTATTACGAAACTTTGAAGACATTAGGCTTAGAGCGTGATTCACTTCTAGCCTATGACACTTTTAATAAGGGAAGATCGATATTCGCCTTTGACTTAACCACCATTCAAACAAAGGATTCCCTCCCTGTGGAGAAATCTGGCAACTTGCGTATGGAGCTTGAGTTTGGCGGTGGTGTTACATATAACAGGCTGGTTTTACTGTTTGGGGAAACGACCGGGGTACTATCCATCGACGGACAGAGAACTGTTCTGTGTGACGTGCGAGCTTAAAAACATAATGAATTGTAATGATATAAATATTAATTTAAAAAATAATCTAGGGGATCGAGCACTCTACCTAGGTTGTTATAATGCTGATGAAATAGAACATTTAAATATCTCATCAAGAAAACCTATTGTTCTCATAACTAATATTTTACCATCACATAGCAGATTAACTATGGGACATTGGGTAGCTATTTATGTTGATAAAGTTAAACATCGAATGTTTTTTTTCGATAGTTATGCAATGTCGGCGGTTACTTATGGACATTATTTTCAAGGATTTATTAAAACTAACACAATAACAAAGGTGTTTGGAATGTGCTACAGACTCCAGAGTGATTTTACCCTTGCTTGTGGACTGTATTGCGTAATGTTCGTCCATAGGGTGAGTCACCTGGGGTTGCCTTCAACAGTACATTACTTACATAATGTATTTTCAAGCGTTAGTTTAAAATTAAATGATAAACGAGCCCTCGCTTATGCGAGACGATATTTTCCTATGAAACATCACTGTGTTAGGACATTTTGTAGAGGAGTAAGGGTTGGTTCTTATAGGTGGTGTAGAGAATATTTTTGTTAGCTAGGCAACCCACCTAACAGGGGGATTACCCCACATATAAAACACCTCTCACCCCACAACCTCCCTAGAAGACCCCCATCCCCCTTATCCTACAAATGGAAGGCGTCTCCCCAGAAACACACGCAGGGAAGATTGAAGTCCTTGAAGGGCCTGGTTAGTATTACCCTCACTTTCTGGTAAAGATTTATTTTTTTTCCCACAATAGAAAGTTTGCTCAACCTCTATTTTACCTCTTCTTTTTTTTTCAGTGCAATTCTTAGGACCTGTCCACATTTGTAGAGTAGTAATTCTACGAGGAAGGTCTGCCCCAAACAAGATGCTGTTACGTACCCTAATTGATGATGCCTGCTGTAGAGGACACAAGGTCGCTCCTGCAGGGGGAGAGGTATGTACTAACTGTTCTTAGAGGAAATAGAATATTTTTCAAATAAAAGATATAGTCCTATAAATTATTTTCCCCATCTCTTTCCAGAACACTTCAGATGAGAGTCAGAAGGAAAGTCGTCCAAAAGGCAACCAGCCAACTCACCCCACTCCCCCAAGAGATGGGGGAGGGGGTCAAGACCTCCCCCCACTCACCACGGATGGGGAGACGTCAGAATTCTACTCAGATGAGGAAGGGGAGGTGGAGGGGGGAGAGGGATAGGGGCCATAATTAACTTCTTATACATCATTTGTGATTTTTACCTAATAAAACATTAATAAATTCTTTGATTTTTTTTAACCCCTGGAGGAGATTTATAATTTAATACCCCTATATAAGACCCACTCGACCTCCGCTGGGTGTGGAACTCTGTTACGGTAAAGTCAAGGCCATTAGGTGCGAGGAAGGGTACGGGCGACCACCCTCACCGGGAGGAACCTGTTTTACACCTGCCCCATAGAGGAATGTGGGGGCGTAACTGGCACTCACCCACGAGTGTTTATTATACAAATAAATTCATTTTTACTTAAATATATTGTCATACTTTACTGTAAATGAACATGATCATAGTGGCACATAATAGATACCTATCTTCACTGTTTTTTCGACTGCTACCACTCACACCTTGGGTGACCTAATATGGAGTGGCACTATGTGGCTCCCCGCTTCTGATTTTCTTATCTGATTACCCTACATAGGTGGCTCTATCTGTCTCCAAATAATCTACTCACCTGTTAACTACTCTGACACCGAAAAAGTTCTTTCTAACGTCCCTGTGGCTCCTTTAGGTACTCAGTTTCCATCTGTGTCCCCTTATTTGCGTACCGCCAGTGTTGAATCGTTTATCCTTGTCTATCCTTTCAATTCCCCTGAGAATTTTGTAGGTAGTGATCATGTCTCCCCTTACTCTTCTGTCTTCCAGTGTCGTAAGGTGCATTTCCCGCAGCCTTTCCACATAATTCATGCCGCTTAGTTCTGGGACTAGTCTAGTAACATACCTCTGAACTTTTTCCAGCTTCGTCTTGTGCTTGACAAGGTACAGGCTCCATGCTGGGGCCGAATACTACAGAACTGGTCTTACGTATGTGGTGTACAAGATTCTGAATGATTCCTTACACAGGTTCCTGAAGGCTGTTCTGATGTTAGCCAGCCTCGCATATGCCGCAGACGTTATTCTCTTTATGTGGGCTTCAGGAGACAGGTTTGGTGTGATATCAATTCCTATATCTTTCTCTCTTTCCGTTTCATTAAGTACTTCATCTCCTATTCTGTATCTTGTGTCTGGCCTCCTCCACCGCGTAGTTTCATTACTTTGCATTTACTCGGGTTAAATTTTAGCAGCCATTTGTTGGTCCATTCATTCAGTCTGTCTAGGTCGTCCTGTGTCCTCCTATTATCATCCACTGTTTCAATCCATCAAATGTTTTTTTGCATCATCAGCAAACATTGAGAGAAACGATTCTATACCCGTTGGGAGATCATTTACATATATTAAAAACAGTACTGGTCCAAGGACTGACCCCTGCGGGATTCCACTTGTGACGTCACGCCAATCCGAGACCTCACCCCGCACAGTGACTCGTTTTCTTGTTTTGATTAGGAACTCCCTTATCCAATGGAGTACCTCCCCTTTCACACCAGCCTGTATTTCCAGCTTTTTTAATAGTCTCTTGTGTGGTACTGTATCAAAGGCTTTCTGGCAATTCAAAAATATGCAGTCTGCTCATCTCTCTTTCTTGCCTGATTTTTGTTGCCTGGTCGTAAAATTCAATTATCCCTGTGAGGCAGGACTTGCCATCCCTGAACCCATGTTGATGCGGTGTTACAAAGTTCCTTCGCTCCAGATGTTCCACTAGCTTTCTTCACACAATCTTCTCCATCAGCTTTCATGGTATGCAGGTTAGGGACTCTGGCCTGTAGTTCAGTGCCTCTTGTCTATCCCGTTTCTAGTATATCGGGACTACATTAGCTGCTTTCCAAATTTCTGGCAGTTCCCCTGTTGCCAGTGATTTGTTATACACTATGGAGAGTGGCAAGCACAGTGCTTCTGCTCCTTCCTTTAGTATTTAAGGGGAGATTTCATCTGGGCCATCACGTCCAACACTAGAAACAACTTCCTTACTTCCCAACTGGTAATCTCAATCTCTTATAGTGGTTCCTGGTGAACTATTCCCTCTCTTATCTCTGGAATCTCTTCTTGCTCTAAAGTAAAGATCTCCTGGAATTTCTTATTCAGTTCCTCGCACACTTCCTTGTCATTTATAGTGAATCCTATTATAGACTGTGGGTTGGTTGGTGTTGTCGTCGTTGATCCTTCTCTACGGACAACCCAACCCACAACTCGGTAGAGTGCTTACACTTCACTAGGAGATCACACTAGGCGCTTCTGGCTCTTGGAGAGGGGCTCCACGTCACACGTTTAGGGGATGCGGCTCCAACACTCAGCCTCGTTGTCACGTGCACACACCCACTCGAGCCGCTGTGACTCCCCACTCTCTCCTTAGGTGATATGATCTCCTCAATCCCCTTTTGACTTATTAGTATTACCTTTTACCCTGTCCAGAGCAGTGGTTCTTGGTTCTTTCTCTCTCTCTCTCTCCTTCGTTACTACCTCCTGGGAAGCCTCACTAGGACAAGGGCAAACACTAGCAAATTGTGACACATTTACTGAACAAAGCACATACACGATACATACACACATATAATAATAATGAATCCTATACTCTATAATATCACAATCAGGTTGCACTCCAATACCATCAGAACTCTATTATCAGCTTATCAAGTGGTATCCTATCTCCTGGTTCACCACCTGATACTATTAACCTCCTCAAGTTGGTCAAGCCTACATACACTGTTGCACCATCAGCAAGATAACATATATATATAGAAAATCAGCATTTGAATGCAATAACATATACCAGTACAAATGTTAATTGATACTTCAGTATAAAAAAAACTCCTTGACATAAGAATGCCAACAGTCACTCACCTCTCACTGCGTCTTGCACGCTAATGACAACCAAACATTATCAACTCCCTACTAGTAATCCACCAGAACTTCCCCTTCCACCTCTGGAAGTTCACTACCCTAATATCTTTAGGTTCTTCCGGGCTTCACTACCAGGATCCTCTGCAGCTCCTCCAGGCTGCTATCATGAAGTTTCCTTGTGCAACTACGGTGCTTCACCCTTCTGTTATGTTCTTCCACAGCTCTCTTGGCTGCTACACCACCTCTACAGAAGCACGTGACACTCCTCTTCTCTGCTGCTTCTCCTCACAGCTCGAGGTCCTCTGCTCCACTACCTTGGAGTCTCATCAGCTACATCATCTGCTGGCTTCGAAGTTCTCAGCAACTTCTTCCCCAAAAGACAAACCTGCAACCCATCGACACTCCAATAAAACGTTCCCCTTTAACACATAAACAAAAATAACCACACAATATGCTTGCCTCAAACCTCTATCTGTTCTCTACATACAGTGAGAGTGGACTCCCCCGTTTTGGGCGGGTCTATACTCCACCTCGCCTGGCGGCGGTCCTCACTCACTGGGAGGGTCTTCCTCCATCCGGAGCCGGGCTCCCTCAGTCGTCCGTCAGAGCTCAGAGGGGATGGACGTCGCTCCGTGCTCCTCCCTCTTCACTCTCCTATTTCAGGCCTTCTGCCTTATTAAAACATGTCTAACCTATAAATAAACATCGCTACTGTCGCTGGGCACACGACCAACTACAAACAATCACTATGAACTGGCGTTTATCGTGCTTACCACAGATTAATTGGTCGAGGGCGCTTTCCCTCTGACGGCGTCTGGTCAGGGCGCTCCCACGGCCCACAATAATGCCTCCGGGCGGCTTAATATTCACTAATTATCGTCCACGACTTGAGACCACACGTCCCCAGCTCGATTCCACAGCTGGCACGTCTGCACACTTCTCTTCTCTTAGAGATATATCACTAGGGGTTCCCTTCTGACGGGAGCTCAACGGAGCGCGGCTTCCCCCTGCGATGTCTGGCACTCAAGTGAGGTCAAGGTCCTCCGGAAGCGAGCCTCACGCCTCCAGCAAAATGTCCACATCTCCTAGCCAGTCATTTATCTATTTCCTTACTTACTGCCCATAATCTTAAATTGTTTTACATATCCAACCAGCCATTTTTTCATATGGGTTATCACCTCAATATTTGCTAGACCTTCTAGTTAGGTCAGGCTTGCTGAATAACTCTCAAGGAGGGAGACTCGTTTCTCCTGTAGGCTGAGATCATAACAATCCTTCTGCCCCTATTCTTAATTTCATTGCCTGTTCCTTTACTATTATTTTTCTCCTGATGTGGCTGTGCAGCAATTTAGGTTGAGTCTTTGCCTTGCTCGCGATGTCATTTTCGTATTGTCTTTCTTCCTCTCTTCTCATTCTGACATATTCATTCCTGGCATTCTGGTATCTTTCTCTGCTCTCCAGTGTCCTGTTATTCCTATAGTTTATCCATGCCCTTATACTTTGCTGCTTAGCTAGCCTACATCTCTGATTAAACCATGGGTTTCTCATCTTCATTTCATTGTTTTCCTTTTGGACTGGGACAAACTTGTTTGCTGCTTCCTTTCACTTGTGCGTGATGAAGTCCATCATGTCAGGGCCGTCTTTCTCCTCAGCTCTGTTTCCCATGTTATATCTGTTAGGAATTTTCTTAACTCCTGGTAGTTTCCCTTCCGCAATGCCAGTTTTTTTGTTTTCAGTATCCCTCCTCGAGTTCAATAACCCTTCCTCAACCAGATACTCAAACGCCAGTACACTGTGGTCGCTCATTCCTACTGGGGCCTCATTGCCGATTTCCCTTATGTCGGAGTCGTTCAGAGTGAAGACTAGGTCGAGTCTCGCTGGTTTCTCGTTTCCTCTCATCCTTGTGGGTTCCCTGACATGTTGGTTTAGAAGGTTTCTTGGCGCCACCTCCATTAGTTGGGCACTCCATGTATCCTCTCCTCCATGCGGTTCCTTGTTCTCCCAGTCTATCCTTCCTCTATCCACTGTGTGAGAGTGTGTGTGTGTGTGTGTGAGCGAGTGTGTGTGCGTGTGTATGTGTTTGAAGGTTTGCGTGTAAGTGTGCATGTGTGTGTGTACTCACCTATTTGTACTAACCTATTTGTGCTTGCGTGGATTGAGCTGTGGCTCTTTGGTCCCGCCTCTGAACTGTCAATCAACTGGTGTACAGGTTACTGAGCCTATTGGACTCTATCATATCGACACTTGAAACTGTATGGAGACAGCCTCCACCACATCACTTCCTAATGCATTCCATTTGTCAACAACTCTGACACTAAAAAAGTTCTTTCTAATATCTATATGGCTTATTTGAGCACTCAGTTTCCACCTGTATTCCCTTAGTGCGTATGCCCCTTATGATAATTATTTAAATAACCCATCTTTATTTACCCTATCAATTCCTATGAAAATCTTGAATGTGGTGAATATGTTCTCCCCCTAACTCTTCTGTCTTCCAGCGACGTGAGGTTTAATTACCGTGGTCTCTCCTCGTAGCTCATACCTCTCAGCTCGGGTACTAGTCTGGTGGCAAACCTTTGAACCTTTTCCAATTTAGTCTTATCCTTACTAGATATGACATGACCCCCTCCATGCTGGGGCTGCATACGCCATGATTAGCCTGACATATGTGGTATACAAAGTGCTGAATGATTTCTTACACAAGTTACTAAATGCCGTTCTTATGTTAGCCAACCTGGCATATGCTGCTGATGTTATCCTCTTGATATGGGCTGCAGGGAGACAGGTCTTTGCGTGATATTAACCCCCAAGTCTTTTCTCTCTCTGACTCTTGGAGAATTTCATATCCCAAATGATACCTTGTATCTGGCCTCCTGCTCCCTACACCTATCTTCATTACATTACATTTGCTTGGGTTAAAATCTAACAACCACTTGTTCGACTATTCCTTCAGTTTGTCTAGGTCTTCTCGAATCCTCAAGCAGTCCTTCTCTGTCTTAATCCTTCTCATAATTTTCGCACCGTCAGCAAGCATTGAGGGAAATGAGTCTATAACCTCCGGGAGATCATTTACGTATATCAGAAACAGGATAGTACCGAGTACAGAGACCTGGGGGACTCCACTGATGTCGCTAATCTGAGGTTTCAACCCTCACCGTAACTCTCTGCTTCCTATTGCTTAGGTACCCCCTTATCCACTGGAGCACCTTACCAGCTACACCTGCCTGTCTCTCCAGCTTATGTACCAGCCTCTTATGGGATACTGTGCCAAAGGCTTTCCGACAATCCAAGAAAATGCAGTCCACCCAGTCTTCTCTTTCTTGCTTAATCTTTGTCACCTGGTCGTAGAATTCTGTTAAGCCAGAAAGGGAAAATTTACCCTCCCTGAACCCATGTTGGCGATTTGTCACGAAGTCCCTTCTCTCCAGATGTGTTACCAGTTTTTTTCTCACGATTTTCTCCATCACCTTGCATGGTATACAAGTCAAGGACACTGGCCTGTAGTTCAGTGTCTCTTGTCTGTCACCCTTTTTGTATATTGGGACCACATTCGCCGTCTTCCATATTTCTTGTAGGTCTCCCGTCTCCAGTGACCTACTATACTCTATGGAGAGTGGCAAGCAAAGTGCCTCTGCGCACTCTTTTAGTACCCATGGTGAGATCCCGTCTGGATCCTGACTGTGTGTGTGAGCATGAGCTCGTAACGTGTGAGTTTGTGCGTGTGAACGAGTGTGTGCGCGTGAACGAGTGTGTGCGTGTGTGTATGTGAGTGTGTGCGTGTGAGCGGGTGCGTGTGAGCGTGTGTGTGTTTAGGCGTGTGTGTGTGTGTGTGTGTGTGATCGAATGCCTGTGAGGGTGTGCTTGTGAGCGTGTGCATGTGTTTGAGCGTGTGTGTGTGTGTGTCTATTTTTTTGAGTGTGTATGGAAAGACTACTAGTCACACACAACACTAGTTGTGTGTGACAGTAGAGAAGGTGCCATCAGTGCCTGGGTTGTGTGTGTCAGTAGAGAAGGTGCCATCAGTGCCTGGGGAATACAACACTCTCGCCTGGGGTCACACCCTTGGTGACGGGATGCTGGCGGTGCTGAGAGCTGGTCAGTGCCTATAGCCTCTTTACGCCTCACAAGAGATCGTCGCCTACAAACTTGTATACCACTCTTTCATCTCTTCTCTCTCACTCTTATGTCTCTCTCTCTCTCTCTCTCTCTCTCTCTCTCTCTCTCTCTCTCTCTCTCTCTCTCTCTCTCTCTCTCTCTCTCTCTCTCTCTCTCTCTCTCTGTCTCTCAGCTCTCTCTCTCTCTCTCTGTCTCTCAGCTCTCTCTTCCTTCTCTCTCGCTCTACTCTATCTTTTTGTTTATTTCCTCTCTCCTTCTGTCTGTCTCCCTTTGTTTCTCTCCTCTGTCTTTATGTCGGCCTCTTTCCAAATGCAATAATTATACCTAATAATTCTAATAATTAATAATTAACATCAACGTTTTAAAAACCTTTACTCTAAAACATTATGTCATAACATTTAAAACATGTTTTAATAAAACGTTATGACCTCAGGTTTTATAATCGTATTTACAAATTCTCAAAACATATATAGTAAACGAAATTTAAAACGTGACAAAACTATCAAATGTGGATTTTATCACGTTTTGAAAATGAGAAAATATTTGATGGGGTTGGGGGGTTGGGGGGGGGTTGACTTCCTGTACGTGTGTGTTGGGGGGGGGGTTGACTTCCTGTACGTGTGTGTTGGGGGGGGGGGTTGACTTCCTGTACGTGTGTGTTGGGGGGGGGTTGACTTCCTGTACGTATAGGGGATGACTGCCTGTACGTGTGGGGGGATGACTGCCTGTACGTGTGGGGGGATGACTGCCTGTACGTGTGGGGGGATGACTGCCTGTACGTGTGGGGGGATGACTGCCTGTACGTGTGAGGGGATGACGGCCTGTACGTGTGGGGGGATGACTGCCTGTACGTGTGGGGGGATTACTGCCTGTACGTGTGGGGGGATGACTGCCTGTACGTGTGGGGGGATGACTGCCTGTACGTGTGGGGGGATGACTGCCTGTACGTGTGGGGGGATGACTGCCTGTACGTGTGGGGGGATGACTGCCTGTACGTGTGAGGGGGATGACTGCCTGTACGTGTGGGGGGATGACTGCCTGTACGTGTGGGGGATGACTGCCTGTACGTGTGGGGGGATGACTGCCTGTACGTGTGGGGGATGACTGCCTGTACGTGTGAGGGGGAATGACTCTCTGTACTTGTGTGTGGGGGGAGGGTTGACCGTCTATGCTCTGAGTGGGGGGGGGTTGACTGTCTATACGTGTGTGTGGGGGGTTGACTGTCTATACGTATGTGTGGGGGGTTGACTGTCTATACGTATGTGTGGGGGGTTGACTGTCTATACGTGTGTGTGGGGGGTTACTGTCTATACGTGTGTGTTGGGGGTTACTGTCTATACGTGTGTGTGGGGGGTTACTGTCTATACGTGTGTGTGGGGGGTTACTGTCTATACGTGTGTGTGGGGGGTTACTGTCTATACGTGTGTGTGGGGGGTTGACTGTCTATACGTGTGTGTGGGGGGTTACTGTCTATACGTGTGTGTGGGGGTTACTGTCTATATGTGTGTGTGTGTGGGGGGTTACTGTCTATACTTGTGTGTGGGGGGTTACTGTCTATACGTGCGTGGGGGGGGTTACTGTCTATACATGTGTGTGTGGGGGGTTACTGTCTATACGTGTGTGTGTGGGGGGTTACTGTCTATACGTGTGTGTGGGGGGTTAATGTCTATACGTGTGTGTGTGGGGGAGGGGGGTTGACTGTTTATGCTCTGAGTGGGGGGGGGGTTGACTCTTTATACGTGTGTGTGTGGGGGCTTGACTGTCTATACGTTTGTTTGTGTGGGGGTTGACTGGCTATACGTGTGTGTGGGGTGGGGGGGTGACTGTTTATACGTGTGTTGGGCGGTTGAATGTCTATGCTCGTGAGTGTAGGGGTTGACTGTCAATTCGCATGAGTTGGGGGTTTATGGTCTATTCTTGTGAGCTGTCGGGGGGGGGGGGAGGGAGGGGAGGGAAAACACACAGAGAACACAGTCGCCCTCAGCTTAAAGATGTTACCATCATTGTGTATTAATTTTTTTCATATATAATCACGAATCTTTTACTACTCCCATAACACTTAGTGGTGCAAGAAGTTATGGAATTTTATATTTAGTTCCTTTTCGCTTGTCTCTGTTAACCAAAAAAAGGCTACGAGTTAGTATACTTACAGGGATAATGATGATCTGGTAGCTGGAGGGGAGGATAATGATGATCTGGTAGCTGGAGGGGAGGATAATGATGATCTGGTAGCTGGAGGGGAGGATAATGATGATCTGGTAGCTGGAGGGGAGGATAATGATGATCTGGTAGCTGGAGGGGAGGATAATGATGATCTGGTAGCTGGAGGGGAGGATAATGATGATCTGGTAGCTGGAGGGGAGGATAATGAAGATCTGGTAGCTGGAGGGGAGGATAATGATGATCTGGTAGCTGGAGGGCAGGATAATGATGATCTGGTAGCTGGAGGGGAGGATAATGAAGATCTGGTAGCTGGAGGGGAGGATAATGATGATCTGGTAGCTGGAGGGGAGGATAATGATGATCTGGTAGCTGGAGGGGAGGATAATGATGATCTGGTAGCTGGAGGGGAGGATAATGAAGATCTGGTAGCTGGAGGGGAGGATAATGATGATCTGGTAGCTGGAGGGCAGGATAATGATGATCTGGTAGCTGGAGGGGAGGATAATGAAGATCTGGTAGCTGGAGGGGAGGATAATGATGATCTGGTAGCTGGAGGGGAGGATAATGATGATCTGGTAGCTGGAGGGGAGGATAATGATGATCTGGTAGCTGGAGGGCAGGATAATGATGATCTGGTAGCTGGAGGGCAGGATAATGATGATCTGGTAGCTGGAGGGCAGGATAATGATGATCTGGTAGCTGGAGGGCAGGATAATGATGATCTGGTAGCTGGAGGGGAGGATAATGATGATCTGGTAGCTGGAGGGCAGGATAATGATGATCTGGTAGCTGGAGGGGAGGATAATGATGATCTGGTAGCTGGAGGGGAGGATAATGATGATCTGGTAGCTGGAGGGGAGGATAATGATGATCTGGTAGCTGGAGGGCAGGATAATGATGATCTGGTAGCTGGAGGGCAGGATAATGATGATCTGGTAGCTGGAGGGGAGGATAATGATGATCTGGTAGCTGGAGGGCAGGATAATGATGATCTGGTAGCTGGAGGGGAGGATAATGATGATCTGGTAGCTGGAGGGGAGGATAATGATGATCTGGTAGCTGGAGGGGAGGATAATGATGATCTGGTAGCTGGAGGGGCAGGATAATGATGATCTGGTAGCTGGAGGGGAGGATAATGATGATCTGGTAGCTGGAGGGCAGGATAATGATGATCTGGTAGCTGGAGGGGAGGATAATGATGATCTGGTAGCTGGAGGGGAGGATAATGATGATCTGGTAGCTGGAGGGGCAGGATAATGATGATCTGGTAGCTGGAGGGGAGGATAATGATGATCTGGTAGCTGGAGGGGAGGATAATGATGATCTGGTAGCTGGAGGGGAGGATAATGATGATCTGGTAGCTGGAGGGGAGGATAATGATGATCTGGTAGCTGGAGGGGAGGATAATGATGATCTGGTAGCTGGAGGGGAGGATAATGATGATCTGGTAGCTGGAGGGGAGGATAATGATGATCTGGTAGCTGGAGGGGAGGATAATGATGATCTGGTAGCTGGAGGGGAGGATAATGATGATCTGGTAGCTGGAGGGGAGGATAATGATGATCTGGTAGCTGGAGGGGAGGATAAGGAATGATCTGGTAGCTGGAGGGGAGGATAATGATGATCTGGTAGCTGGAGGGGAGGATAATGATGATCTGGTAGCTGGAGGGGAGGATAATGATGATCTGGTAGCTGGAGGGGAGGATAATGATGATCTGGTAGCTGGAGGGGAGGATAATGATGATCTGGTAGCTGGAGGGGAGGATAATGATGATCTGGTAGCTGGAGGGGAGGATAATGATGATCTGGTAGCTGGAGGGGAGGATAATGATGATCTGGTAGCTGGAGGGGAGGATAATGATGATCTGGTAGCTGGAGGGGAGGATAATGATGATCTGGTAGCTGGAGGGGAGGATAATGATGATCTGGTAGCTGGAGGGGAGGATAATGAAGATCTGGTAGCTGGAGGGCAAGGATAATGAAGATCTGGTAGCTGGAGGGGAGGATAATGATGATCTGGTAGCTGGAGGGGCAGGATAATGAAGATCTGGTAGCTGGAGGGCAGGATAATGAAGATCTGGTAGCTGGAGGGGAGGATAATGATGATCTGGTAGCTGGAGGGGAGGATAATGAAGATCCTGGTAGCTGGAGGGCAGGATAATGAAGATCTGGTAGCTGGAGGGGAGGATAATGAAGATCTGGTAGCTGGAGGGCAGGATAATGAAGATCTGGTAGCTGGAGGGGAGGATAATGATGATCTGGTAGCTGGAGGGGAGGATAATGAAGATCTGGTAGCTGGAGGGCAGGATAATGAAGATCTGGTAGCTGGAGGGGAGGATAATGAAGATCTGGTAGCTGGAGGGCAGGATAATGAAGATCTGGTAGCTGGAGGGGAGGATAATGAAGATCTGGTAGCTGGAGGGGAGGATAATGAAGATCTGGTAGCTGGAGGGGAGGATAATGAAGATCTGGTAGCTGGAGGGGAGGATAATGAAGATCTGGTAGCTGGAGGGGAGGATAATGAAGATCTGGTAGCTGGAGGGGAGGATAATGAAGATCTGGTAGCTGGAGGGGAGGATAATGAAGATCTGGTAGCTGGAGGGGAGGATAATGAAGATCTGGTAGCTGGAGGGGAGGATAATGAAGATCTGGTAGCTGGAGGGGGGGATAATGAAGATCTGGTAGCTGGAGGGGAGGATAATGAAGATCTGGTAGCTGGAGGGGAGGATAATGAAGATCTGGTAGCTGGAGGGGAGGATAATGAAGATCTGGTAGCTGGAGGGGAGGATAATGAAGATCTGGTAGCTGGAGGGCAGGATAATGAAGATCTGGTAGCTGGAGGGGAGGATAATGAAGATCTGGTAGCTGGAGGGGAGGATAATGAAGATCTGGTAGCTGGAGGGGGGATAATGAAGATCTGGTAGCTGGAGGGGAGGATAATGAAGATCTGGTAGCTGGAGGGGGGGATATTGAAGATCTGGTAGCTGGAGGGGAGGATAATGAAGATCTGGTAGCTGGAGGGGAGGATAATGAAGATCTGGTAGCTGGAGGGGAGGATAATGAAGATCTGGTAGCTGGAGGGGAGGATAATGAAGATCTGGTAGCTGGAGGGGAGGATAATGAAGATCTGGTAGCTGGAGGGGAGGATAATGAAGATCTGGTAGCTGGAGGGGAGGATAATGAAGATCTGGTAGCTGGAGGGGAGGATAATGAAGATCTGGTAGCTGGAGGGGAGGATAATGAAGATCTGGTAGCTGGAGGGGAGGATAATGAAGATCTGGTAGCTGGAGGGGAGGATAATGAAGATCTGGTAGCTGGAGGGGAGGATAATGAAGATCTGGTAGCTGGAGGGGAGGATAATGAAGATCTGGTAGCTGGAGGGGAGGATAATGAAGATCTGGTAGCTGGAGGGGAGGATAATGAAGATCTGGTAGCTGGAGGGGAGGATAATGAAGATCTGGTAGCTGGAGGGGAGGAAATATTTCAAATTTCAATATCTTTATTGTCTCAAAACCACAAAAAAGAAACTATTTGGTTAGAATTAAACGAAAAATCGAAAAAAAAACTTATAATATGAGTTACATTCAGGCCATCAAACTTAAACATAATGGAAGCAAAGCATCTATGGGATGAAATATCAGCAGCTTCTAAGTCAAACAGTATTTGCAGAATGTCTTACTTTAATTTTAATGGAATAAGTTGGCTTAACAGAAAAAGGAATAACGTACGAGAAGATTTTCTAGAATTAATAGACGCTTATTCCTTGAACAACACATTAAACCAACGCGGGAAAACATTATTTTCATCTCGGTGTTGGTTAACAGGGAGATACAAATTAATGATATCGAAATAGGGAGTGAGCAAAGGAACAGTAATCACAAAGAAATCAGATTTAGCATAGAATGTAATAGATTTGTTGGAGAAAAATTCTGTTAAGGTGACAGATTTCCGAAAAGCTGATTTTAATGACCTTAAATTTTTTGGGGTGAAACAGATTAGCAAGGCATGGAAAGGGAGGGGGAGGGGGCCTGTCGTGGAGCGAGACGTGAACCCAGCAATGCATGACATAAGAAGAGCTTTCGATGTAGATTCAAAATATAACTTATTTAAAAATATTGTAAGCAAAGCACAGGAACGTAGTATACCATACAAATTGAATAGATCGAATAATGGCCCGAAATGGAAAACAAAGGATATGAAGAACCTTATAGGTAGAAAGAGAGCTTGGTAAAAAAGGATTAAGAATGGGGAAGTCAGTTGAGAACAAGAATTCGTACAACTGGTTTGAAATGTTTAAAAGTAGATAAGGAGGGCAAAAAGAAACTATGAAGTTCGCATAGCAGGTCAAACAGAGAGAGAGATCCTCAAGGTTTTTTCAGTTATATCGAACAAAGATTAGGGAAAGGACAGGTCCATTAAAAACTGAAACAGGTCAGTTAACTGATAACGACGAAGAGATGAGTAGTATTTTAGATAAATAATTTATCTCTTTGTATTTACTAAAGATGAACTTAACATTATGCCCTCAGCCGAAAAAGTCTATGAGGGTGGAGAAGAGGAAGTGGACAGGATGACTAGTTTAGCAGTTACCAGGGAGGATGTTATTAATCAAATAGTGAAACTCAAGCCAAGCAAATCCCCAGGGCCGGACAAAGTGTTTGCCAGGGTCCTTAAAGAATGCAAAGTGGAGCTTTGCGAGCTGTCGTCTACCATAACTCATTAGAGTTAGGCAGATTTTCGTACGGGCCAAAAGGCCTTATGCAGTTACCTTCATTAGTTTATTTTTTGCTGCTAACCGTCATGCTCACCAGTATGACCATTGTGACCTTTATTTATACTCTCAGAACCAGCTTTAAATTGGTCACTTGCCTCACCTTTTTCTTGTTTACGGAATAATATCATTTCCAGATGCCACCGACACTTTGCTCTCGCTGCAAACGAAATGTCACTTGCTGTTTCTAATTAATTTTGTACTTCTGTAACTTGGAAAATGAAGGGTGGCGTCGCTCAGAGCAGCCAATGGTGGGGAGGATCCCGTGTCACCGTGGGAGATAATCAGCACTGGTGTCAGTCTTCCTAAATACCATCCCTTTGTGTGCCGCGGGATCGGGCCAGCATCTGTTCTCTAGTAATGCCGAGGACCCACCGACAGTGTTGACAAATATCAATACTGGCAAGTATGCATGAGGCTGGCGGAGCGGTATCGTGTGTCCAGGCCTGGAGGGAAGGCTCTCAGGGCGGAGGAGCGGTTACTTCTGAAACACACACTTGAAGTCTTTATAAAAACAATGATTCTACTACCACCTAGTAGCCAGAACACACTTCTCGGCCTATTAGGCAAGGCCTAATTTGCCTAATAGGCCGATTGCTTTTCTTTATTTTCAAAATATTGTTTCCAATTAGTTTATTTGAATTATTATTATTATATTATATTAATACCATAAATTATTGACTTAATTGTGTTAGTTTAGGTTAGGTTAAGGTAGGTTAGGTTAGGTTAGGTAGGGTTGGTTAGGTTCGGTCATATATCTACGTTAGTTTTAACTCAAATTAAAAAAAATTAACTCATACATAATGAAATGGGTAGCATTATCATTTCATAAGAAAAAAAATTGAGAAAATATATTAATTCAGTAAAACTTGGCTTATTAGGCAAATCGGGCCTTGCATAGTAGGCTGAGAAGTGCGTTCTGGCTACTAGGTACGACATATATATATATATATATATATATTTATATATATATATATATATATATATATATATATATATATATATATATATATATATATATATTGTGACGATAATCTCCTTCAAGAGATTGAGCCTGCTCTTCCCTCCATAATTACGTCTTCACAATTATATAAAAAGACTATGGAAGAAATGTCCAACAACGACAACAACACCAGCAAGGCTTGCCAGGGTGAGCAGAAACGTATGCAGCCAGCCACCTGTTCGAACTCCAACCACCAAACTACCCGTTGATCGCTACGGCTCCGCTGATTGGTCGCCGGTCTGGCTGCACCTGCCTCGCCCCCCCCAATACTACCTGATGTCTGGGGTCGCCCCAACATCAGTCCTCAGAATGTTCAGTGCTTTCGTAGCCAGCACTCCTCCCAGCTAGACGTTAGCGTGTACTGAGAGAGGTGGTGGCTTTAAGCCAATATTCCAGCACCTCCCACTTACCTTTGTGTTGCACTTCTTGTTATTTTGCCTTAACGTAACTTTTCATTGTGTCATTTAAGTATTCTTATTATTTTGATTGATTGATTTTATTATAAGAATTTGTTTGTGCATTATTTTCATGTTTTGATTTATTTAACGTAATTAAAATTTCATTGTTAAAGTTTTACTTGTGTTTTGTGTGTCTTCTCCTTACCTTACCACAGACGAAGTTCCAGTTTTTCTATTTTTTTTTATAACTATGTGACGAGGCCATACCCCTAGCCTTAAACAGCCGAACACCAACGCGTTACCGTCACAATATATATATATATATATGTTTCATTGAATATGACCGCATATTCTGTATTTATTATTTTCTGGTTTAGGGCTTCTATCCCTCTAACTATTTTCTTAGCATCAGGGCTTAATTGGAATAGGAGTTCTCCAAAACTCATTTTCGTACTTTTAAGGTGAAGAAAAGAAGTGATTTACTATAGAGTGTATTACACTTATTTGTATAATTTGCACGACGTTTCGAACCTCCATGGTTCATTCTCAAGTGAACAGATCTTACAATACTAGTTGATTTTATACCCGCATTAGGTCAGGTGATAATACAATGAAGGTGAAAAACATGGGGGGATACATAAGGGATAAACATAGGGGCTGCAGAAGGCTTATTGGCCCATACGAGGCAACTCCTATCTAAACACAAAGATTAATCCAGTGTAATTGGCCTGTTATGTTGGACATTGTCTTCTGTGTTGGCATCGATATGTTCTTGTCTTGTCCTTACTCTCATGGTGGGTAGACTCTACCCACCATATATATATATATATATATATATATATATATATATATATATATATATATATATGTATATAATATTGGTATTTTTTGGTAGCAGTCTTTCCTGTAGACATATATTATTAAATATGACTGAAAAAGTAAGATTAATAATTCTAACACGAATTTTCTCGATTTTTCTTACGTTTCTTTTCACTGTTGATGGTAATTCAAAAATCAATTCTCCAAAATTCATTTTTATTTCTAGTCTAGTGTCAGACATCTGCAGGAACTGAAGGAGGCATTTGAGCAGAATTCTGTGTTACGTTTCACTTACGAGATGGAGAAGGATGGGAAGCTGCCCTTTCTAGATGTAACAGTCATGGAAAGGAGCGGAGGTTTCCACACTGCAGTCTACACTAAGGAAACAAACATAGGAATGTGCCTAAATGCCAACAGTGATTGCCCAGACAGGTACAAGAGGAGTGTTGTTAATGCTTATGTCGACCGTGCTCTCAGCCACAGCTCAGAATGGAAGCAAGTCGACGAAGAACTCTGTACGGTAAGGCAGGTCCTAGTCAACAACGGCTTCTCCAATGGTTTCGTGGAAGACATCATAAGAAGGAAAGTGAAACGCAATGCAACCTCTGAAGAGACAACTAACACAACACCTATACCCCCTATTAGACTATTTTACAGGAACTTCTTTTCCACAGCCCATAAAACGGAGAAAGGGTCCTGAAAGTTATTGTTAGTAGAAACGTTATCCCTACAGACAAAAATCAGAAGATACAACTGACGATTTACTATAAAACCAAAAAAACAGCCAGCCTACTCATGAGAAACTCTCCAGACACAAAACAGAACGCTTTAAAAGAGGCCAACGTCGTCTATGCCTTCAAATGCCCTCTTGGGGACTGTAAGCCTCAAAAAACTCAGTATATAGGCAAGACAACAACATCTCTTTCCAGGCGTTTAACGATGCATAAGCAACAGGGCTCCATTAAGGAACATATAGTTTCTTCCCACAACCAAACCATCACCAGAGAAATCTTAGCAAACAACACAGAAATCATCGATAGATACAGCGATAGCAGGCGGCTTGACGTCTGCGAGGCATTACACATCAAGAAGTCAACACCAGCAATCAACAGCCAATTAATGCACAACTATATTCTACCCACTTCAAGACTCCGCTCCAATATAGAAGCATCAAGAAATATGGACCAATAGTCTTTCTACAATCACTTCTATTCAATACCCATTGTTTCGTGTTCTGTCTTGTGTTGATGAAATTAATACCCTATTAATGCCACCTCTTGTTCTGTCTTGTGTTTATGAAATTAATACCCTATTAATGCCACCTCAATCCATCCACCTCTCTCAAATGTAGATATAAAAACAAAATCGGAGATGCGTAAGTTCTATTCAGTTGTGTATTTGTAAACTAAAGTCTTTGAAAATGTAATAAGTTTTACGAAACGCGCTCGTGTCGCGTCAGACTAGAAATAAAAATGAATTTTGGAGAATTGATTTATGATTTACCTCCGACAGTGAAAAGAAATGTACGAAAGATTGAGAAAATTCGTGTTAGAATTATTAATCTTACTTTTTCGGTCATATTTAATAAAATATATATATATAAATATATATATATATATATATATATATATATATATATATATATATATATATATATATATATATATATAAATATATAAATATATATAAATATATAAATATATATATATATATAAATATATATATATATATAAATATATATATTTATATATATATATATATATATATATATATATATATATATATATATAAATATATATATATATATATATATATATATATATATAATTGCCTATATATTATAATTAATATATATATATATAATATATATATATATAATTATATATTATATATATATAATATAATATATATATAATATATATATATATATAATATAGTTGCCAGTCGGCAACTGGCACGCGTCTCACACCACACGCCCTCCGATTTGCTGTGGCCCTCCGCCTTGCTGCCCCAATCCACACCAGATATAGGTGTATTTGCGGCGAGGTGGTGGCTGACAGGTACGGTCACCATGGCCTACTCTGCCAAAGCACAGGGGGATGGCACTCGAGGCACAGCGAAGTTAACGACATCATCAAGAGGAGCCTCACCACAGATGGATGCCCAGCTGAAAGAGAGCCCCGTTACCTAACGCCCCGTAACTCTGATGCTCTTATTGGTCGCCCAGATGGTATCACAGTGAACCCCTGGAAGAATGGCAAGCAGTTGGTATGGGACTACACGTGCGTATCAACCCTGGCTAACACCTACATTAACCTCAGTGTTGCACAACCAGGTGGCGCTGCCACCCACAGGGAAGCAGCCAAATCCCGTAAGTATAGAGAACTGGATCACCACTACAATTTTGTCCCCATTGCTTCTGAGACGCTCGGCGCCTGGGGTAAAAGTGCTACCAGTTTTTTGAAGGAACTGGGTTCTAGGCTCATTGAAACAACAAGGGACCCGAGAGCTGCAAGCTTTCTTTTCCAGCGCCTCAGTGTGGCGATACAGAGGGGAAATGCGCACTGCATCCAGGGTTCCTGCCCGCCATCTGAGGAGCTGGAGGAACTCGACAACCTATGACAACCATCTTTGTAACCTATATGTAACTCCTTTTTTGTAACAAAGTTCAAATAAAGTAAATATATATGTGTACATACAAAAGAATGGGGGTGGTAGGAGAAGATAATATTAGTGTTCAGTGAGAAACCACAAGGTCTCCTCTGAATACTTTTTATTTTCTTCTCCGAGGCTATGGGTCCCCACATTGGCACCAGAGGTGGTACCCTCACCCTATAAATATATATATATATAAATATATATATATAAATATATATATATAAATATATATATATATATTTATATATATATATATTTATATATATTTATATATATATATATATATATATATATATATATATATATTTATATATATTTATATATATATATATATATATATATATATATATATATATATATATATTTATATATATTTATATATATATATATATATATATATATATATATATATATTTATATATATATATATATATATATATATATATATATATTTATATATATATATATATATATATATATATATATATATATATATATATATATATATATATAAACTGAAAACTCACACCCCAGAAGTGACTCGAACCCATACTGCCAGGAGCAACGCAACTGGTATGTACAGGGACGCCTTAATCCGCTTGACCATCACGACCGGACATAAGGAAGTGAAAGCCTAAGCTATTTGAACCACTTCCCCGCCGGCACTCGGATAGTAATCTTGGGCATAGCATTTTATCAAATCACCTCATTCTTTGGGGCAACACGTGAGGAACACAAATGCAAACAAGCCTGAATGGTCCCCAGGACTATATACAACTGAAAACTCGCACCCCAGAAGTGACTCGAACCCATACTGCCAGGAGCAACGCAACTGGTATGTACAGGGACGCCTTAATCCGCTTGACCATCACGACCGGACATAAGGAAGTGATAGCCTAAGCTATTAGGCTATTAGGCTAAGTGACTAGCCTAAGCTTGATAAAATGCTATGCCCAAGATTACTATCCGAGTGCCGGCGGGGAAGTGGTTCAAATAGCTTTTGTGTTCCTCACGTGTTGCCCCAAATCTGCCATCATCTGGTTCCTGGATGATGGCACTCTGGCAGGCACACAAGATTCCCTGCTGGAAGACCTACAGCTGGTGAAGACACGGGGGGAGTCCATGGGTCTCGTTCTTAACCCCTCCAAGTGCGAAATTATTGCATCCAGTGAAGTAATTATGAGAGCAGTGAAATCAGTTTTACCAGAAGCCTCAGTCGTTAAACCTACCGACAGCACACTACTCGGAGCACCTCTGGGCCACAATGCCATTGCTGCAGTCCTTGACGAAAAGTTTAGAGACCTAAAGAGGATGGAAGAGAGAATTGGGGTCTTGGACTCCCACGACGCCCTCTACCTTCTCACAAAGTGCCTTACCTTGCCCAGGCTAACATACTTCTTAAGGTGTGCACCAACTTTTGGCAACCCACTTCTACATCAATATGATGAGCTCCTCAGGTCATATTCAGGAAGGCGCTCAACCTAGATTTAGATGACAGTCAGTGGGACCAAGCAACACTACCAGTGAGATTTGGAGGGATAGGCATGGCGGAAAGTGCAGCTCATAGGGACAGAGAGTTAGCTCTAGAGTTAGCAAAAATAAAATTAGAGGAGTAAAGACTCAAAACCGAGGAGGCTAGAATTAGAGCGAATGCCACTGGACCTCCACCTGCCGGGGATTCAAACCCCAGGCATTATGAGAATAATCATAACTTGCCTGAATTTTCAGAGTCGGACCCTGAAAGGTTTTTCAACCATTTTCAGAGATTGGCCATGTCCATGAACTGGCCAAAGGAAGAGTGGGTGAAAATCCTACAGGGAAGACTTAGGGGTAAGGCCCAAGATATTTTTATAAATATGCCTGACGAAGAGTGTTTGAATATGATAAAGTCAGGGAAGGTATTTTGTGGGCATATGAAATTACGCCTGAAGCTCACCGCCAAGCTTATCGCAACATTAGGCCTACTCACAACCAACCGCTCACTGAATTTGTTAATGATCAAATTAGATTGTTTGATAAATGGATTCGCTCGGCGAAAGCCGAAACATACGAGGCACTCAGGAACGTAGTTTTAATGGAGCATTTTATAGATATTATGCCGGAGAATGTTTCACATTACATTAGAAGTAGGATAGAGGTAGATTCTAAGATAGGGGATTTGGCCAAGATGGCAGAAAACTACCAGTTGGCAGGCAAAAGGCCCAATAAAAATAATTATACCCCACAGAGTAGAAAAACGTATACCCACAGCCAGTCCAGACCAGCTCATTCTAACCCTTTAACTACTGCACCTTCTGTTTCAGACATAACTAACCCTGTTAAATTGTCTAACCCCACGACACCTAAGAGTGAACCGAAGGGTAATTCTGTTAGTAATGTCTTTTCTCCCCGACGTATCTGTGGTCACTGTAAACGTCCGAACCACACTACTAGCCGTTGTTGGCAACTGTACCCGGAAAAGAGACCCAATGCTCTAGTTGTGACACAGGGCTTGAGGCCATCGGAAGGGTTAAGGAGTAAGACCTCCAACCCACAGTGGTTGGACTTGCTTACCCCATTCTTATCGAAAGGGAGACTACTTTTGTCTGAAGGTTCTTCCTGGAAGGACGTGGTGATCTTCCGAGACACCGATGCCATCCAGACTTTAATTTTAGAGAGTGCGTTGCAAGGTGCCAACACTCTCGACACTGGAGAGGTGGTACTGGTCGAGGGTGTCACTAGTGATACTCGGGCAGTACCCCTCCATAAGGTTACCCTGGAATCTGATTTCCACAAGGGTGTTTGTACAGTCGGAGTCACTTCGTACCTACCTTTCCCTAATGTTGATGTAATAGTTGGTAATGATTTAGCAGGGGATAAGGTAGGGGATTCCAGACTGCCTATTATGTTGCCTACCCCTAAGGTTTGCCTGGATCCACCCGCCGCAGAGGATAATGTTGTGTACCCTGCGTGCACAGTGACCAGGTCTATGGGACTTAAATGTAAGGGCAGCCCTGTGCTTGCCAAGGTGGTAAATCCCGAGGACACGAGGAACTTTCCGAGTGGTGAAAACCAAGTGGACCTTGTGGACACATTCATGTCCCGACTCGATGACGTGGCCGAGGACATTGTGGAGAGCCTGCCACCGCCACTTACCGAGAGTAGTGGGGAGGTGGAGGAGAACACTGTTGAGCCTCGTCCAATGGCATCTGACCAAGGCCTAGATGCCTCCTTGAGTGAGTTACAGAAAGCTGACCCTGGTCTTGCGGATTGTCATGAGACAGCCGTCTGTGACGGTAAAGCGTTGGTGTTCGGCTGTTTCAAAAGCTAGGGGCAGAGTCTCGTCACATTATAGAAAAAAAAAGAGAAAAGCTGGAGCTTTCGTCTGTGGTAAGGTAATGGGAAGACACACGAAACACAAGTAAATTAACAATGCAATTTTAATTACTTTAGAAAAACAAGACATGAATAAAGTTAAGCACATAAAATATAAAAGACAAGTCAACAAACAAAATAATATGAATAATCACTGGCAAATGAAAAGTTACGTTAAGACAAGTCAGTTACAGTGATAGCAAAATAAAGTATTAATGGAGCTGGAATATTGGCTTCGAGCTGCCACCTCCCTTAGTACACGAAAGCCAAGGCTTAGTCTACCAGCGAGAGATGTCAACTGCAAGGAGCACTGAGATATTCTGACGATACTGGAGCACTGCAGCCCAGACATCGACTTGTGGCGGAGGGCGGAGGGCAGGTGCGACGGGACACCAGCCAATCAGCGACAGGCAGGCAAGGATGAGCAGTTTGCTGGTTACGGCGGTGGTAGCTAGCAGGTGTGCCGGTGTGCTGGATACGTTTTGCTCTCTGGGCAAAACGTTTGGAGATACTTGCTGGACGTATCTTCTATATTATCTTGTATATTTACGTACTTTGTAGGGAAGAGCAGGCTCAATCTCTCTTGAAAGAGACTATCGTCACAACTCTCTCCCGAAGCCTGCGGTTCTGGAAGAAGTACGTCGTCATGTGGTGGAGTAATAGGTGGAGTTTCTTCTACTTCATAAACTCTGGAGAGGGAGTCGGCTATGATGTTGTCAGACCCCTGGTATAGCGGATCTCCAGGTTGAATTTCTGCAGTTATCAAGCCCATCGTAGAAGACGTTGAGTGTAGAAGTGGGCTTGCTGCAGGAAGTGTAGGGTGTTGTGGTCCGTGTTGATGGTAGACCGAGCACTTTTCAGGTATGGAGCAAAGTGCTGTAGATCCAGGATGATGAAGAGTAGTTCCTTGCCAATTGTTCCGTAGTTCCTTGTAGCTGTGGTCGCTGACAGGTGTATTCTCCTCGCCTCGTTGTTGCATTAGGTCACCCCCGATGCCGGTACTACTGGCGGCGACATGGAGGATGAAGGGCTTGGTGATATCTGACGAGGTGAGAGTGGAATTAGAATATGGCAAAGGAGCACTATTATGGTCCTGAAAATGGTTGGGAAGATCAGTAAGGATTTCTGAATTTGAAAGCGCTGACTCAGTGTCAGTGCTTTCGGGAGGAGAAGCAGGGAAGGTCTCACTGTGGATGTATGGCTCTTTAAAGGAAGAGTATAATGTCAAGACAGTGGGAGGAGTACCGTTATACAGCTTCATTAGGTTGACGTGGCACAGCTGGGTCTTCCGCCGCCTATCTGGAGTCTCTAGAACGTAGTTATGGTTGTTTCTGCACTCCTTGATGCGGTAGGGTCCTGAAAACCTGTTTTGTAAAGGAGAACCTGGGATAGGAAAATAAGCAAGTACGAAGTCTCCCGGCTTAAATTTTCTTACTTTGCTGGTCTGGTCGTAATGAGTCTTCATCCTCTCCTGTGCTTTCAATAGATTATCTTGGGCAAAACTGTGGACTCTCTCTAGAATGTGTTGTAGGTTTTGAAGAAACTGGGGTACATTCTGATGCTCACTGAAGGTGGCATCACGTAGAGGGTCTTTGAAAGCCTTGAGGGGAGTACGGCACTTACGTCCGTAGAGCATCTCATAAGGAGATACTCCTAGGGACTCATTGGGAAGACTTCTATAGATACATAATATTAGGTCAATTTGCTTTTCCCAATCTTTAGAGGTCTCATTACAAAACTTCTTCAGGAGTGCTTTAATAGTCTGATGACTACGCTCAAGAGAACCCTGTGAAGCAGGATGATAGGGGCTGGACAATACCTGTTTCATGTTGAACTCCTCCAGTGTCCTCTTGAAGAGATCACTGGTGAAGTTGGTGCCACAGTCGCTCTGAACCTCCCTTGGAAATCCATACTGGGTGAAGATTTTCAATAAGTGCTTCACAACCGTAGCAGCCGTAATGTTCTTTACTGGAACTGCTATGGGGAATCTGGTGGTAGGACACAGGATGGTTAAGATATAGGCGTTACCTGAACCTGTCCGAGGTAAAGGACCAACACAGTCTATAATAAGTCTGTGGAAAGGTTCCGCAGGCACCTGTATGGGAATCAGTGGCGCTCTGGGAATAGAGATGTTCGGTTTACCTGCCATCTGACATGTATGACACTGTTTGACGTACTGTTTGACGCTATTTACCATACCTGGCCAGTAGTAGTCTTGACGGATTCCATGGTAAGTCTTATTAAATCCGTAGTGGGAGAGTCCTCCGTGGGCCAGGTGTAGAATAGTGGGCCGCAGGCTGGCAGAGAATCACTAGTTGTTCGACGCTGGCCCAATCGTCCTCCTCCTTCAGTTTACTGGGTCTATATCTGCGGTAGAGCAACTCGTTCTCTAGGAAGAACCCAGGAATACTGTCGGGTTGAGTCTCAGCCTGGAAAAATAATGGTGTCAAGGTTAGATCTTCCCTCTGTAACTTACGGAACTCCAACTTGGTCAGATTCGGGGGTAGTTTTTGAGGGTCTTGAGGGACAGCGGTATCAGTAGAGTCAGCTGGCTGTGTTCGTGCAGCTTGTGCACGGGTGGTCACTAAAACCGGAGGAGAAACTTCATCACTCTCTTGAACCTTTGCTGGTACATACTCAAAAATAGGATTATCCGTCACAGAGTTACACACCTGGGGTTTGTCCATGACGATCAGGTTGGTCGGTTGCAGGTCTTCTGCCAAGTCGTTGCCCAGGAGAAGTTGCACTCCAGGCATGGGAAAAGGCTTTTCCCTGATGGAGACTTGGACTTCTCCGCTCACGAAGGGACAATCCAGGTGGACTCTGGCGAGAGGATAAGGAGTGGTAGCAGTGAGGTCAGTAATGAAGACAGTTTCTCCGGTGTAGGCGATGTTGGGCACAGCCGACTTCAAAATAATCGATTGTAAAGCCGCTGTGTCCCTCAAGATCTTCAATTTGAAACGTCCCTCCGGATTTGAACCGTTGGCAGAGACAGTTCCAGTATACAGGTGCTTACTGAAAAGAGAAAGATCATTAACATGAACACCAACATTCATCACAGGTTTACCGGACTTAGGAGGAGTTGGTTTGGGTTTTGGTGATTCGGTGGTTCCTTTGTATTGAGACTTACCACACTTGTCTATGGTATGTCCATAGAGTCTACAATACTTGCAGTACAATTGCGAGCCAGCTTGATCGGTACTCACTTTCTCGTAACTGTACCACGACTTCTTACTGGAAAGTGGTTCTGGTGTCAGCCGGTGGATGAGGCTGTAAGTGTCAGCCGACTTAGCACACTTTAGGTAATCGGTTTCTTCTTTATCTGCTAAATATAAACGGACAGGAGGCGGCACACGCCTCAAGAATTCTTCAACTAGCATCAGGTTGACGAGTTCTGTAAAAGTAGAGACATGTGCTGCTTCCAGCCATTTCATAAAATATCTCCGTTTTGTGTTGGCAAACTCTAGGAAGGTAGTGGTACTTGCCTTCAGGTGGTCACGGAATTTCCTTCGATAACTTTCGGTGGAGAGAAGGTAGGCGTCCAACACTGCTTGTTTCAGAGTCTGGTAGTCATTCTCAGACGCCAAAGTACTGAGTGTGACTGCAGCTCTACCTGTAAGATGTACTCTGAGAAGGGTGGCCCATTGGTCGGCAGGCCAACTAAGTTGATTAGCAAGGGTTTCAAAGGTGGTGAAAAACACATCAACTTCTGTTTCTACGAATGGTGGCATTAACTTACTTGCATGTGATATATTGAAACTGACGGGAAGATTGGCGGTAGCTTGCTGGCGTTGAGCGAGGTGTGAAGTTTCCAACGCGAATTCTCGTTGACGACATTCCATAGCCAAAGTTGCTTGTTGTTTGTCATGTTCGTGTTGCATCTCCAATTGGCGTTGTTTTGTTTCAAGCTGTACTCGTTCCCGCTCACGGAGTAGTGCAACCTCATGTTCTTGTTCTTCTTTCCTCAAGGTAGTTTCACGTTCCTTGAGGGCGATTTCACGTTCTTGTTCTTCCTTTCGTATGGCAGCTGCTTCCCTTTGCTGCTCGCGTTCAATCTTGGCCAGCTCTACTTTGAGTTTCATCGTTGCCAAATCAGTTTTATCTGCAATAAAGTAAGTTTCGTGAGTTTCAGAGTCTATCTTACCTTGCTCTAAGAAATGATCCAGTAACAGGTTATGTATTTCACTTTTGTTGGCTTGGTAGGGAACTGTTAGTTGATACTCATGTGCAAGAGTTTGTAATTCAGCCCTCTTGGCATGACTTAAAGTCCCTATTGCACCTGCTGGATCTGCACGGAAAGCTTGGAGACGAAACATGGAGAAATTAGCAAATAAATGCACAACGAATATACTGTTGTGATATGGTGAATGTCAGAAACAGGACAACGTGGCAACTGGTACCTATCCTGTGGAATCTTTAACAATTAATGTTAATTACAAGATGATAAATGATTAATTAAATCAAGGTCGCAGGAAACCTTGTACCCGGTACTCATGTAAGAGGATAAGGGCAAGAAAATCCTACTAAACAAGCGAAACTGAGTTTCTAAAACAAATGAAACAGTTAATTGCCTCAAAAGTAAAATTGGTAGTCCAAGAATATAGGCATATCTTGCCGAGTCTCTATAGGACATAAGCAAGTTTTCCCACTAAAATTAATATGATACAGAATTAGCGAACTTTTGTGCTCTGAAAAAGAAAGCCAATTCCCTACCAATGTAAATATCATCATCTCTGACCGACGTGTAGGGGTGCGAGGTGTCAACTGGTGACAAGAACTGCTGCTGAGGTCCCAATTCAGCAACTAAAGTTCGTGCTAGAGGAACTATGGCCCTCTTTATCCTCCTACTGTCAGATTGCAGAAGATTAGGTGCACTTGACCCGGGGACAGACCACAGTACCAGGGTACCAATATGATGATCTGTTGAAAATATGAGAAATATCCTAGGGACAAAAGATGGTAAACACGAGTAATAACACGGAGGGAGAGATGACCAATTAAGAGAATGACTGAGGCCTACAGTCACCACGTAATCCAAAGTTGTCTCACCTTCACCATATGCTACTCTCGGAATGCACAATACACACAGCACCATATAAAAATAAAATTGAATATGAAAATAGTAAAATGCTACGTTACCAAAGCCAAATACGCTTACCATAAATTACTACTTGGCACCAGTACCTGAGTGAAGCTCCTAGGGCAGGCCCCCACTTTAATGTGACGGTAAAGCGTTGGTGTTCGGCTGTTTCAAAAGCTAGGGGCAGGGCCTCGTCACATTATAGAAAAAAAAGAGAAAAGCTGGAGCTTTCGTCTGTGGTAAGGTAATGGGAAGACACACGAAACACAAGTAAATTAACAATGAAATTTTAATTACTTTAGAAAAACAAGACATGAATAAAGTTAAGGACATAAAATATAAAAGACAATTCAACAAACAAAATAATATGAATAATTACTGGCAAATGAAAAGTTACGTTAAGACAAGTAAGTTACAGTGATAGCAAAATAAAGTATTAATGGAGCTGGAATATTGGCTTCGAGCTGCCACCTCCCTTAGTACACGAAAGCCAAGGCTTAGTCTACCAGCGAGAGATGTCAACTGCAAGGAGCACTGAGATATTCTGACGATACTGGAGCACTGCAGCCCAGACATCGACTTGTGGCGGAGGGCAGGTGCGACGGGACACCAGCCAATCAGCGACAGGCAGGCAAGGACGAGCAGTTTGCTGGTTACGGCGGTGGTAGCTAGCAGGTGTGCCGGTGTGCTGGATACGTTTTGCTCTCTGGGCAAAACGTTTGGAGATACTTGCTGGACGTATCTTCTATATTATCTTGTATATTTACATACTTTGTAGGGAAGAGCAGGCTCAATCTCTCTTGAAAGAGATTATCGTCACACGTCTCTATGGAGGAAATTGTAGACGCAGCAACTGGGTACTACTACAATGATCGGATTTTGATGAGAAAATGGACACCACAGAGTGCTCCCTTGTCAAATGAGTGGGAGGTAGTCCACCAGGTTATGTTGCCAACCTGCTATAGAGAAAGAGTTTTGGCAGCTGCTCATGATGATCCTATGGGGGGACATCAAGGTATTAATATTACGTATCACAAAATTTTAAAGTATTTTTTCTGGCCCAAGCTGAAAAGCGATGTGGCAAAATTTTGTAATGCATGTATTGTTTGTCAACTTGTTGGGAAACCAAACCAGACTTAACCTAAAGCTCCTCTAAGGCCTATTGTCTTGCCAGAGGAACCATTTTCTCATGTGGTAATGGACTGTGTTGGTCCATTACCTACAACTTAGTCTGGTAATATTTACCTAACCACGATGATGTGTATCACTACTCGTTACCCAGAGGCTTTTGCTGTAAGGAACATCCGAGCAAAGACTGTTGTTGCTCGTATGTTGCAATTTTTTTCCACTTTTGGACTGCCTCAGGTCGTGCAAACTAACAATGGTACTAACTTTAAGTCTGATATTTTTTAACAATTTTGTAAGGACCATGGAATAACTCATAAGGTTTCCAGCCCATACCATCCACAGAGTCAGGGGGTATTTGAACGTTTCCATCTAACTCTGAAGCAGATGTTGAAGACATCGTGCGAGAGTTCCCACACCTTCTGGGATGAGAATTTACCGTATGTTTTGTTTGCGGCTAGAGAGGGATTACAAAGTTCACTGGGTTGTTCTCCTTTTGAGTTAGTCTTTGGCCATAAAATTCGTGGACCCTTGCAAATGTTACAGGAGAATCTGTTAGGGAACGTAGCGTTACCCGAAGGTTCGGCTTTCTTTGTGCAACACCACCAGAGACTCAAGGACTGCAAGGCGGCGGCACTAAAGTATCTTGGGAAGGCCCAAGAAAAGATGAAAGAACGAAACGATGCTAAGGCTAAGTGGCGGGTATTTCAGCCTGGCTACCCTGTCCTGGTATTAAAGCCTCGACTAGGGAACACTATGTCCCACAAGTACGATGGCCCCTACATTGTGACAGAAAAGACTGGGGACCTCACGTACAAAGTGAGGCACTCTGACAAGCGTAACCAGGTAATGCTCGTACATGTAAATCGGCTGAAGAAGTTCCAGGGCCCCAGGCCCATTGCACTAACCAGTGTTTCCATTTCCAGTGAGGGAGGGGATGATTGTTCTGGGGACCCAACTAATCTCATTCTCAATAATTCTAGTTCTGTGAATGCTGTGGAGGAGGGACTGTCCCATTTGCAGATGGCTCAACGTGAAGAGGTGCAGTCGTTGGTTGAATAATTTTCCAGTCTGTTCAGGGAGGTCCCGACCCAGACTGATGCCATTTGCCATGATGTCAAGTTGACGGACTACACCCCCATTCGCCTTCAACCCTATTGGATGAGTCCAGAAAAGAAGGCCATCGTACAGAAGGAGGTCGACTTCTTGCTCCAGCACGGCTTCATCCAGCCGAGCCAGGGCTCTTGGTGCTCGCCCTGCCTTTTGGTCCCCGAACCAGACGCCTCCTGGCGATTATCCACCGACTACCGGCAGCTCAACAAGGTGACCATTGTGGATGCCTATCCGTTGCCCCGTCTCGAGGACTGCATCGACGAAATCGGGAACGCCTCGTATGTCTCGAAATTCGATCTCTCAAGGGGGTACTATCAAATCCCACTCACTGAACGTGCTAAACAACTAACTGCGTTCGTGACACCCGAGGGTGTTTTTGAGTATCAAGTATTACCGTTTGGCTTGCGTAATGCCCCTGCCACGTTCCAGAGGCTAATGAACTCTTTGCTCACTAATGTGCCAAATTGTCGGGCGTATTTAGATGATATTGTACTCTTTGATAGTAATTGGGTTGACCACATAGCTAGGTTACGCCAGTTGTTCACAATTTTAAAGAACGCAAATCTAACCTTAAATGCAAAAAAGTGTCATTTTGGCCAAGGCACAGTGACATACCTCGGTTATGAAGTAGGCCAAGGAAAAGTGCTACCTCGGCAAGATAAAATCAGTGCCATTCTGGAGTATCTGTTGCTAAAGTTCAAAAAGGACGTTCAAAGATTTATCGGTATGTGTGCGTACTATCGACGCTTTTGTCAGAACAATTCCAGTGTTGACACTCCGCTCACAGACTTGTTACAGAAGGCCGTTAAATTTAAGTGGTCATCAGACTGTGCAGAGGCATTTAAAAATTTGAAATTGATCTTAGCTTCCGCCCCAGTGCTTGCTAGTCCAAGGTTCAACCGACCGTTTAAAATTCATGTTGACGCGTCTGACTCGGGTGCTGGTGCAGTGTTGTTGCAAACTGGGGATGATCATGTGGAACACCCAGTATATTATTACTCTGTGAAATTTGACAAGGCGCAGCGCAATTATTCAGTGGTAGAAAAAGAGGCGTTGGCGCTAGTGTTAACATGTAAAAAGTTTGAAGTTTATCTCACAGGTAATATAGTGGAAGTGTACATGGACCATAATCCACTAGTCTTCCTGACTCAGATGAAGGGGAAGAATAAACGCATCCTCAGGTGGGCATTGTACCTACAGGACTTCACTCTGTCTATTATCCACCTACCGGGCCGGCTCAACGTGATAGCCGACGCTCTGTCCCGGATGCCTGAATAACATTCATCTGGGCCACAGGAAGCCATTTACCAACTGTCATGCTTTAGTTATTTTTTTTAATTTCTCCTGTGACATTAAATATTCCGTGTCCAATTTATTTACTTCCCTGTTATTTTGTGTATGTGTTTTTTTTTCTCTTTCAGAGAATTCCTTTGTACTTTTCTTGCAGAGAAATTGTTGTTTTTGACTGATTTTTTTTGTCATAGATTTTCCTTTTTATTCTCTGCATACTCTTACAAAAAAAAATATGACTACTATTCTAGTAGTCACATTTTCTTTTTTTTCTCTGAAGGGGGGAGGAGTGTTACGACCCTGGGTTCCTCAGTGGAAACCAGAGGTCAAAATTAAGCTATTAAACTTTCTTATAGTATAGTTGGACGCATCACGAGCTGCAATTGTTTGTATCTTCCCTGCCAGACGTAAGACTATTCTTGTTTCTCAAAGAGCATTTAAAGACTGAGCTTGGGGTTGATTATTAAATAATAAAACAGGCACCAACTATGTTTACTAATAATTTCTAATCATTTGTAAAGTAAACCTGAGTAAACTTGGGATAGGAATGCTGTACGATTATTTGAGTAGTCTGCTGGCAGCGAGTACTGAGGGAGGAGAGTGGAGATGCACGCTCTCTCTGGCTGGCGTTCATGGTGTCGAGATCTACTCTGTGGCTGCACCTCTCCTCTTCTACCTTCTCCTCTTACTTATTTCCCTTACCTTAAGTTAAGTATAATCTGTGTTGTAAGTGTGCCTACTCTGGTAGTAAAGATTGGTGAGACCTGGGGGTAGTATTTGCCAGTGTTTTGGGGTACCCTAAGTGTAGTGTTGTGTTGTATTAGGGTACCACGTGGTCTCATTACCCCAAGCTGCATCAAGCTTCAGTTCTTAACCAGTAGTACTTTACCCTAGCTTGTTCACAGTGTAAACCTTGTATCCTGTCTAAGTGGACCAAGGCTTTTAACGTAAGATAGTGTGGTAAAGTAATTATTATTGTTATTGGTGTGAATGTATATGGGGGGTTGTTAAGGGGTTAATAAATAAGTTAGTAAAAGAGTATCTATTTTTCCTGTGTAGGAGATCTTTGATCAACCTCTAGGTTGACTATTGCTGTAATAAGCCACTACAAGTTATTTCTCTATTTTTAGTGGGGGCCAGGCCTTTGAGATCTCCCATATTTGATAACTCTGAATGCTACCTACTGCCCCTACACCCATGTTATAATAGATCCCCCATAGTACAGACACTCCCTTATTTAATTTAAGACATGGATCTCTCAGCAATCTTTGAAATAGCAGTCACTACACCTACTATCATCTCTGGCGACTTCAACGCTCATAGGGATTTACTACTTGATTCACCAAGAACCGACGCCAACGGAAGACATATTGAACACCTTTTGGATGAAGTGCCGGAAATCAGTCTGCTTAATTCAACGGAACCAACCCACACTGGTGGGGGAAAGCTGGATCTCACGTTTGTTTCCACCAGTATCTATGAGTTGTGTCATTGGTCAGTGGATCATGTGCTGACCAGTGACCACTTTGCTACAAAAAAAGTTATTAATATAGCACTACCTCCTTGACCTCCAGCTCCCGAGCCCGGATGGAACTTTATCTAAGCAGATTGCACGAAGTTTCAAGAAGCTCTCGAAACTTGGCACCAAAAGTACACTCCTCCTGACAACACCGAAGAAATGGAAAAAGATTTAGTAAATGCAATACATAGAGCAGAAAATCCCGCCATCCCCAAGAGGAAAACAATTACCCAACAACACAAGGACCATTGGTATTACTGTGATAGGATCAAAGAACTACATAACAGACTAAATCGTGCACGAAAGAATTTCAGAAGAGATAGAACCGAAGCTAATCTAGGACTTCTCAGAGCTGACCGAGATCATGTGCACGAAGAAACAACAAAAATCAGAGAAGAAAAATGGCTCGAGTGGTGTGCCAAGCTAAATCAGTATACATCCTTGTGTGGCATCTGGAGGCAGATCAACAAGGCCAAACGAAAATCGCCTTCTACTCCACCCAATTAGGTTCATCCAGAGTAAGGAGCAGAAATATTAGCAAATATCTTTGCTTCAAGAGCCGGTTCCACTCAACTTCCTCAAGCAACTCTGACTCACAAACAAAGACTTCAAGCAGCAAGATGGAAACAAATAGACGATGCTTTAGCTTTACCTGACGAACTAGACCAACCTTTCAATCTGAAATCACTCATAAAAGCTACAAAGAAAACTAAAAACACAGCTCCAGATAAGGACAAAATCACTTACATGCTAGCCAAGCTAGGAGAAAAGGGCAAAGAAGCCTTCTTGAATCTCATCAACAAAGTATGGGTGACAAGAACTCTACCACTTTCTTTGAAGAGTGCAATTATAGTTCCAATTTTAAAACCCGAAGACCCGGGAAATCTAAGACCCATCTCATTAAGAAGCTGTCTGGCCAAAGCTACGGAAAGAATGGCTCGTTATCGAATTGAATGGAAAGTCATTCCATTGCACCAAAATACGTTTGCTTACAGGTAAGGTGTTGGAACAACAGAATGACTTACCTCCCTCCTGGATCAAATCAATGACAAACCAGGAATCCTTATTTTCCTGGACGAAGAAAAAGCCTTCAAGCTAGCCAATGCTTGAGCTTCACTGTGTTGCCTTGTGGATAAGAAAATCAAAGGACACGCTCTTGCCTTTGCCAAAGGAAGCCTGCTTAACCAAGAAGATAGTCAAATTCCAAGGAAAAATGATCCTCCTCAAAGAGGCTGGAAAATGGGACTCTGCAGGGAGGAATACTAAGCCCTTTCCTCTTCAGCTGCCTCATGGAACAATTCATGAAGCTCAAGTTACCAAAAGGCAAACTGCTTAACTATGCAGAAAACTTGGTAGTCATCATCAATGGCAAATGCACATAAATGCCTAGATATCATCAGCAGGGAAGCGGAACGCATAGCAGTGAAAAATAAGCAGCAATAAAACGAAAACAATGTCCGTTAAAATGAGATCTCAGGACATCAGACTCGCAATAGAAGGACACAAAATTGAGTGGGTTACCTCTTTTCAATACCTTGGAGTCATAATAGACAGGCAGTTGAAATTCACTCAGGACATTGAATATGTTCGGCAACGTTGTTAAGCCAGAAACTGAGCTTTGCACACCCTGACAAGTCTTAGAGATGGTGCATCTCTACCAGTACACAAAATGTACTACGTTCAAGCATTTAGGTCTCATTTACCAGCCTTCGAAAACAGACTCAAACAAAGAATAGGCACTATTACAGCAAAACTTGTTAGAACCACCACTAGACTGTCAAAGATAGCATACACAGATCGCTTTACACACCTCCAATATAGAACAAGTGCATGGACGGATAATCTGATCAAGATTCTAGAGAAAGTGAACTTGAAATGGACCATTAAAAACAAAGGAGAAGATAGACCATATCAACTCTTTCGGCAGCCTCCTCAATGGGAAGAATTGATTCTAAAGATAATCATTAAAGGATTGCCAGTTAAAAAATCAGCAATAGACTCGTAGAGACTCAAATCAATCATAGAACATCAAATGGAAACCATTTCAAGACTGACAACCACTCACATCTTCACAGATGATCAATTGATCAAGAAAGAGGTTCTGCTGGGGCAGCAGTTTACACTACCAACCATGATGCTTACTGGATCATGAATAGTGGGTGCTCAACATTGCAAACAGAATTATATGCCCTGAAGGAAGCCATAAATTGTACAATTGAGAATAATTTACATGATGTCATCATTCATACCAACTCTAAATCTTCGCTCCAGGCATTGTTATCCAGCCAGCACAGAGATAATATACAACTCCTCAAAGAAATCCTTCATATAGGAAAAAATGCACACAATCTAGAGCTGTCAATCACCCTAAAATGGATACCAAGTCACACTGGCATAGATGGTAATGAAAAGGTAGACTCACTAGAAAAAACTGCTATTGCTCTATCTGCTGTACAAATTACAATACCTCCAAGTTTTTCACAGATTAAGAAACAAGTCAAAAAGAAAATACTCCCAACTATCAAAAGTTGTCACAGAGCCAAAGTAGTGGAAGGAAGCTTTACTGCGATATGGTACGAACAAGCCACCGGGTACTACTCTTTCAAGCCTGGCAAAAAAGATATCCAGAGACATTACAGTAGCCATACTCAGATTCAGACTTGGTTACAAGTGATGGTGGGAGGTAATAAACCCAATAGTTAAAGAGTATCATATCTGTGGAACAGAAGCAGAGGTGCCACTATTGCATTACAAACTGAAATGTGAAGCGACTGAAGCCCTGCGCATCAAACTTAACAATAATCCAACGACAGCAGCTGCATGAGATATAAATTCCACAGCAACTACAATGATTAGAAAAGCAGTTGGAGAAGGGGACACACTAGTGAACATTCTGCATCTACATCCGCCACCAAGATAATGTTATTAAAACAAGACTAAAACCAGTGTGTGTTAAAACAGAAGCAAAAAAAGAAACGGAAAAAGAAGGAAACCCCCACCTGCATTTAAAACTTTGACCCAAATATCACAGTAACATTAACGTTATCGTGAATAACCGAACTCAATTACGGGCTCACTATTGCCCGTGCTAAATGGACATTTCGTTCTGAGTAGCTAAATCTAAAACAACAACAAGAGATTCTTTCTTCATTCAAAAAGTTCTGAAGGCGAATTGAGCCAAAAACGCATAATCATTCTCTATTGTTCACGTGATTTTTCCGCATAATTGGATCAATGTTTTTGTGATAGTTATAGCATCTAAACTTACATAATTTATATCTTTGTTTTGTGTTCTGTCTTGTGTCGATATTTTTAATACCATATTAATATCCCCTTTGCTGTGCCCAAATGGTGCACAACAGTATGTAAAGGGGGAGATGTACACTTGTACTCCTCTATTGAAGTATGATATTCTATGTTTCTGTGCTTAGTTTAAAAAGAATTTAAACAAATTATATATTGAATCCAAATCGAAATCGCTGTTTACATAACCTATTGCTGGGTTCACATCTCGCTCCAAGAAAGGCCCACCCATCCCCTCCCCTCACCATGGCCTAGAACCTTCAATTCTATTTTACCCCAAAAAATTTCTTTCACCATTAAAATCAGCTTATCGAAAATCTTGCACTTTAACCGAATTTTCTCCGACAAATCTATTCCATTCTATGCTAAATCTGATTTCTTAGTGAATCATTGTTCCCTAGCTCACTCCCTATTTCGATGTTTTTTATTTGTGCTAATCTGTTAGTTAACACTTAAGTCTAAAATAATATTTATAGATATTTATAGAACATCGATAGATACAGCGATAGCAGGCGGCTTGACGTTTGCGAGGCACTACACATCAAGAAGTCAACACCAGCAATCAACAGCCAATTATTGCACAACTATATTCTACCCACCTCAAGACTCCGCTCCAATATAGAAGCATCAAGAAATATGGACCAATAGGCTTTCTACAAACACTTCTATTCAATATCCATTGTTTCGTGTTCTGTCTTGTGTTGATGAAATTAATACCCTATTAATACTCTTGTTCTGTCTTGTGTTGATGAAATTAATACCCTATTAATGCCACATCTTGTTCTGTCTTGTGTTAATGCCACATCACCCCGTCCACCTCACTCAAATGTAGATATAAAATCGGAGATGCGTAAGTTCTATTCAGTTGTGTATTTGTGAACTAAAGTCTTTGAAAATGTAATAAGTTTTACGAAACGCGCTCGTGTCGCGTCAGACTAGAAATAAAAATGAATTTTGGAGAATTTATTTTTTATTTACCTCCAACAGTGAAACGAAATGTACGAAAGATTGAGAAAATTCGTGTTAGAATTATTAATCTTACTTTTTCGGTCATATATATATATATATATAACTGAAAACTCACACCCCAGAAGTGACTCGAACCCATACTGCCAGGATGACTATGCATCTTGTGTACAGGGCACCTAATCCACTCGACAATCACGACCGGACAAAAGCTGATGGTAGCCGAGGCTATTTTGCCCATTAGCCCGCTGGCAAACTGATGGTTATCTTGGGCATAGTATTTTATCAAATCACCTCATTCTTTGGGGCACACGTGAGGAACACAAAGGCAAACAAGCCTGAATGGTCCCCAGGCATTGTGTTCCTCACTTGTGCCCCAAAGAATGAGGTGATTTGATAAAATACAATGCCCAGGATAGGGCAGCCGGTCGGCCGAACGGACAGCACACTGGACTTGTGATCCTGTGGTCCCGGGTTTGATCCCGGGCGCCAGCGAGAAACAATGGGCAGAGTTTCTTTCACCCTATGCCCCTGTTACCTAGCAGTAAAATAGGTACCTGGGTGTTAGTCAGCTGTCACAGGCTGCTTCCTGGGGGTGGAGGCCTGGTCGAGGACCGGCCCGCAGGGACACTAAAAAGCCCCAAAATCATCTCAAGATAACCTCGAGAAGATTACATATATATGTAATGTCTATATATATGTTGTATATATATATATATATATATATATATATATATATATATATATATATATATATATATATATATATATATATATATATATATATGAGAAACAAATGCGAACAAGCCTGAATGGTCCCCAGGACAATATGCAACTGAAAACTCACACCCCAGAAGTGACTCGAACCCATACTCCCAGGAGCCACGCAACTGGTATGTACAAGACGCCTTAATCCACTTGACCATCACGACCGGACAAAATGAGGTGATAGCCGAGGCTATTTGAACCACCCCACCGCCGGCACTCGGATAGTAATCTTGGGCATAGCATTTTACCAAATCACCTCATTCTTTGGGGCACACGTGAGGAACAAATGCGAACAAGCCTGAATGGTCCCCAGGACAATATGCAACTGAAAACTCACACCCCAGAAGTGACTCGAACCCATACTCCCAGGAGCCACGCAACTGGTATGTACAAGACGCCTTAATCCACTTGACCATCACGACCGGACAAAATGAGGTGATAGCCGAGGCTATTTGAACCACCCCACCGCCGGCACTCGGATAGTAATCTTGGGCATAGCATTTTACCAAATCACCTCATTCTTTGGGGCACACGTGAGGAACAAATGCGAACAAGCCTGAATGGTCCCCAGGACAATATGCAACTGAAAACTCACACCCCAGAAGTGACTCGAACCCATACTCCCAGGAGCCACGCAACTGGTATGTACAAGACGCCTTAATCCACTTGACCATCACGACCGCACAAAATGAGGTGATAGCCGAGGCTATTTGAACCACCCCACCGCCGGCACTCGGATAGTAATCTTGGGCATAGCATTTTACCAAATCACCTCATTCTTTGGAGCACACGTGAGGAACAAATGCGAACAAGCCTGAATGGTCCCCAGGACAATATGCAACTGAAAACTCACACCCCAGAAGTGACTCGAACCCATACTCCCAGGAGCCACGCAAGTGGTATGTACAAGACGCCTTAATCCACTTGACCATCACGACCGGACAAAATGAGGTGATAGCCGAGGCTATTTGAACCACCCCACCGCCGGCACTCGGATAGTAATCTTGGGCATAGCATTTTACCAAATCACCTCATTCTTTGGGGCACACGTGAGGAACAAATGCGAACAAGCCTGAATGGTCCCCAGGACAATATGCAACTGAAAACTCACACCCCAGAAGTGACTCGAACCCATACTCCCAGGAGCCACGCAACTGGTATGTACAAGACGCCTTAATCCACTTGACCATCACGACCGGACAAAATGAGGTGATAGCCGAGGCTATTTGAACCACCCCACCGCCGGCACTCGGATAGTAATCTTGGGCATAGCATTTTACCAAATCACCTCATTCTTTGGGGCACACGTGAGGAACAAATGCGAACAAGCCTGAATGGTCCCCAAAAACCAGGCGAATGCAAAGTATTGTATTCGAATTATACTTTCAAATATATATATATATTGGTGTATACTGGCAGCAGGTTTTCTTTCAAACATGTTTCATTGAATATGACCGCATATTCTGTATTTATTATTTTCTGGTTTAGGGCTTCTATCCCTCTAACTATTTTCTTAGCATCAGGGCTTAATTGAAATAGGAGTTCTCCAAAACTCATTTTGCTCTATTCTTATACACTCTACCAATAAGCCTTCTGCAGCCTCTATGTTTCACCTCACATTTATCCCTTATGTATCCCCCCATGTTTTCACTTTTATTGTATTATCACCTGACCCAGTGCGGGTATAAAATCAACTAGTATTGTAAGATCTGTTCACTTGAGAATGAACCATGGAGGTTCGAAACGTTGTGCAAATTATATAAATAAGTGTAATACACTCTATAGTAAATCACTTCTTTTCTTCACCTTAAAAGTACGAAAATGAGTTTTGGAGAATTCCTATTTCAATTAAGCCCTGATGCTAAGAAAATAGTTAGAGGGATAGAAGCCCTAAACCAGAAAATAATAAATACAGAATATGCGGTCATATTCAATGAAACATATATATATATATATATATATATATATATATATATATATATATATATATATATATATATATATATATATATATATATATATATATATGTCGTACCTAATAGCCAGAACGCACTTCTCAGCCTACTATTCAAGGCCCGATTTGCCTAATAAGCCAAGTTTTCCTGAATTAATATATTTTTTCTAATTTTTTTTTATGAAATGATAAAGCTACCCATTTCATTATGTATGAGGTCAATTTTTTTTTATTGGAGTTAAAATTAACGTAGATATATGACCGAACCTAACCAACCCTACCTAACCTAACCTAACCTATCTCTATCGGTTAGGTTAGGTTAGGTAGCAGAAAAAGTTAGGTTAGGTTAGGTTAGGTAGGTTAGGTAGTCGAAAAAACATTAATTCATGAAAACTTGGCTTATTAGGCAAATTGGGCCATGCATAGTTGGCTGAGAAGTGCGTTCTGGCTATTAGGTACGACATATATATATATATATATATATATATATATATATATATATATATATATATATATATATATATATATATATATGTCGTACCTAGTAGCCAGAACGCACTTCTCAGCCTACTATGCATGGCCCGAGTTGCCTAATAAGCCAAGTTTTCATGAATTAATGGTTTTTCGACTACCTAACCTACCTAACCTAACCTAACCTAACTTTTTCGGCTACCTAACCTAACCTAACCTATAAAGATAGGTTAGGTTAGGTTAGGTAGGGTTGGTTAGGTTCGGTCATATATCTACGTTAATTATAACTCCAATAAAAAAAATTGACCTCATACATAATGAAAAGGGTAGCTTTTTCATTTCATAAGAAAAAAATTAGAGAAAATATATTAATTCAGGAAAACTTGGCTTATTAGGCAAATCGGGCCTTGCATAGTAGGCTGAGAAGCGCGTTCTGGCTACTAGGTACGACATATATATATATATATAAATATATATATATATATATATATATATATATATATATATATATATATATATATATATATATATATATGTCGTACCTAATAGCCAGAACGCACTTCTCTGCCTACTATGCAAGGCCCGATTTGCCTAATAAGCCAAGTTTTCATGAATTAATTGTTTTTTGACTACCTAACCTACCTAACCAAACCTAACCTAACTTTTTCGGCTACCTAACCTAACCTAACCTAAAAAGATAGGTTAGGTTAGGTTAGGTAGGGTTGGTTAGGTTTGGTCATATATCTACGTTAATTTTAACTCCAATAAAAAAATATTGACCTCATACATAATGAAATGGGTAGCTTTATCATCTCATAAGAAAAAAATTTGAGAAAATATAATAATTCAGGAAAACTTGGCTTATTAGGCAAATTGGGCCTTGCATAGTAGGCCGAGAAGTGCGTTCTGGCTACTAGGTACGACATATATATATATATATATATATATATATATATATATATATATATATATATATATATATATATATATATATATATATATATATATATATACAATATATATGTCGTACCTAGTAGCCAGAACGCACTTCTCAGCCTACTATGCAAGGCCCGATATATATATATATATATATATATATATATATATATATATATATATATATATATATATATATATATATATATATATATATATATACAATATATATGTCGTACCTAGTAGCCAGAACGCACTTCTCAGCCTACTATGCAAGGCCCGATTTGCCTAATAAGCCAAGTTTTCCTGAATTAATATATTTTCTCTAATTTTTTTCTTATGAAATGATAAAGCTACCCATTTCATTATGTATGAGGTCAATTTGTTTTAATTGGAGTTAAAATTAACGTAGATATATGACCGAACCTAACCAACCCTACCTAACCTAACCTAACCTATCTTTATAGGTTAGGTTAGGTTAGGTAGCCGAAAACGTTAGATTAGGTTAGGTTAGGTAGGTTAGGTAGAGGAAAAACAATTAATTCATGAAAACTTGGCTTATTAGGCAAATCGGGCCTTGCATAGTAGGCTGAGAAGTGCGTTCTGGCTACAAGGTACGACATATATATATATATATATATATATATATATATATATATATATATATATATATATATATATATATATATATATATATATATATATATATATATATATATATGTTGGCATCGATAAGTTATCGATATGTTAACATATCGATGCCAACACAGAAGACAATGTCCAACATAATAGGCCAATTGCACTGGATTAATCTTTGTGTTTAGATAGGAGCTGCCTCGTATGGGCCAATAAGCCTTCTGCAGCCTCTATGTTTCACCTCACATTTATCCCATATGTTGTATATATATATATATATATATATATATATATATATATATATATATATATATATATATATATATATATATATATATATATATATATATATATATATATATATATATATATATATATATATATATATATATATATATTAGTATATTTTGGTAGCAGTCTTTCCTGTAGACATATATTATTAAATATGACCGAAAAAGTAAGATTAATAATTCTAACACGAATTTTCTCAATCTTTCGTACATTACGCTTCACTGTTGGAGGTAAATCAAAAATCACTTCTCCAAAATTCATTTTTATTTCTAGTCTGACGCGACACGGGCGCGTTTCGTAAAACTTATTACATTTTCAAAGACTTCACAAATACACAACTGATTAGAACTTGCGTTTCCCTGATTTTATATCTACATTTGAGTGAGGTGGGAAGGGTGATGTGGCATTAACACAAGACAGAACACTAGGGGATATTAATAGGGTATTAAAAGTATCAACACAAGACAGAACAGAAACAATGGGTATTGAATAGAAGTGTTTGTGGAAAGCCTATTGGTCCATATTTCTTGATGCTTCTATATTGGAGCGGAGTCTTGAGGTGGGTAGAATATAGTTGTGCAATAATTGGCTGTTGATTGCTGGTGTTGACTTCTTGATGTGTAGTGCCTCGCAAACGTCAAGCCGCCTGCTATCGCTGTATCTATCGATGATTTCTGTGTTGTTTACTAGGATTTCTCTGGCGATGGTTTGGTTATGGGAAGAGATTATATGTTCCTTAATGGAGCCCTGTTGCTTATGCATCGTTAAACGCCTAGAAAGAGATGTTGTTGTCTTGCCTATATACTGGGTTTTTTGGAGCTTACAGTCCCCAAGTGGGCATTTGAAGGCATAGACGACGTTAGTCTCTTTTAAAGCGTTCTGTTTTGTGTCTGGAGAGTTTCTCATGAGTAGGCTGGCCGTTTTTCTGGTTTTATAGTAAATCGTCAGTTGTATCCTCTGATTTTTGTCTGTAGGGATAACGTTTCTATTAACAATATCTTTCAGGACCCTTTCCTCCATTTTATGAGCTGTGGAAAAGAAGTTCCTGTAAAATAGTCTAATAGGGGGTATAGGTGTTGTGTTAGTTGTCTCTTCGGAGGTTGCATGGCTTTTCACTTTCCTTCTTATGATGTCTTCGATGAAACCATTGGAGAAGCCGTTATTGACTAGGACCTGCCTTACCCTACAGAGTTCTTCGTCGACTTGCTTCCATTCTGAGCTGTGGCTGAGAGCACGGTCGACGTATGCGTTAACAACACTCCTCTTGTACCTGTCAGGGCAGTCGCTGTTGGCATTTAGCGACTCAACGGCCTGCTGACTCCTTTTGTTCCTTGCGCCTTCAGCCTGAAGTCTCCAAAGGAATTTGTGGACTTACTGCGGGGCGCACGGGCCACAGGGATAAGAGCCTCGTTGGACGTAGAATCGCTGTTTACCAACGTACCTATGGACGAGACAATCGGAATGATAGCCGACAGAGTGTATCGTGATCCAACCTGTACTCCTCTTGACATGCCAGAAAGTATTCTGAGGAAACTACTCCAAGCTTGTACTAAAGAGGCACCCTTCTTGAGCCCGGATGGGCACATGTATAAGCAAGTAGATGGGGTCGCCATGGGTTCTCCCCTAGGTGTCCTGTTTGCAAACTTCTACATGGGTACCATCGAGCAAAAAGTCTTAGTCGACATGAACTTGAAACCGGCCATATACTGCAGGTATGTTGACGACATTTTTACACAGGTACCTGATGTCAGACATCTGCAGGAGCTGAAGGAGGCATTTGAGCAGAGTTCCGTGCTGCGTTTCACTTACGAGACGGAAAAGGATGGGAAGCTGCCTTTTCTAGATGTAACAGTCATGGAAAAGGGCGGAGGTTTCCACACTGCAGTCTACACAAAGGAAACAAACATAGGAATGTGCCTAAATGCCAACAGCGACTGCCCTGACAGGTACAAGAGGAGTGTTGTTAACGCATACGTCGACCGTGCTCTCAGCCACAGCTCAGAATGGAAGCAAGTCGACGAAGAACTCTGTAGGGTAAGGCAGGTCCTAGTCAATAACGGCTTCTCCAATGGTTTCATCGAAGACATCATAAGAAGGAAAGTGAAAAGCCATGCAACCTCCGAAGAGACAACTAACACAACACCTATACCCCCTATTAGACTATTTTACAGGAACTTCTTTTCCACAGCTCATAAAATGGAGGAAAGGGTCCTGAAAGATATTGTTAATAGAAACGTTATCCCTACAGACAAAAATCAGAGGATACAACTGACGATTTACTATAAAACCAGAAAAACGGCCAGCCTACTCATGAGAAACTCTCCAGACACAAAACAGAACGCTTTAAAAGAGACTAACGTCGTCTATGCCTTCAAATGCCCACTTGGGGACTGTAAGCTCCAAAAAACCCAGTATATAGGCAAGACAACAACATCTCTTTCTAGGCGTTTAACGATGCATAAGCAACAGGGCTCCATTAAGGAACATATAATCTCTTCCCATAACCAAACCATCGCCAGAGAAATCCTAGTAAACAACACAGAAATCATCGATAGATACAGCGATAGCAGGCGGCTTGACGTTTGCGAGGCACTACACATCAAGAAGTCAACACCAGCAATCAACAGCCAATTATTGCACAACTATATTCTACCCACCTCAAGACTCCGCTCCAATATAGAAGCATCAAGAAATATGGACCAATAGGCTTTCCACAAACACTTCTATTCAATACCCATTGTTTCTGTTCTGTCTTGTGTTGATACTTTTAATACCCTATTAATATCCCCTAGTGTTCTGTCTTGTGTTAATGCCACATCACCCTTCCCACCTCACTCAAATGTAGATATAAAATCACTGAAACGCAAGTTCTAATCAGTTGTGTATTTGTGAAGTCTTTGAAAATGTAATAAGTTTTACGAAACGCGCCCGTGTCGCGTCAGACTAGAAATAAAAATGAATTTTGGAGAAGTGATTTTTGATTTACCTCCAACAGTGAAGCGTAATGTACGAAAGATTGAGAAAATTCGTGTTAGAATTATTAATCTTACTTTTTCGGTCATATTTAATAATATATATATATATATATATATATATATATATATATATATATATATATATATATATATATATATATATATATATATATATATATATATATATATATATATATATATATATCTTATATATCTATGTGAAATGCCTTCCCAAATGGTCTGATGTTCCCATCAGAAAATTGGGAACATCAAGTATCTGATGTTCCCATCACTGATATATAAGAAAAAGTTAAAAAATGAAATGAAAATATGAAAAAATAAAAAAATAAACTATATTCACGAATTGAACGGTATGGTAAACCTCACAGCTCAATTCCAATGCAATTCACACAAAATAATTAAGTCAAAATGAAAATAAATCAAAATCTATGAAAATTCAATTTATTAATGCAATCAGAAACATTGAAATGGAATTGTAACATATTTAGTATAGCATGTGTGTTGCTCTTACATGCAACAGATGGCGCTGTTTGTCAAGAAAAGCATAGTTTTACCTGTCACAGGTGTGGGATCTATACTTATACTTACGAAATGAACGGTATGGAAAAAACACAGCTCAATTCCAACACAATGTCACCTAAATAATAAAATAAAAAATAAAATAAATCGAAATCTATGAAAATAAAATTTATCAATGCAATTGGAAATATTGAAATGGAACTCGTGACATATTTAGTATAGCGTGCATGTTGCTGTTATGTCCAACAGATGGCGCTGGTTTTCAAAAACGCATGTTTTTACCTGTCACAGGGGTGACATCTATATTGTAGATATATAAAAAAAAACGCACCTGTTCGAATACAACGTTGCGTCAAAATTTCAAAGCAATCGGTGAAGAACTTTCGGAGATGTGTGTGTTGCTCTTACGTCCAACAGATGGCACTGTTTAAAAAAAAATGTTTTTTTCCTGTCACAGGTGAGGCATGTATATAGTAGATATATAAAAACACGCGCCCAATCGTATGCAACGTTGTGTCAAAATTTCAAAGCAAAATTGAAAAGATGTTTTGAAGATTTCCCTCACATGAAAAAACTTTTTCAGAAAAAGCATGTTTTTTTTACTGTCACAAACGTGACATCTATATAGTATGTATACAAAAATCTGCTCAGATGTGAATGGAACGTTGTGTGAAAATTTTAAAGCAATTGGTGAAGAACTTTCGGACATGCGGTTATGCACAAACAAACATTTCCATTTATATTTATATAGATTATAAATAACAGAGGTCCTTGGGCAGAGACTTGAGGCACTCCACTTATAACATTTGCCCACTCTGACTAAACCCCATTTATAATAACTCTGTTTCCTTTGGTACAGCCATGCCCTAATTTAACTTAATACAGAACCCCCAATACCATGAGCCTCTATCTTTTTAATCAGTCTTGCATGTAGTAATGTATCAAAAGGTTTGCTGAAGTTAATACAAAAGTGTACTATTCGGTGGTCCATCACGACATACTTGTACTTTTGACTACAGTTTTACTATGATTACTTTCACTTTAGGAAGATGGGCTGGGGTTATTATTATCTATATAAATAAAAATATAAATGTTCGTTTGTACAAAATCCCTAATCTCCAAAAGTTTTTCACCGATTGCTTTGAAATTTTCACACAAGATTTCATTCCCGTTCGAGGGAGATTTTATATACATACTATATAGATGTCACGTCTGTGACGGGCAAAACATTTTTTTTTTAACTGCATTTTTCATGTGTTTTTAATGTGAGGGAAGCCTTCGAAACCTCTTTACTGATTGCGTTGAAATTTTGACACATCGTTGCATTCGAATAGGCGCATGGTTTTATATACATACTATATACATGCTTCACCTGTGACAAGAAAAAGTTTTAGTTTTTTTTTTAAAACAGCGCCATATGTTGAACGTAAGAGAAACAGACGTTGTAATCTCCAAAATTTCTTCACTGATTACTTTGAAAACTTGACACAACGTTCTATTCGATTACGCGTGTGTTTTTATATACCTACTATATAGTGCCACAATTGTGACAGGTAAAAACATGGTGTTTAAAAAAAAAAGCGCATCTGTTGCACTTATTAGCAACACATGCTATACTAACTATGTTCTGATTCCATTTCAATGTTTCCGATTTCATTGATAAATTTAATTTTCATAATTTCGATATATTTTCAATATGAATAAATTATTTTGTGTGACATTGCGTTGGAATTGAGTTGTGTTGGTTACCATACCGTTATTTCATGAGTGTATTTTTTTTCATTGTTTTTCATTTCGGATTATTAACTGTTTTTCTTATATTTTAGTGTTGGGAACATCAGATCATTTGATGTTCCCAATTTTCTGATGGGAACATCAGATCATTTGGGAATGCATCAGACGAGGGAGAGGGGAATTGTGGGGAGGACGAGGGTAGGGAGTGGTGGATAGTGAAAAATATGACGAGACAGGGGAGTGGGGATAATGGAGGACGAGAATGAGGTGACGGTGAAGTGTGGAATGGTTAGGAGGTCGAGGAAATAGTGGAGTGAGGGATGGTGGGGAGGTCATAGGGACAGGAAAGGCGGTGGGGGGGGGATGGTGGGGAGGACGAGGGGACTAGGGAGTGGGGAATGCTTGGGAGGACGAGAGGATGGGGAAGAGGGGAATGGTGGGGAGGACTGGGAGACAGGGAAAGGTGGCTGTTGCTCAGCAATGCACATGCGTTGCTGAGCCACAGCAATGTGTGGCTGGGTACAGCTATGATGAATAAAATGCTAATGAATTCCTTTATTATTTTCAATCTTTATCAGTTAAGTTGATAACTATATTTATTAAAACATTTTGGCTAAGTCAGTTGTATACAATAAAGGAGTTAGAAGACGTATTTAAATGAGAGACAGACGCCAGCGCCCCTCAGACCCCGCCACTGTGGACGGCCGGCCTCACAACCTCAGTATTGATTATACTGCCAGAGTCCCTTTGTTCTTCCGGCCGGGGCGGGGCGCTCGCCGCTGATTGGCCAGTTACCACGGTAGCAGCCATTTTACTCTGCATCACTGATTTTCATTGGCTAATTATTCTTCTTTGGTGCAACTAAATCGTTTGCGGTTTGTCATTGGTCAGTTACATTATTTTGGTGGGGTTTTCCAGATCTTGGCGTGCTGTGATTGGCCCAATATCTGAGTCACAAAAAATACCGAGACTCTTAAAGTTTAATTTTTAATAATTTCTGACATATTTTACAGTTGTTTTTACTGTCGTAATTCATACATAAATTTGACGTATGTGGAGATATTGTGGTAAATCTAAGCTTGGAAGAGTACTGGTAATAAAATGGAATAGGAATAGGTATAACTAGGAAGGTTAATTGTAACTTAAACTTCTATTCAAATTAAAAAGATTTATTCACATAAAGTTTGTAGATTTATAATTTCTAGGAATGTTAGGAGAAAATTATTTTGAGGCAATGGGATAACTTGAACCGTCGCTCTGGTGAGTCCCAGACACCTGCCTCAACCGGCGCTCTGGTGAGTCCCAGACACCTGCCTCAACCGGCGCTCTGGTGAGTCCCAGACACCTGCCTCAACCGGCGCTCTGGTGAGTCCCAGACACCTGCCTCAACTGGCGCTCTGGTGAGTCCCAGACACCTGCCTCAACCAGCGCTCTGGTGAGTCCCAGACACCTGCCTCAACTGGCGCTCTGGTAAGTCCCAGACACCTGCCTCAACTAGCGCTCTGGTGAGTCCCAGACACCTGCCTCAACCGGCGCTCTGGTGAGTCCCAGACACCTGCCTCAACTGGCGCTCTGGTGAGTCCCAGACACCTGCCTCAACCAGCGCTCTGGTGAGTCCCAGACACCTGCCTCAACCGGCGCTCTGGTGAGTCCCAGACACCTGCCTCAACCGGCGCTCTGGTGAGCCCCAGACACCTGCCTCAAACCACTTGGCCACTTTTAACAGGACAAAAATCGACCAACCGGAAGTCTACTGTATTCACAGCGAGACTGCAGCCCAACAAAAATTTTTATTCAATTTGTATTTGTCTGTGCAATGTTAACAGTAATAACCTAGAGGGTTATCAGTGATAACCAAGAAGATTAGCAGTGATAACCAGCAACGTTAGCAGTGATAACCAGGAAGGTTAGCAGTCATAACTAGGAAGGATACCAGTGACTACTAGGAAGGTTAACAATGACAACTAGGAAGTGTAGCAGTGATAACTAGGAAAGTTAGCAGTGGGAACTAAGATGGATATCAGGGATAACTAAGCAGGGGTCCATGGAAAACTAGAAGATTTAACAGTGATAGCTTCCATAGTTATCACTGCTAACCTTCCTGGTTATCACTGCTAACCTTCCTGGTTATCACTGCTAATCTTCTTGGTTATCACTGATAACCCTCTAGGTTATTACTGTTAACATTGCACAGACAAATACAAATTGAATAAAAATTTTGGTTGGGCTGCAGTCTCGCTGTGAATACAGTAGACTTCCGGTGGGTAACCTTAGTAGTTACCACTACTAAGGTTAGCAGTGATAACTTGGAAAGATACCAGGGATAACTAGAAAAGATACCAGGGATAACTAGGAGAGTTAGCAGGGATAACTAAGAAGGTTAGTAGTGATAACTCTGAAAGTTAGCAGTGATAACTTGGATGGTTAGCAGTGATAACCAGGAACGTTAGCAGTGATAACTAAAAAGGTTAGAAGAGATAATTAGAAAGATCAGCAGTGATAACCAAGAAGACAGCAGTGATAACTAGGAAGGTTATCAGATATAACTAGGAAGGTAAGTGAAGATAACCAGGAAGGTCAACAGTGTTAACTGGTAAGGTTAGTAATGATAACTAAGAAGGTTAGTAGTGATAACCAGGAAGGTCGTTAGTGATAAATAAAAGGTTTAGCAGATAACACGATGTATTTGTGAGAAAATCAGTGGGAGCCATGAGGAGGACTCGAACCTTTGCTCTAGGTATTCGCAAGCATCACCTTAGACCATTACACCACAACATGGTCAATAAGCATTGCAACCTGGGATTCAACTGAATTATCTAGGATCCCTGAGGCATCCACCGAAGCTTAACCAGGGATCTACAGAATACCCCAAGTTAGGCAGATAACATTACATCTTAGGTTATGAAACACAATATGCACATGTTGTCAAAGTCTCCTAAATGCCAGCCAGGAGCTTAACCATAGTTTGGGTGTCAGTGTAAAAATTTTGGCAAAGAGTTAAGGGTTTAGCAACGCTATAAAAGTACAGAAGAACATAGGAATAAAGGTAACTGCAGAGGACCTATTGTCCCATACGAGGCAGCTCCTATTTATAGCCACCCAATCCCACTAAACTTAGTGGGATTGGGTGGTTATAAATTGGGATTGGGTCTTTCCTAAATCTAAACTTATAGAATATATACCCATTGTTTCGTGTTCTGTCTCGTGTTGATACTTTTAATACCCTATTAATATCCCCTTTGTTATATCCATTCATCCACTTGTACAAATGTATCATGTCACCCCTAATTCTTCGCATTTCAAGATATTGTAATTTAAGCTTTGTTAATCTCTCTTCATGTGCCAGGTTTCTAATTTGAGGGATTAACTTTGTCATCCTACGCAGAGCGCATTCTAGTGAATTTATATCCATTCTATAGTCAGGCAACTAAAACTGAACTTCATAATCTAAATGGAGCCTAACCAGAGCAAGATATAGCTAAAGAAAATCACCAGGTGCCTTATTAGTAACGCTTCGATTAATAAATCCCAATGTCCTATTTGCCTTATTACGATCATTTATGCATTGATTTTTTTTTGGTTTTAAAATCTTACTAATCATAACTCCCAGATCCCTTTCGCAATCTCAACACCCTCTTCTAGCTCGAATCTTGTAACCCTATCATCATTACCTAGCCTGAAATCCTTACATTTGTCAGCATTAAACTGCCTCTGCCAATCTTTTGACTATTTCAAAGCCTTATTTAGATCGTCTTGAAGTGATGTGAATCTTTTTCCGTGTTTATTTTCCTAATGATTTTTGTATCAACGGCAAATTTTCAAATATTGCTGCTCAAACCTGAATTTAAATCGCAGGTCTGAATCTAAATCTAAAGTCTGAATCTAAATCTATATCACACGGTTCACGCATTTTCTCCGAGACACAAACCCGTGTTTTACAGAATTCCCCCATGCACTCTCGCTGTCAACAAGCTGTTCTACCTCTTCGCCCCTACACACAGAAATATCAATAGCGTGATATATCAATTAAATAAATTTGATTTTTTTTAAACTTGATATATCAAGCGAGACTCAAGCGAGACAGTTTCTCCGAGACTCAAACACCGGTTTAAGTCTCGGAGAAACTGGGTGATCCGTGTGAGAACAGTAGCAATCCCGATTGCAATTCTTTTTACCATGTCGTGGCACAGTCGATTAAGGCGCATCTGGGATCATCCTGGACGTAATTTCGAACCCTCATCACAGCCCTTTTGGATTTATTCATTTGATATATCACTCTATTGTGATTTCTGTGTGTATAGACGTTAAGCAAAATGGCCAATAGTTTGACGCAAGTGATCTATTTCCTTTCTTGAAAATTGGTACCACATTAGCCACCTTCCACGATTCTGGCATTCTACATGACTCTATTGATTTATCAAATATGGTAGACAGTGGCTCGCAAAGCGCCTATTTGCATTCCTTAGACACCCTGGCAAACACTGTCCGGCACAGGGGACTTGTTTGGCTTAAGTCTCACTATTTGTTTAATAACATCCTCCCTGGTAACTGCTAAACAAGTCAACCTGTCCACTTCCTCTTCCCCACCCACATAGACTTTTCGGCTGAAGGCATAATGTTAAGTTCCTCTTTAGTAAATACAAAGAAATAAAATATTTATTATAAATACAACTCATCTCTTCGTTGTTATCACTTATCTGACCTGTCTCAGTTTTTAATGGACCTATCCTTTCCCCTAATCTTTGATCAATATAACTGAAAAAAACCTTTAGGATTTTCCTTTGCTTGCCCTGCTATGTGAACTTCATTGTTTCTTTTTGTCCTTCTTAACTCTTTTTTTTTTAACATTTAAGAAATGTGGACCAATAGGCTTTCTACAATTACTTTCATTCATTACCCATTGTTTCGTGTTCTGTCTTGTGTTTGAATTTAATACCCATTCAATACCCATTGTTGAAAGTTTGTTTTCACCTCATCCACCTCACCCAAATGTAGATATAAAATCGAAGATGTGTAAGCTCTATTCAGTTTCAGTTGTGTGTTTGTAAACTAAAGTCTTTGAAAATGTAATAAGTTTTACGAAACGCACTCAAGTGTCACGTCATACTAGAAATAAAAATGAATTTTGGAGAATTGATCTTTGAATTACCATCAACAGTGAAAAAAAACGTAAGAAAGATAGAGAAAATTCGTGTTAGAATTTTTAATCTTACTTTTTCGGTCATATTTAATAATATATATATATATATATATATATATATATATATATATATATATATATATATATATATATATATATATATATATATATATATATATATATATATATATATATATATATTAGTATATTTTGGTAGCAGTCTTTCCTGTAGACATATATTATTAAATATGACCGAAAAAGTAAGATTAATAAGTTATATGGATGACCATATATGGATATATATGGAACGTTGTTATATGGATTAACAACGTTATATGGAGGACCTATGGCAATTCCACGACCAACAGATGGCTTCCTGAACCTTGCAGGAATCAACCTCACTGAGGACCAAATCACTCTCCTAAATCTGGGTATAAACTGTCACGTTATGTCCAGACCGAGTGAGATGGCCCGGAAAGTGGAGTTGGAAATCCTGTTGGACGACATATTCGACCTCGAGACACAAAAGAAGTTCACTACCAAAGACACCATGCAAGCAGAACTTATTGCGGAAGGAGGAAAGAATCGCGGCAATTACAGAAGCACCATACTGTCCCTCGAGCTCAAAGCGGCAGCTAAAAGCCTTCGTGAGAACAAGGAGATAGTTGTCAGGAGAGGTGACAAGTCGCCAATATACGTCATTCTTAAAAAAGACGAATATCTGGCGAAAATGAACCTCATACTCTCTGACCAAACTAAATTCCAAAGGGTAACGAAGGACACTACAGCCGAATTAAAAGCAAAAGTCAACAAACTGATCGAAACTGTGAACGCCAAGAAATCCGGACTCCACCTGCCAAAGATTATTGGGGAATATAAACCTGGATATGCGTATGGAAATGTCAAGACACACAAGCCTGGAAACCCACTTCGGCCAATCATTAGCCAGATACCCACACCCACGTACAGACTGGCGAAGCGACTTAACGGCCTGCTGGCTCCTTATGTCCATTGCGCCTTCAGCCTGAAGTCTCCAAAGGAATTTGTTGACTTACTGCGGGGCACACGGGCCACAGGGATAAGAGCCTCGTTGGACGTGGAATCACTGTTCACCAACGTACCTGTGGACGAGACAATCGGGATGATAGCCGACAGAGTGTATCGTGATCCAGCCTGTACTCCTCTTGACATACCAGAAAATATTCTAAGGAAACTACTCCAAGCTTGTACTAAAGAGGCACCCTTCTTGAGCCCGGATGGGCACATGTATAAGCAAGTAGATGGGGTCGCCATGGGTTCTCCCCCAGGTGTCCTGTTTGCAAACTTCTACATGGGTACCATCGAGCAAAAAGTCCTAGTCGACATGAACTTGAAACCGGCCATATACTGCAGGTATGTTGACGACATTTTTACACAGGTACCTGATGTCAGAAATCTGCAGGAGCTGAAGGAGGCGTTTGAGCAGAGTTCCGTGCTGCGTTTCACTTACGAGATGGAAAAGGATGGGAAGCTGCCCTTTCTAGATGTAACAGTCATGGAAAAGAGCGGAGGTTTCCACACTGCAGTCTACACTAAGGAACCGAACATAGGAATGTGCCTAAATGCCAACAGCGACTGCCCAGATAGGTACAAAAGGAGTGTTGTTAACGCATATGTCGACCGTGCTCTCAGCCACAGCTCAGAATGGAAGCAAGTCGACGAAGAACTCTGTAGGGTAAGGCAGGTCCTAGTCAACAACGGCTTCTCCAATGGTTTCGTAGAAGACATCATAAGAAGGAAAGTGAAACGCCATGCAACCTCTGAAGAGACAACTAACACAACACCTATACCCCGTATTAGACTATTTTACAGGAACTTCTTTTCCACAGCTCATAAAACGGAGGAAAGGGTCCTGAAAGATATTGTTAATAGAAACGTTATCCCTACAGAAAAAAATCAGAGGATACAACTGACGATTTACTATAAAACCAGAAAAACGGCCAGCCTACTCATGAGAAACTCTCCAGACACAAAGCAGAACGCTTTAAAAGAGACCAACGTCGTCTATGCCTTCAAATGCCCTCTTGGGGACTGTAAGCTCCAAAAAACCCAGTATATAGGCAAGACAACAACATCTCTTTCTAGGCGTATAACGATGCATAAGCAACAGGGCTCCATTAAGGAACATATAATCTCTTCCCACAACCAAACCATCGCCAGAGAAATCCTAGTAAACAACACAGAAATCATCGATAGATACAGCGATAGCAGGCGGCTTGACGTTTGCGAGGCACTACACATTAAAAAGTCAACACCAGCAATCAACAGCCAATTAATGCACAACTATATTCTACCCACCTCAAGACTCCGCTCCAATATTAATTCCGTTAATTTTAACTCCAATAAAAAAAATTGACCTCATTCATAATGAAATGGGTAGCTTTATCATTTCATAAGAAAAAAAATTGAGAAAATATATTAATTCAGGAAAACTTGGCTTATTAGGCAAATCGGGCCTTGCATAGTAGGCCGAGAACGACGTTCTGGCTACTAGGTACAACATATATATATATATATATATATATATATATATATATATATATATATATATATATATATATATATATATATATATATATATATATATATATATATATATATATACATATATATATAGTTGAAATTGAAATTGAAATTGAAATAAGTTTATTGAGGTAAAATAAAAATAAATAGTTATATATGTTATATATATATATATATATATATATATATATATATATATATATATATATATATATATATATATATATATATGTCGTACCTAGTAGCCAGAACTCACTTCTCAGCCTACTATTCAAGGCCCGATTTGCCTAATAAGCCAAGTTTTCCTGAATTAATATATTTACTATAATTTTTTTCTTATGAAATGATAAAGCTACCCTTTTCACTATGTATGAGGTCAATTTTTTTTTATTGGAGCTAAAATTAACGTAGATATATGACCGAACCTAACCAACCCTACCTAACCTAACCTAACCTATATATATAGGTAAGGTTAGGTTAGGTAGCCAAAAAAAGCTAGGTTAGGTTAGGTTAGGTAGGTTAGGTAGACAAAAAAACATTAATTCATGAAAACTTGGCTTATTAGGCAAATCGGGCCTTGCATAGTAGGCTGAGGAGTGAGTTCTGGCTACTAGGTACGACATATATATATATATATATATATGTCGTACCTAGTAGCCAGAACTCACTTTTTGGCCTACTATTCAAGGCCCGATTTGCCTAATAAGCCAAGTTTTCATGAATTAATTGTTTTTCGACTACCTAACCTACCTAACTTAACCTAACCTAACTTTTTCGGCTACCTAACCAAACCTAACCTATAAAGATAGGTTAGGTTAGGTTAGGTAGGGTTGGTTAGGTTCGGTCATATATCTACGTTAATTTTAACTCCAATAAAAGAAAATTGACCTCATACATAATGAAATGGGTAGCTTTATCATTTCATAAGAAAAAAATTAGAAAAAATATATTAATTCAGGAAAACTTGGCTTATTAGGCAAATCGGGCCTTGAATAGTAGGCCAAAAAGTGAGTTCTGGCTACTAGGTACGACATATATATATATATATTTTATATGTATTATAAAATATATATATATATATATATATATATATATATATATGTCGTACCTAGTAGCCAGAACTCACTTCTATGCCTACTATGCAAGGCCCAATTTGCCTAATAAGCCAAGTTTTCATGAATTAATTGTTTTTCGACTACCTAACCTACCTAACCTAACCTAACCTAACGTTTTCGGCTACCTAACCTAACCTAACCTATAAAGATAGGTTAGGTTAGGTTAGGAAGGGTTGGTTAGGTTCGGTCATATATCTTCGTTAATTTTAACTCCAATAAAAAAATATTGACCTCATACATAATGAAATGGGTAGCTTTATCATTTCATAAGAAAAAAATTAGAGAAAATATATTAATTCAGGAAAACTTGGCTTATTAGGCAAATCGGGCCTTGCATAGTAGGCTGAGAAGTGCGTTCTGGCTATTAGGTACGACATATATATATATATATATATATATATATATATATATATATATATATATGTCGTACCTAGTAGCCAGAACTCACTTCTCAGCCTACTATGCAAGGCCCGATTTGCCTAATAAGCCAAGTTTTTATGAATTAATTGTTTTTCGACTACCTAACCTACCTAACCTAACCTAACCTAACTTTTTCGGCTACATAACCCAACCTAACCTATAGAGATAGGTTTGGTTAGGTTAGGTAGGGTTGGTTAGGTTCGGTCATATATCTACGTTAATTTTAATTCCATTTAAAAAAAATTGACCTCATACATAATGAAATGGGTAGCTTTATGATTCCATAAGAAAAAATTTAGAGAAAATATAATAATTGAGGAAAACTTGGCTTATTAGGCAAATCGGGCCATGCATAGTAGGCTGAGAAGTGAGTTCTGGCTACTAGGTACGACATATATATATATATATTATAATATATATGTTATATATATTATAATATATATGATATATATTATAACATATATATATTTTAAAATATATATATAGATATATATATTAAAATATATATATATATATATATATATATATATATATATATATATATATATATATATATATATATATATATATATATATATATATTATGTATATATTATATATATTATATATCTGCTGGATGGGTCAATGTAGACTGTTGTGTCTAAGAAGTTGACGGTTGAATCACTGTTCCAATGTAAATTTTAGATAATCGTGGACTGTATTTGCCTACGTGAAGAAGGCCTCAAGGCAGAGCTCTCCTCAGGCCATGATTCAGAAGATGTCGTCTATGTATCTAAAATGTATAGCAGGTGCATCGTCCCTATGAGATCTCTCTCTTTCAAAGGCAACATGTATGAAAATCTCTGCTATGGCTACACTACTTTATGCTCCTATTACAGTGCCTTTAATTTACCTGTTGGCCATACCTACGAACTGGAGGAGGGTGTCGCGAATTACATGGAGGATTGCTTTGTCCATCAAGTCCATCCTGTGGATCTTCCATACCCCCGCCTCCCTCAGATCAGTTGTTACCCTATGATTGTTCTCTGTGAAGACGGTGGCTACCATTCTAGCTGCCTCCCTCAGTGCAACCCGTTCTCGCAAATTTAATAAGTCAATATTGACTTATTAAATATGTGCATAGGTGACATACTTAACATAATAGATACCCTTAAAAAGATTCATAGAAAACACGAACCTTACCTAACCTTGTTAGTATCTTAAGATAAGCATCTTATTGCTTCGTAATTACAATTAATACCTAACCTATAATAGGTATAGGTTAAGTAATAATTGTAATTACGAAGCAATAAGATGCTTATCTTAAGATACTAACAAGGTTAGGTAAGGTCGGTGTTTTCTATGAATCTTTTTAAGGGTATCTATTATGTTTAGTATATCACCTATGCACGTAGTTAATAAGTCAATATTGACTTTATGAATTTGCGAGAACGGGTTGTCAGTGGTATGCTCGGGTAGAGCGATACCACATCCCTGGAGAACAGGCGTACTCCTTCCGGTAGCGGGCCTCTAATGTCTGCTATCTTGTTCAGAAAGTCTATGGTGTTCCTGTCTCTCTGATAGCAGGCAGAGGAGGGGGTTCAAGAGGGCGGTGCATATCCCATCTACCGGCCTCGTCGGTACCTGGCAGCCACTCAGAACCGGTCTCCCTTGCCATGTTCCGGTTGCGTTGTTAGTCGGCTCATGTACCTTCGGCAGGAGGTACATGCTAGGAATGACTGATTTGAAGGTTATATAAAAGTCTCTTGCTCTAGCTTGCATGAGACGCCCCCTTTTTTTGCCTTCCACATTCTAATTTAAAAAAAAACTTGAGCACTATACGCCTGTTCCTTGTTTGTACATTTTTAAGTGCCACTACCTGGTTCTTGATGCCTTGATAAGACATTTATAAGTGTCTCTCCTTTTTGCGTCTGTAGTTGTCCTTGTTCTTGACAACGATCGCACCTCCTTTATCTGCTGGCTTCACACTGATATCGGACCTCGATTTTAGGGCGTCTCTCTCTGTGAGATTTTTCATAGCAAATTCTAGTACATCCATCAACTTTAAACTGAAAGTCTACATGGGCCGCCTGAGGAAGGGACTGCTTAGCTAAGACGCTAAGTGTAGCAGGCAGCTCATTCCCCACTCTAGAGTGATAGAAAAAATATGAAAGCGCGAGCAAATGCCCAACCTCAAAATGTTTGAAATCCCTTACACTAGGCTGTTGACCTTTGCATATCGCTGGAGCGAATCTAACGAGTAGGTCACGGGGTCTCACTACCAAAATTTATAGTTGTGGCGCTATGAATCTAGTCCAATTCTCAAGAAGCAGTCTCAAATTAATAGCAATAATTTCAGACAACGTGGCTGAACAAAGGTTAATCATTAATGTGTGGGGTGTGATGAAAGTCAGCGTTCAACTTTAGCAACACAGTTTATTCAACAAGTACTAACTACTACAACAACAAAGATAACGTTGACGTTACTCGAAATCGTTCCTGAGACATCTTTACGACACCTAGACACCAGCCACGAGTATAAATACAGGATCCATCCTGCAATTGCTTTATTCTGGATAAATGAACTAACCTAAATGAACAGTACTGAGTGTTCATAGAGGATGCAATCAAGCAATAAGATACTAAGTCTATAATCATACATGGCAACAACCACAAGGTAGGTTAGGAGACACGTCTCCAGTAACCTCCTATCAGTTACTTTAAGATCTTGCAGATCTACCTGCAAACCCATTGCAATGCAATCAAACAAGTAGGCTTCAATGAAATCACAATGACTAGTGGGGTTACTGGCAACTCCAGCAACCCTCCTTAATTAAATTCTTATGTTAACACTTCGTCTCTCGGACGATCAACAATCAATGACAACGATACGATAATATTGGTTACGATAATATTAATAGTGATACACGTTAAAACAATGTCAACAGCTGTCAGCAACAACTAATTACGTTAACTAAATCTTGTCTCCCACAGACATGGCAAAGTGTCACAACTGTCACTCGTAACTTGGAATTACACAACCACTTGATCCGTCGACCATTCAGTGAGTATCACCGACCAAAAATTAATTATACAGGAATACGTTACACTCAACACTGGTTCAATAGTTACAACACCTGTGAGGGAATGAAGATTCCCTCAGCTAGTTTTCTAGTTTTCTAGATTAGGCTAGAGTCGCTCTAGGGACTCTAGACAAAAAGTTTTCAAACTACATGCACTTGTGTGGTGTTGGATGAAAGCTTATGTTAAGGACTGTCGTTTGGGATTAGCCAGGGGTCAGTGATTGCTCTGTAGAGAGAGTTACAGAATTTTTCCTGTATCTGTGAAATGGGATGAGATTTGAGAGTGTGTGGTAGGAGAGGGTACTTGACTCTTAACGGTTTTAGAGGTGGGGGGGGACAGAGGGGTGAACGTCGCCTCCCCCACTATGTGAGACATAGTACCTCTGTCCCAGGCCTCCCCCTCCTTGTGACGTCACGGGACGCCTCACAGTGAGGGCGTCTGTGATTGGAAGCGGCACCTCCGCCTCTAGGTGAGTTTTGGCGTGAACAGCTGTAATTGGGAGCGGCACCATAGGGCCGTGCCGGCTTTGTGCTGATTGGTCAAGACAAGGTAGGGGGGAGATACGGGCATTTGAGTTCCCTAGCCCGCCAAATCTTCAGTCTGAGCTGGGCGGCAAGCTGAGGAGAAGGTGACTGGGTGGAGGTGGCGGCTGCCACCTCCACCCCCTTTAATCGCTGTGTCATCCTTATTACTCATTGTGCAGGGCACTCCTGCCATCCTGGGTTGTGTCGAGGCCCAATTTGCGTGAAAATGGGGCCAAGGAACACGGCAGGAACAAATGAAATCTAAGAGACAGTGTTCACCACCCATGAGGCAGCTGCCAGGCCTCATGGTGTTCAGATGGTTCGAGTATCCTGTCTATGTTACGGACAATTGGTGGAATAAGGGCAGGGCCTCCTATTGTAATTGTGGTGATATTACAGGCCCCTGTTGGACTTTGAATTCCACCTGGCTGTGATCATGTGGTGACGCCGGCATTGTCACCCCCAGTGTACAAGCGAGGTATGCTCTGGTATGATGGGGTGTAGGTGATCTCCCATCCCCATTCTGTATGCCTGTGGGTGCTAGCCAGCCAGCCTGAGGCAACCCCAGGTGGGGCCGTTATGCCCTGGGCCGTGCCACCCAGGCCACCCAGGCCACCCGCGCGCCGCCCCAGCCCGGGTGGGGTGCTGTGACGCCCCGCACTTACCCCGTGGCCACCACTTTGGGCCACGCGGTGGCCACATGCCTTGGCCACCCCCTTGGGCCACGCTTGGCCACTTGTCCTGGACACCCTAGGGCCACACCTAGTCGCACGTGGAACGAGCTAGGTGTTCTGCAGTCAGTGAGGTAATGACCGGGGAAATGAATGTGTTGAGGATTCATGTTGACATGTTGAGGCCAATGACATGTTGAGGCCATGTCTTACTCTGTAAGACATGGCCAATTTTCTAATGCTTTGTTTGTGCATTTGTCAGAAAAAGCTCACCAAATTGATTGGGAGAGTGCGTCTTCAATAACAAATTGTAAAAGCACCTATAACAGAAACATAATTGAATCCGCTTTGATACAGATCACCAAAGAAAGTAATTTGAATATTAGCAGTGGTCTATATAACTTAGATCCATTTCTAATAGATCAGTTAAAGGGCGATTTAAGTAGAATCATTGAAAAACATTTGTCTCACTAATTTATTGTATATATTTACCTCTTTATGTTATAATTACCTATGTATTATGCTTGTATGTCTGCTGTATCAGATGGGCCATTGGGCTACATCGGATGGGCCAATTGGGTGCATCTGATGGGCCAATGGGCCTTCAGCGTTGTCCAAGTATTGTACCTCACCTTACTTCACCACTCTCTCCTGCCTATTTATACCCATCACTCGATCTGTAAAATGACCTTCTGAAGATGTATTTAATATACGAAAGTACTTAAGGATATTTCCTGTTTCATTTTTCCTTCGTGGTCTGACATTGTCATATATATATATATATATATATATATATATATATATATATATATATATATATATATATATATATATATATATATAGAACTTTAGAACACTTTCCCACCAGGAGACTCGAACCCTAGCCAGCACAGAAGCCTTCCAGCAACTGGCATAACAGGTACGCCTTAACCCGCTCCACCACCCGCTCAGACCCTTAAAAGAGATGGTAATTTCGGAGTATTTAAATACCCCAAAGATCAACACCTCCCAAGAGCACCAGAGCAAGTGAGGGGTCATTTATACGTTAATTTCATCAAGTCCCTGTTAATATGGGAAGACACAGTGTCTCTGCTTAAGGCACAACTCTCCTAAACACTAGAGTTAAGTATACAACTTTAGAACACTTTCCCACCAGGAGACTCGAACCCTAGCCAGCACAGAAGCCTTCCAGCAACTGGCATAACAGGTACGCCTTAACCCGCTCCACCACCCGCTCAGACCCTTAAAAGAGATGGTAATTTCGGAGTATTTAAATACCCCAAAGATCAACACCTCCCAAGAGCATTTGGGGTATTTAAATACTCCGAAATTACCATCTCTTTTAAGGGTCTGAGCGGGTGGTGGAGCGGGTTAAGGCGTACCTGTTATGCCAGTTGCTGGAAGGCTTCTGTGCTGGCTAGGGTTCGAGTCTCCTGGTGGGAAAGTGTTCTAAAGTTGTATACTTAACTCTCGTGTTTAGGAGAGTTGTGCCTTAAGCAGAGACACTGTGTCTTCCCATATTAACAGGGACTTGATGAAATTAACGTATAAATGACCCCTCACTTGCTCTGGTGCTCTTGGGAGGTGTTGATCTTTGGGGTATTTAAATACTCCGAAATTACCATCTCTTTTAAGGGTCTGAGCGGGTGGTGGAGCGGGTTAAGGCGTACCTGTTATGCCAGTTGCTGGAAGGCTTCTGTGCTGGCTAGGGTTCGAGTCTCCTGGTGGGAAAGTGTTCTAAAGTTGTATACTTAACTCTCGTGTTTAGGAGAGTTGTGCCATATATATATATATATATATATATATATATATATATATATATATATATATATATATATATATATATATATATATATATATATATATATATATATAAATAGAACGTTTTAAAAACGTGAAATTGTTTGCTGGGTACTCTTTTCACTGTATTGACCTTAATTTTCGATGTACATATTTCATTTTTGTACCATGTGTTCACAATAGAATGTTCTAGAAGAACATATGTATAAAATGTCACCAAGCCGTGATTTAAACTGCTAGCAATAAAGAAACTTCGTGGATCACTAGCGGTGAGCTCCAAACAGCGATGAGATGTTTCCATTCTTTTCAGGGTTATCAACTCCACAATTGTCCTACAGGTTTAAATTTGGTATCTTTGAGATCGCAATAAATTTTCCTACACGAACATATGCATATAAATGTTGAATCATGATCACGCCCAACCCGCAAGAGTGTGGAAAGTGGGCAAAGTGTTACCCGTTACTGCACATTGGCGATCTACAATAGTTTGCACGAAGATACGAGACAATGTCGTTCTCCCAAAAATGCTATGTGGCTATTAAAGAAAACGTAAATTTTATGGCAAACATGTTCATACTATCTCCAACTCGATCAGACAATAATTGAATTTTATAGAAATATTTATTTGTTGGACATAAAAATATGTCTCCTGGGCATTTTGAAGTGACCCCCGGTGGACACGATCTTGTGTCCGCCGGGAAGTGAAGTGTTACATACTCTAAAATCAGTCACACAGTAATAGTATGATGTTTGCATGTTGGTCCCATTACGATATGAGGTGAAAACACACTCTAGCTCTGATTTGATTTTGTTATAAGAAGGCTGACGACATTCTTATGACGAGCCTCGTTACTCATAAAAGGTATTTGGGGAAGAATGGAAAACACAATGTGAACAGTTGCATCAAGAGATAACTTGGCTGAGTGACTAACAGCTTTTGTGATATATGTAGGACCTTTAAACTAAGCTAGCTTGAAAGTGGAAACTTTAACTGTGATGATGTTGAAAAACGCCTAGTAACATTATTATTTTATTAGTGATAAAAATGTAAACAGACTGTCATGTTCACAGAAAATGGTACCATCCGTTTTCTATGTGCGGCGGCTGGGACGCCAGAGAGAGAAGGTAAACAATAGAGTGTACAGGACGCCCGCCAAGCTTGGTAGCTACTAGTCATGTAATCATATTAAGTATTAAAGTCAGTAACCAAGTCATGACTTTACATCAACCCTACAACCAAGACTTCCTCAGTAACACACAAACACCACATTGGCGACGAGGATGAACTGTGAACGCAGGTATTTGTTCGGTTTCAAACACAAGGGTGAAGCATGCTGCCTGGAGGAGGAAGAGAAGCTGTGAGCGCCATACTAGATGCTGTATGCTAACCGATGCTGTATGCTAACCAATGCTGTGTGCTAAACGATGCTGTGTGCTAACCGATGCTGTGTGCTACCCAAGCTGTGTGCTACCCAAGCTGTGCTGAAGAAACTGTGTTCTGAGGAATCTGCCGACGTTGTGTACGAAACGACGCTTTGATGTGTACAAAACCTGATGTTTTGGTTATGAAACGACGCTTCGTGCTACAAAATTCATCACACTGAACTGACTGCTGTACCAACTGCTGCTGTACCAACTGCTGTGCTGCTGCTGTAAGTAGGAACAACACATGTACACAAGGGCTAGGTAAGAAGTCAGTTGCTGCTATATTGTGCACTGTTGTGAACTTTTGCATTAAAATGCTTGTGTGCTTTGCAAAATTAAAGTAATTACAGTGAATTCTTGACTAACATATACAGTGCAGTAAGTGTTTAATATTCTGAGGAACATTTAAGTGATAAGTTACATTTATTCAGTAAAAATGGCAAATATACCTCAGTTTCCTGCATTTGATCCTGACTGTGACCAGACAAACCTGTCACAGAGGTGGGTCAAATGGCTTAAAAAGTTTGAAAATTTGTTGATAGTTTCTGACATTAAAAGTGCTGAAAGAAAGCGTGCCTTTCTACTTCATTATGCAGGTGATAGAGTTGGTGACATCTTTGACACACTGAAAGACACTGGTGGTGCCAAAGATTATGACACTGCCAAAGCCAAACTAACAGAGCATTTCAAACCAAGGCAAAATACTGCTATGGAAATTATGCATTTCAGGAGAGCAAAACAACTCTCTAATGAAACTGTGGATCAATACCACACACGTCTGCAGGGTTTAGCAGCCCATTGTGAGTTTGCTGATGTTGACAAAGAAATCAAACAGCAAATAATTGAATCATGCACATCTACACGTCTTCGTCGAAGAGCTCTAGAACTTGTTGATGATGACAGTTCTCTTACCAAGATACTGGATATGGCTCGTCGAATGGAAGATGCTGCACGTGATGCTCGTGTCATGGAGTGCAGTGCTAATAACGGTTCTGCCACTGTTACTAACAGTGATGAGGTGCGTAAGGTTCAGGGAGGACATCGCAATCAAAGAAGATATGCCAAACCTAACAGTAAATTTAGCCGAGAACCACGTCACAAATGGGCTCAAGGAACAAGGCTCAAGCAGTCACAACGACCCACATCAGAGGGTGTCAACAATAAATGTTACAATTGTGGAGGAGACTACCCACACCAAGATAATGTTTGTCCTGCTCAAGGTAAGAAGTGCTATGAGTGTGGAAAACTAGGTCATTTTGGTGATATGTGTCGTTCCGCACTAAAGAAACCACAGTCAATGAATAAAAGCACTGTACGAGGATCAGATCATAGGGGTCGAGGTGGTAAACACAATATTGCACCTCATATCCAGAATGTTAATAATGTACAAGACAACATTTCATTACAACCAGTGTCAGATGACAGTGAATGTGATTATACTTATGGAGTACAAGCAATCACAGAATGGAATGATCTTCCAAACAACCCAGAGACATGTGTATACATTGCTGGTATTTGTCTCAAAGTTCTCATTGACACTGGATCAAACATTGATACCATTGCTGAGTGCCACTATGAGAAATTTAAAAAACAGTTCCCAAAGCTTGAGAACTATAATGGCAAAGCCACTGCCTATGCTTCGAAGGTAGCCTTGCCAGTGATTGGAATTTTCACTGCAGAGATTAAGTCAAAGAATGCAATGCTCATTACTACATTCCATGTTGTTAGGAATGCAAAGGAGTCTTTACTCAGTTACAAGACTTCAACCAAATTGGGGCTACTTCAGCTTTCTAATGCTGTAGCAGTGGAATCTGCAAACAATGTTGATGGTATTGTTGCTGAATTTTCTGATCGATTTAAATCCATAGGTTGTTATACTGATAGCAAAGTACATCTGCATATCAACCCAGATGTAATTCCAGTTGCCCAAGCACATCGCCGACAACCATTCCATACTCGCAAGAAAGTCGATGCCGAACTGGATAGGCTGATGGAACTAGATATCATTGAACCAGTAACAGGCCCAACACCATGGGTAAGCCCAATTGTCACTCCACCAAAGCCGAAGAATCCAGATGAGATACGCATCTGTGTGGACATGCGTGTTCCCAACAAGGCAATAATGCGTGAACGCCATCCTACACCCACTGTAGATGATATGATCTACCGCTTGAATGGTGCAACTATATTCAGCAAGTTAGATTTAAACAAGGGCTATCATCAGCTTGAACTTGATGATGAGAGTCGCTTCATCACAACGTTTACGACACATCGAGGTCTGTATAGGTACAAGCGCCTGAGTTTTGGTATCAACAGTGCTGCCGAGGTATTCCAGCACATCATCAGCCAGGTATTGCAAGATATACCTAATGCTGACAACATGTCTGATGACATCATTGTTTATGGCCGTACCCAAGCTGAACACGACAAAGCTCTTCGTGCAACATTGCAACGCTTACGAGAAAAGAATCTGACGCTAAACCGAGCAAAGTGTAAGTTCAATCAACATAAAATTGAATTCTTTGGACATGTACTTAGTGACAAAGGTCTGTCTCCAGATCCTAAGAAAGTTGCAGATATCAAGAATGCTGCACCTCCTTCAACGTCCACTGAAGTACATAGTTTTCTGGGAATGGCAAACTACTGTTCTCGCTTCATTCCAGATTTTGCTACCATTACGAAGCCTCTACGTGAGCTCCTGAAGAAAAACGCATCATGGTACTGGAGCGATATCGAGCAAAATGCATTTGATGCTGTGAAAGATGCACTAGTAGAGAATGCGACTGCTGCGTACTTTGATCCATCAATGGACACTGAGTTAACGGTGGATGCTAGTCCTGTTGGATTAGGTGCTGTTTTAGCCCAACACAAACCTGGTCAACCAGATTCCAGAGTAGTAATTGCCTACGCCAGCCGTTCTCTCACAGATGTTGAGCAACGATACAGTCAGACAGAGAAGGAAGCTCTTGCTCTTGTATGGGGCTGTGAACACTTCAATGTGTATCTGCTTGGTGCGCCCTTCACCACGATGGTCACTGACCACAAACCGTTGGAGACCATCTTCAATAATCCAAAGTCCAAACCACCAGCTCGCATTGAGAGATGGGCTCTTCGTCTGCAACCATACAACTTTACGGTGAAATACAAGCCGGGTGCAGGCAATCCCGCTGATTACATCAGTCGACATCCTGCCAACAGTTTCACCATCACCAAGCATCAGCAAGTTGCCGAGGAATATGTACACTCTGTAACCTGTGATGCAGTCCCTAAGGCTCTCACTCTTGATGAAATCCGTACTGCAACCCTAGAGGACCCAACTCTGCAAGCAACAGTGGATGCATTGACTAAGAAAAAGTTTCCACGCATCCCACCCTCAGGAGTTGACCAAGATGCATTCAAAGCACTTGAACGCATCCAGACAGAATTAAGTGTTACGCAACAACGCGACACTGTGCTGCGAGGTACTCGTATCGTGATTCCAGCTGTTCTCCAGCAACGTGCTCTGAAGCTTGCACATCAAGGACACCAAGGTCTTGTTAGGACGAAACAGCTGCTGCGAGAAAAGGTGTGGTTTCCTGGCATTGATCGTCAAGCAAAGGATATGCATGATGCCTGTGTCCCTTGCCAAGCTGCAGTGGATACTTCAAGACCAACACCTCTACAACCTTCACCACTACCTGCTGCACCATGGACGGAAGTATCAATGGACTTCTGCGGACCACTACCAACTGGAGAGTACTTGATGGTAGTCATTGATGATCACTCACGTTATCCAGAAGTAGAAATCATCAATTCCACATCTGCAAAGGCCGTCATCCCGAAACTCGACAAGATCTTTTCAAACTTTGGCATTCCTGAAGTTGTCAAGACGGACAATGGACCGCCATTCAATGGACAAGACTTTGTCAACTTTGCTGAGCATATTGGATTCAAACACCGCCGTGTGATGCCACTACATCCTCAAGCAAATGGAGAAGTTGAGAGATTCATGCAACCTCTCATGAAAGCAGTACGCTGTGCTCATGCCGAAGGACGATCCTGGAAACAAGCTATGTATGCTTTTCTCAGGAACTACCGTGCAACACCACATGGAACACTGGGCAAGTCGCCTGGCGAACTTTTATTTGGACGTCCTATGAGAATCGCACTACCCGTCATGCCAGCCGAGGTAACGGATAAACGTCTCGCTCAGAAGGATGCACTAGCCAAGGGCAAAATGAAAATTGCTCATGATCAACGTGCAAAGGAACAGTTCATAAAGGTTGGAGACACTGTTCTCGTTAAAAAGAAAAAAGAAGGAAAGCTAGATATGCCGTATGATACAAAACCATATAAAGTGATTAGTGTAAAAGGAACTATGGTAACAGCTAGTAATAGAGATCATAGTATAACACGTAATATGGCTTATTTCAAAGTGATTCCAACTAGTGTAGAAAATGATGAAGTGCAAAGTCGTGCAAAAGAAAAAGAAAAAAATAGTTATAACCCGACAAACAATTCATCAAGGGATGTTATTGCATTTAAGGACTCTCGTCCTAAACGTCATGTTAAACGCCCTACACGATTTGATGATTAATTGTGTTCCTATGTAATGAAAAGTATTTACTTATTATGCTAAACTAAATTTAATATTGTTTGAATAATGCAGATATCTCATTCAATATTTTGTAACTTTGTATTACAGTTTCTTTCATGTTTGTTTAACATTGCATATGTATTTTTAACATTGAAATCCTTTGTGGAAAAGATTAAGTTGTTTAAATTCTTTGTGTGCTTAATTAATGTTAAATGTATGCAGTATCTCTTGATATGGTAATAACTTACTTTGTGTCAATAACTTTGCTTTGTGCTACAAGCATGGTAGACATCCTGTATTCATTCTTTTTAAAGAAAAGGAGGGATGTCATGTTCACAGAAAATGGTACCATCCGTTTTCTATGTGCGGCGGCTGGGACGCCAGAGAGAGAAGGTAAACAATAGAGCGTACAGGACGCCCGCCAAGCTTGGTAGCTACTAGTCATGTAATCATATTAAGTATTAAAGTCAGTAACCAAGTCATGACTTTACATCAACCCTACAACCAAGACTTCCTCAGTAACACACAAACACCACACAGACTAATGCAAAACTCAACTTTTTTTTAAATTCTATTCGGATTAAGAAATGGTTCTCACAAGATTTTTAAAAACAAACATAATATATTGAAGACTAGCTTACGGCATAATGACGTTACTCTTAAGTGTTTAATAAAGAATAAAAATTATATATAAAGGGTTTACGCCTTTAACTATTTATTGTTGTTGTTCTATATATCGAGAAAAGCGTGTAATCATCAACCTGAGGGGTGAGAAGTAAACAGAGCATGTTAAGTGTAGGGGGGGGGGGGGGAGGGGTATGCAGGAGTAGGTATGGAGTGGGGTATTGTGGTCATTAATCAAGTCATGTGACAAACATCAAGAGGTGAACCGCTCAAATGCTCGCTCCCCGCAGTCATGTGGTAGTGGTCCTCATGCCTATTTGATTTGATAGAAGAAAAATTGAAGACTGGTAGTCCCCTTTTTAAGATGTAAAAACTTTAAACTATTGTGACGGTAAAGCGTTGGTGTTCGGCTGTTTCAAAAGCTGGGGGCAGGGCCTCGTCACATCACAAAAAAAAAAAGAGAAAAGTTTGTCCTTTCGTCTGTGGTAAGGTAATGGGAAGACACACAAAACACAAGTATATAAACAATGAAATTTTAATTACTCTAGAAAACAAGACATGAATAAAGACAATCTCATAAAATTCAACACTGGTCAACAAAGAAAATAACATGAATAATAACTGGCAATGAAAAGTTACTCTAAGACCAGAATGCAAAAATAGTGATAGCAATATAAATTAATATGTGCGGTGCTGGAATACTGGCTTCAAGCTGCCACCTCCCTTAGTACACGAAAGCCAAGGCTTAGTCTACTAGCGAGAGATGTCAACTCCAAGGAGCACAAAGATATTCTGACGAGTACGGCGTGCTGCTGCCCAGACGACGACTCTGGTGGTGGCGGTGAGTGCAGGTGCGGCGAGACATCAGCCAATCAGCAACAGGCAGGTGGAGGATGAGCAGTTTGCTGGTTACGGCGGCTGTGGCTGGTGTCGGGGTGTGCATGGTACGATTTGCTTCCTGGGCAAAACGTTTGGCGATACTGGTGGACGTATCTTCTATATAGTATCTTGTACTTTACGACGTAATGATGTAGGGAAGAGCAGGCTCTATCTCTCTTGAAAGAGATTATCGTCACACTATAAAAATATTTGACTGCTTTTACTGTGTAGAAAAATGATTACTACTACTACGTTCAGTAAAACGCTTACTGAGATGTAGGTCTTAGAGCGATCAAGCCTTGAACTCGGTGACAATGAACAAGCTAATTTAAAATATATATAATAACATCAAGATTACGATTTCTCACGTTACTCTAATTACTTTGAAGATGTAAAACTTTTACTGACTTGACTGAGTGATGGTAGAAGTTATTTCATCAAGTCGGACTGAGAACTTTTAACTAAAAACTATTCTAACTCCATAGCCTGATACACTCTTCAGTCCACTACAAGAATTTTTTTTTTACCACATTCAGTAAAAGCTTACAGACAGACTGACTGACTGCTTTTACTTACTCTTAAAAGTTAAAGGAGTCAAAACTAATCCATCCCCATAGCCTGATGCAGTCTTCAGTCCAGTGGTGGTGGTGGTAGTGGTGATGAGGTGAGCAGTCATCTCGCTAAAGGAGCACTCAAGGACACACAGTGCTAATGGCACAAGGTCAACTCGCTAACGAGGTGGTGAATGAGGTACAGCGCTAAATGGTTCAAGGTCTAACGGGGTCTTTATTCTCTAACTCACTTAGCCCCTGAGCTAACTATTTCACTATTGGTTCATCCGGTCTTATTCTCATCGATTACTGTTTACATTTGGATAATGTAGGTCTTAGAGGCAGCCTTGAACTCAGTGATAATGAACAAGTCAATTAAATATATAATAATAAAATCAAGACTAAGATTTTCCACATTAGTCTTATATTATATGTTTACTTTTCTAACAGTGCAATGCTTCGAATTTGTATGTGGGGAACATGGCTCACCTATGGGAGAGAAAATGAATGGCGCGTTTGAGGTAGAGCAGAGATCAGACTACAGTGTGTTTGCCGACGTGGTCTGCCGTCCCAGCAATATACTGAGACATGGTGTTTATGCTGTGATGGGATGTATGTAGGACCTTAAAACGTGTTTAATAAAGAATAAAAATTATATATAAAGGGTTTATGCATTTAACTACTTACTGTTGTTAACATAGTGGTGTGTTTGTGAACTGGCTCACTACACAACATATGATCAGAAATAATTCTAAAGGCTTTTGCACAGAACAATGGGTCTGGGTATGGGCTGGGGAGGTGGTGGGGGTGAGGGAATGATCATCCCCATTACCTCGCCCATCTCAGTACACCTCAAACCTCCACCCCAGATGTGTGTAATGGCAAAGCTCCTAGGTTTAACCTAAAATTACATGTATTCATTCAGTAGTGGAAAACACATACCTGCAAGTCTCCTAGTGCTGCTGCCTCCAGAAGTTGTCTTTCCCATATTCAGTAAAAACGCCTACTGACTTTACCTTAGTGACTGATTTTACTGACTGATGCTAAATGCTATTTTGATGACGGCAGGTGATTTGATTTGATTTGAAAGAAGAAAAATTAAGACTGGTATACGATGAGGCTCGCTACTCAGTGTCAAAAGTGAAATTAGAAAATCTATACCTCAGGCTATAGTCATTATTTAAATTAATATATATAATGTGTTTACTTTTCTCTAAATATTTTTACCTCGTTAATGGTGGACTGAGGAAATGTGAAGTGGAGAATTGTTGAGTGATCAACGACTGTCCGGCGCCTGGGAGAGGGAGAGGGGAGGGTGTGACACATTACACCTCCTTAAATGGGAGCACAGTCCACTCCCGCACTGCCTCGTCAAAGAGGTCACACCTCTCCTAAGTGCTCTGCTACCATGTGGTGAGAACCTCATGATTATGTGCCGCTGCTGTTATGTGGCGGCGTGAGCTATGTCAGGAGTGGGTATGGTACGGTGTATTGCTGTTATTTCCAGCAGTTGAGACTCCCCCTTCAAGAGGAGAGCGGCTCAAAATGCTCACTCCTGCACACAACCATGTGGTGACGCTCCTCAGGTCTATGTGGTGGGTATGTGGTCCCGTTACTTACCACTCTGGAAGCCAGGTAAAGGAGGGGAGTGAGGGGATGGCCCACCCTCACTCGAGAGAAGGGGAGACAGAGAGGAAGGGAGAGATCGAAAGAGAAGAGAGAGAGGAAGGGATAGAGAGAGAGAGAAGAAAAGAGAGAAGAGAGAAAGAGAGGTAAGAAGAGAGAGAGAAAAGAAATAGAAGCTAGAGAGGAGGAGAAAGTGAAAAAAGAAAGTAGAGAGGGAAGAGAGAGAGATAGAGGAGAGAGAGAGAAAGAAGAAAGAGTGAGAAAACAAAAAGAGAGAGAGAGAGAGAAAAGAGGCAGATTTGCAGAGGCAGAGACACTGAGGCAGAGAAGCAGACACTTCTCCTTCTGTCAGGCCAGATACAGAGGCACAGAGGCAAAGATATAGAGGCAGAGGTAGAGAGGCAGAGACAGAGAGGCACAGACACAGAGGCACAGACACAGACACAGAGGCACAGACAGAGGGGCAGAGACAGAGGGACAAAGGCAGAAAAGCAGAGGCAAAAAGGCAGGGGCAGAAGGCAGAGGCAAAAGCAGAGGCAGAGACAGAGTTGCAGAGACAAAGATGCAGAGACAGAGAAAGAGATAGAAAGGAAGAGACAGAGAAACAAGGCAAGAGAGAGAGAGAGAGACGGAGAGAGATGGGTGTGCAGGAGACTGGACGAGGGCAGGGTGACGTGCTGTAACACTGGGAGCGAGGGGAACACTGGCTGGCTACACCCCTCGCCGGGGTCAAACCGCAAACCATTTCTGACCTCAAGAAACAAACATACCTAACACACATAAACACTCATACAAACTCGCAAACAAAAACGCATGAAATACACACACACACACTTGGATCCAAGAGTCAATGCTCGATCCTGCAGACACAAATAGGTAAGTACACACACACACACACACACACAATGAAAAAAATTAGGAAATGAAGAATGAAATAAGCAACCTAAAAAGAGAGCTGACAGCAGCAAAAGAGGAGATTAGAGCCCTCAAAGAGAACAGTATCGATGCTGAGACTCAGATAACCACCCAGGGAGGTGGTAGTAATAGTACTTTGGAAGAGAATGCCACATTAAAAGCAACATTTGCAGAAATGCTAAAAAAAACAACTCTGAAGTAATGTCTGCAGTGATGGAGGTAGCCATGAAAGCAGCCACCTCACAGGAAGCGGCACGCTCCACTACCCAGCTGCTGGAAAGGAAAAGAGCAGTGGTAGCTGTAGGTATTAAAGAGCAGGAAGGCTCTAATAGGAAAGAGTGGAATGATAAGGACAAAGCGGCAGTGAATGAAATACTGAAGGGACTAGACATGGAAGGGGCTGAGCATAGCATTGAGAAGGATTTCAGGTTAGGCTGGTACAAAAAAGACCGAGACCGTGTGTTAAAGATAGTGTTTTCAAACGAGAACACAAAGGACACGATTCTAACAAAGAAAAGCCACCTGCAACATGTGGGAGAATTCAAAAAAGTATTCCTCCAGAGGGACATGACAAGGGAGGAGAGGGCCAAGGCGGCAGAAGCAAGGAAGAAGCGCAGGGCGAGAGGGGAAAACCAGGAAACCACAGCTCCCAACACATCACCCCCAGAGGCGAGGGGGGAACCCACAACCAGCTACCCAGTAACACGAGCGGGGAGGGCAACCCCACCACCCTCCTCTGCATAGAAAACCCCCCTTTCCTTCCTGTCCTCCCGCCCCGTTCACCCCATACCCTTCCTGTCCTTCCCCCTTCACTTGACCCCCCACTCCTCATCCCAGTATCCTCTGCAACCCTGGCATCCACCTCACAAATCCTCACACCCATGGCACAGCTTCCTCCACCAGCAGAACATTCACCAAGGAGGAGATTTGAGAAGGGACAGAAGAAAGTGAGCCTTAAGGCAATGTACACTAACATAGATGGTATTACAAATAAGGCAAATGAACTTGGAGAATGGGTACTAGAGGAAAACCCAGACATATTAGCTCTCACAGAAACAAAGCTGACGAAAACAATAACAAATGCAGTGTTCCCACAGGACTATTATGTTATGAGGAAAGAGAGAGAAGGAAGAGGTGGTGGTGGTGTAGCTCTGCTGGTAAGAAAAGGCTGGGATTTTGAGGAGTTGGTTGTTCAGGGATGTGAAGGTTTCAGTGACTACATAATAGGAACAATAACAACTGGAGGGCAAAAAATTTTAGTCGTAGTCATATATAATCCACCACCAAATGAGAGAAGACCCAGACAGGAATATGATAGAAACAACATGGCCACCATTAACATAATAGAGAGAGCAGCTTCTGTTGCTAGCAGGAATGGATCTGGACTACTAATCATGGGAGACTTCAACCATGGGAAGATAGATTGGGAGAACAGAGACCCGCATGGAGGACCAGAAACATGGAGAGCTAAGCTGCTGGACGTGGCAACAAGAAACTTTCTAAGCCAGCACATCAGGGATCCAACAAGAATGAGAGGAGAGGATGAACCAGCAATGCTTGATCTGATATTTACCCTAAATGAGTGGGATATAAGGGAAGTCAAGATGGAAGCACCCTTGGGAATGAGTGATCACAGTGTATTGAACTTTGAGTACCTGGTAGAGCTCGGAATTATCCCCCCCGAAAAAGGACTAGGAAACAAAAGGCTGGCATACTGAAAGGAAAATTATGAGGAGATGAGAAGCTTCCTAATGGAAATACCTTGGGACACAGTCCTCAGAGCTAAGTCTGTACAAGATATGATGGACTATGTCACCCAAAAGTGTCAGGAGGCAGTAAGCAGATACATCCCGGCACAAAAGGAAAAATCCGAGAAGCAACAGAAGAATCCATGGTATAATAGGGCATGTATGGAAGCAAAGAAACTGAACAAAAGGGCGTGGAGGAACTTCCGTAATAACAGAACACCAGAAAGCAGAGAGAGATACCAGAGACCCAGGAATGAGTATGTTAGGGTGAGAAGAGAAGCAGAGAAAAGTTATGAAAATGATATTGCAAACATAGCCAAGACCGAACCAAAGCTACTCCATAGTCTCATCAGGAGGAAAACAACAGTGAAAGAACAGGTAGTGAAACTTAGAACAGGCGAGGACAGGTATACAGAGAATGACAAAGAGGTGTGTGATGAACTCAACAAGAGATTCCAAGAGGTCTTCACAACAGAATAAGGTGAGGACTTTCTCTTGTGCTAGGAGAAAGGGACGTAAACCAGGCGGCCTTGGAAGAGTTTGAAATTACGAGAGAGGAGGTCAAGAGACGCCTGCTGGATCTGGATGTTAGAAAGGCTGTTGGTCCAGACGGGATCTCGCCATGGGTACTGAAAGAGTGTGCAGAGGCACTTTGCTTGCCACTCTCCATAGTGTATAGTAGGTCACTGGAGATGGGAGACCTACCAGACATATAGAAGACGGCGAATGTGGTCCCAATATACAAAAAGGGCGACAGGCAAGAGGCACTGAACTACAGGCCAGTATCCTTGACTTGTGTCCCATGCAAGGTGATGGAGCAACCCGTTCTCACACAAGACAGCACATATATGACTTAATGCTTAAAGTCAATATGTTGAATATGAATTAGTAAATATGTGATATATTCCCAGTTACTTTTTTTTCCAAGGCCCAAACTCTTCCTCACGTACCAACTTGTGTCTCACAGTACCCGTCCGTCAACCTAGATAGCAGAATAGTCGTGATTGGTTCAATTATAAGGAAAATTGTACTTTTCAGGTCCCACATGGGTTGTGAAATTTACCTACTATTGTCCATGCTCTTAGAATATTATAGATCAGCTACTTCCTATTGAAGGTTCGTAGTTTTGTTTTGAGAAATATTAGTTGTTCTTAGTAAATTATAATAAGCACTAAAAATTATTACATAGAATAACAGTCCTTCACCAATCAATATTATATACCATAGTTGGTGCTTTACAAATCTTTAAAGAATGTTTTGTAGGAACGCTAACAGAAAACGATGGTTCATTGGAATGTCTATGGGGTAAACTACTCTAAACAGGATGGTATTGTGTCTACTATACCAACTACAGGATCGGTATATTGTCCACTACCACCTGTTAGGTGAGTAAGGGGGTGCAATACCACCCACAGGATGGGTATGAGGGTCACATCCACCCAGAGGATGAGATGGGGATCACATCCACCCACAGGAAGGGTATGGGGTCCAATACCACCCACAGGATGAGTATGGCGTCCACTACAACCCACAGGATGGGTATGGGGCTCCAACCACCTATAGAATGGGTATGGGGCTCCAACCACCCATAAAATGGGTATGGGGTCCAATAACACCCACTGGATGTGTATATGGCGTCCATTGCCGCGTGTCGAGCTCGAAAACCGCAGCATTCATCTCAGAACCATGCCTATTTCACGCAGATTCCTTAATAAACGTAAAAGTTTTATATGTCACAAGAAAGATAGAAATATAAGCTTCATTCTAAATACCTTACCATGGGCATATTTAAATTTAAACCGAAGATACGTGTACTTTTATAATAGCCGAGCTCCGACCCCGGACAGATCGATCGACCGAGCAACTCTCTCTCAGAACAATGTTTATTTCACGTGAATTCGTTAGTAAACATATATGTTTTATATGTCTCAAGAAAGACAGACATATAAGCTTCACTTTAAACACTTTACTATAGACATATTTAAATTTCTAATGAAGATTATTGTATTTTAAAAATTACGGAGCTCCCACCCCGTACAGACTGAACGACAGAGCAACTCTCTCTCAGATCAATGTTTATTTCACGTAAATTCGTTAATAAACACAAATGTTTTATAAGTCTTAAGCAAGATAGAAATAAGAGCTTCATTTTAAATACATTACAATAGACATATTTATAGCTCAAGTGAAGATACATATGTTTTTATAGTAGCGCTCAGTAGCTTGTCGGGCATGGAGTGCAGACGCCTACGCACTTGCCGATATATTGTATAATTAACAAAGATACGCTAATAAAGCCTAAAATCTTATATGCCTCCAGAAAGACCGATATATGAACATTATTATAATTGCACCAAATGAAATATATCATGTTCGAGAACAAAGATATATCAATTTTAAATTAAGTTTCGACTCTCTCTCGGGTGAGAGAGATGGGGCGACTCTCGCCCCATCTATTGGAGATTCTGTCCACTAAAGACCCAAAGCTACTCAAACCCTCCTAGCATTATTTAAGTAATGAAGTAATATGGTATATTTACTCACTATAATGTGGGTGCTGAATGCAGAACATGAGAAAACATATATTTACTCCAAACTAATATAATTTCATTATGAAATAAGTAGCATCAAAGGAAGTCGATGGTCCAAGCAGCAATGTTGTGGAGCGACTTATCCAAGATATATCGTTGTTTGGAAAGTGTTTGTTGGCATATCCAGTTGTCGCACTTCTCTGCTCAAATTATCACAAATTTAAATTATAATGTTAACAAGTAGAATACGTATTTTTAATAAAATCTAACATAACTAGCCAGAAAACATTTAACATTAATTAAAAAATATATGTTTGGAAGTTAAATCGACTTCATAGGACAATGGTTTTGTTATATATCAACAATATTTTGTTATATATTATATTTGTTATATATCTATATATCAATCCATTAATGTAACATCACTTGTATGTATATACCTTACCTGAATAAACATCTGAATCTGAATCTGAATCTGATATATACTCGTTATTCGTTGACATGCGTTCGCTACTTAAACTACCATGTACTGTACTTATGTAAAATCTCCCATGTCTCTTCGCTCATCTCACCGAACCCTACAGGCTCTGTGATATATTGTTTAATTAATTGAGATTCACAAATAAAGCTTATAATTGTATATGTTATCAAAAAGGCAGAGCTTAGTTTAGTTCATTTATTATGCACCCCATACCCATCCTATGGGCGATAGTGGAGTGTTACAGACGCACATAATGGGCTCAAGGACTGAGCCCCACAATTCATATAGCCAAGCAAGTTATAATCTTGATAAGCTAGTTACAAAAGTCAATGCACATTGTCACATCAACAATGGGCTCGAGATCGACCACAAGTACAGTATATAATTTAAGCAACTGACATATATGGAGGGCTAGTGTCACAATTGATATGTTTATCCTACACATAACCCCCTCTCCCCCATCCAATGGGCAGCGGTGGATAGGTTACAATCAAGTCGTTTTTTGCGTTTTATTCAGAGATTAGATCTTATTGGGTGAGGAAAGATATTCATATTTTAAAGAAGGTTTCTTGGCTGATGCTCTCCATTGATGGAAAATATACAACCTTTTGAAAATCAATGTTGGTTTGATCTAGATATTGTAATTAACGAAAGTATTTATGTCATCTGAAAGGTAGAAATATGGGCTACATTTAAAATCCTTTGTCATAAATATAACTGAAGTAAAAACGAAGATATATGCGTTTTGATAGTTACTTGATGGCTAGCTTTGAGAGTGTGAAGCCCTGCACACCAGCCAATAAATTGTATAATTAGTTTCCATATATTTTAATTAATCTTAAAAATCTATATGTCAGAAGAAAGGAAGATGTAGCCGTTAATGTGACAACATTTAAAAATATATATATCTTAAGTTAAATAAATAATACCACTTTATTGCCGGTGTCCTAACACATGAAAATTACCTAGGTATCAGTATCCAGCCAGGCGGGGATCACAGGCTGCACAATACTGATAAAATTATATAATGCACTACTTGTGGTCCATCTCGAACCCATTTATGATGTGACGACTTATAGTGAATTTTGTAACTAGCTCATCAAGATTGTAACCTGCTTTGCTAAATGAATTGTGGGGTTCGGTCCATTCATTTTCTTTCTTTATTATGCACCCCATAATACACATCCCGTGGGCGGTGGTGTAAAGGATTACAGAGGCACATAATCGGTTCAGGAACTGAACCCTCTAGTTCGTTTAGCTAAGCAAATAACAATCTTTTGACGCTAGTTACAAAATTATTAATGTACACATACTTATGCATACATGTACATATTCACACGTATACATATATACATACACATACATATTTAATCACCACCACAAATACACACATCAGTAATCTTTGGTGTCACAAGTGATTCAACAAGAGGCTCACAACAGTCACTATACAAGGCACTTTACATTTATGGTGAGTCACACAGTTACTAGTCTTGCTCCACACCCACCCAACTGGGCGGCAGCTTTACAGTCATGTGCTCCACACCCACCCAACTGGGCGGCAGCTTTACAGTCATGTACTCCACACCCACCCAACTGGGCGGCAGCTTTACAGTCATGTGCTCCACACCCACCCAACTGGGCGGCAGCTTTACAGTCATGTGCTCCACACCCACCCAACTGGGCGGCAGCTTTACAGTCATGTGCTCCACACCCACCCAACTGGGCGGCACCTTTACAGTCATGTGCTGCACACCCACCCAACTGGGCGGCAGCTTTACAGTCATGTGCTCCACACCCACCCAACTGGGCGGCAGCTTTACAGACATGTGCTCCACACTCTCCCAACTGGGCGGCAGCTTTACAGTCATGTGCTCCACACCCACCCAACTGGGCGGCAGCTTTACAGTCATGTGCTCCACACCCACCCAACTGGGCGGCAGCTTTACAGTCATGTGCTCCACACCCACCCAACTGGGCGGCTGCTTTACAGTCATGTGCTCCACACCCACCCAACTGGGCGGTAGCTTTACAGTCATGTGCTCCACACCCACCCAACTGGGCGGCAGCTTTACAGTCATGTGCTCCACACCCACCCAACTGGGCGGCAGCTTTACAGTCATGTGCTCCACACCCACCCAACTGGGCGGCTGCTTTACAGTCATGTGCTCCACACCCACCCAACTGGGCGGTAGCTTTACAGTCATGTGCTCCACACCCACCCAACTGGGCGGCAGCTTTACAGTCATGTGCTCCACACCCACCCAACTGGGCGGCAGCTTTACAGTCATGTGTATGCATTACCTACAGTAAGCAAATTTTGGATACTTCGCTAAGATTTCGAGCAGCACATCATTATGAATGAAGTACTTACACATTTCATGGACACTATTGATGTTGTTATCTTAAAATTCCGCGATTTTTCACATTCCATTATATAATGACGCAAAGTATGCGAATAGTTCTGCTGACAGAGTTTACATTTAGTCAAATCTAGATCATCAGATGTTAAAAACTTCCTGAGGTACTTGTAGCTGAGCCTAAACCTAGCAGTGGTAACATCTAGAAGTCTGCTAACATTATTGGATGACCCATAGACGAGCGATTCATCAAAGTTTATACAATATTGTGAAATTGACAGTCAGTGTAGTAACATAAATTGGTAAATCATAAATATTGTAAGTTAAGAATCTGATGCATGTGTGTGTGTTGGGAGGGGCGGGGGCCGTTATACCCTTGGTAAGCGAGAGTGGAAAGTAACCTTAGACGTACTGCGGTCAATGTGTGGGGGGGGGGGAGGGGGATGGAGGGTGGGAGAGTCAAATCCACCCTCCAACATCTGGACATAGTACCACCAGCCTCCACAACACTCCATCAGCTGATGCTTGTAGATGCCTCATCTAACCTCACTTATGTCACACATTAACCTACAGTTCCTGTGATATTTAAACTCCTCATCACAGTGGCGTCTCACCAATATAAACTGTATTGGATTTTGTCTCGAAATAGCTATATGGTGGCTGGACGTGTATGTATGTATGTATGTATGTATGTATGTATGTATGTATGTATGTACGTATGCATGTATGAATGGATAGATGGATGGATGTATGTATGTACGCATGCATGCATGCATGTATGTGTGTATGTATGTATGTATGTATGTATGTATGTATGTATGTATGTATGTATGTATGTATGTATGTATGTATGTATGTATGTATGTATGTATGTATGTATGTATGTATGCATGCATGCATGCATGCATGTATGTATGTATGTATGTATGTATGTATGCATGTATGAATGGATAGATGGATGGATGTATGTATGTATGCATGTATGTATGTATGTATGTATGTATATGTGTATGTATGTATGTATGTATGTATGTATGTATGTATGTATGTATGTATGTATGTATGTATGTATGTATGTATGTATGTATGTATGCATGCATGTATGTATGTATGGATAGATGGATGGATGTATGTATGTACGCATGCATGTATGTATGTATGTATGTAATGTATGTATGTATGTATTTATATATGCATGTATATACGCATGTATTTATATACGCATGTATGTATGTATGTATGTATGTATGTATGTATGTATGTATGTATGTATGTATGTATGTATGTATGAATGGATGTACGCATGCATGTATGTTTGGATGTATGTATGTATGTATGTATGTATGTATGTATGTATGTATGTATGTATGTATGTATGTATGTATGTATGTATGTATGTATGTATGTATGTATGTATGTATGTATTCCCAATCACGTTAAAGACTCCCCCTCTATCATCCAGTTTAAGAGAAAAACAACTATGTACTAAATAATCGACTCCTTGTAACTTTAATTATGCTGACCTTCCTGTCTGTATTCAGACTGAGCCTACCATCATTAGAGGTGATTATAACGCTAGACATAGGAATATTGGTAATTCGCAGTTCAGTAATCGTAACGGCAACTAGTGTCACTATTAGGTAGTCACGATGATGCACAGATTGTGGGTGACCTTGAACCGACGCATATCTACGGAGGCACTGCTGAAATGCTTCGGCTCTTTCAAGCGGCTCTGGCTAAGGCCAGGGAACGTATGGTGGAGCTGAGGCAGACAGACTGGGAAACTTTTGTCCGTGGTCTCAATTCTCACACGCCACTAAGTCGGGCATGGAAGGATATCAACAAGATCAAAGGGAAAAATGCTGCAGAGATCTCGTACCCTAATCCTCTGCACAGAGCAAATGAGCTTGTTGATGCTTGGGCCACGACTTCCAGCTTTGACAGTCTTCCTCTACCCTCACAGAATGAATTAAATGATAGATATACTGATAGGGCAAGGCTCCTTGACTTCATGCTTCATCAAGAGGATGACTGTGACATGCTTTTACTGAATACGAACTAGATTCTGCTCTACATAAAGGCAAAGCTACATCACCCGGGGAGGATGGAGTTACTGACGGCATACTGCATATGCTTCTGCTAGTTCCGGGGAATACCTTTCTTCAATTGTATAATATGAGCTATGTAACTGGGGAGCTTCCTAAGTCATGGACCAACAGTGTTATTATTCCCATTCCTAAACCTCACCAGCCGAGTGCTTTTCGCCCAATCTCCCTCACTAGTTGTCTCTATAAGTGTCTTGAGAGGATGGTTCTCAACCGTCTCCTTTACAAAATTATTAATATGTTGTCTCCCCAGATATATGGCTTTATGCATGGAAAGAGTGTACATCACTGTATTACCACATTCCTCACCCTGCATACTGATAGGTCATACACCACTTTCCTAGATCTTAAGTCAGCCTTTGACATTGCTAACCCACACGTCATTCTGAGAGAACTTGCTAAAATAAATGTTGGAGGATGGCTTCTACGGTGGATAAGAGGCTATCTATCCAACAGGAAGTCATCTGTACTGTTCCATGGGCATAGGAGTGTAACGAGATTTTTTGAACTTGGCACTCCACAGGGAGGTGTCCTCAGTCCTACTCTGTTCAATGTGTTAATCAGTGCACTTTTAAACTTTGTAACTAGAAGGTCCAGCGAACACATCATTAGCTATGTGGATGATATACTGATCCACACCAATGGGTATACCAACACCCAAAATGTTCTGAACTCTGTATTGTCCACATGTCAGGAACTATGCTTAGTCATCTCAGTAGAGAAAACAAAGATCCTGAACCGACACCCACCCAGACGGGGTGGGGCCGATCGCAAAATGCAGTTGGATGATGGCTCTCTGCTCGACTAGTTACCAGATACAAATACCTTGGTCTTGAGGTTCTACTGTACCGCAATGTTTAGCCAGACTGGGTCGCCAATGTAGAGAGAGGCTCCGTGCTCTCAAGGCTGTGGCAGGCTGTGGCAGGCAAACACAACTGTACTGTACAGTGTTATATATTTATTTCAATTTGAACAATTTTTAACATTAAAGGATACCTGGTTGATGGGGTTCTGGGAGTTCTTCTACTCCCCAAGCCCGGCCCGAGGCCAGGCTTGACTTGTGAGAGTTTGGTCCACTAGGCTGTTGCTTGGAGCGGCCCGCAGGCCCACATACCCACCACAGCCCGGTTGGTCCGGCACTCCTTGGAGGAATAAATCTAGTTTCCTCTTGAAAATGTCCCCGGTTGTTCCGGCAATATTTCTTATGCTTGCTGGGAGGACGTTGAACAACCGCGGACCTCTGATGTTTATACAGTGTTCTCTGATTGTGCCTATGGCACCTCTGCTCTTCACTGGTTCTATTCTACATTTTCTTCCATATCGTTCACTCCAGTACGTTGTTATTTTACTGTGTAGATTTGGTACTTGGCCCTCCAGTATCTTCCAGGTGTATATTATTTGATATCTCTCTCGTGTTCTTTCTAGTGAGTTCATTTGGAGGGCTTTGAGACGATCCCAATAATTTAGGTGCTTTATTGCGTCTATGCGTGCCGTATATGTTCTCTGTATTCCCTCTATTTCAGCAATCTCTCCTGCTCTGAAGGGGGAAGTGAGTACTGAGCAGTACTCAAGACGGGACAACACAAGTGACTTGAAGAGTACAACCATTGTGATGGGATCCCTGGATTTGAAAGTTCTCGTAATCTATCCTATCATTTTTCTGGCTGTCGCAATATTTGCTTGGTTATGCTTCTTAAACGTTAGGTCGTCAGACATTATTATTCCCAAATCCTTTACATGCTGTTTTCCTACTATGGGTACATTTGATTGTGTTTTGTACTCTGTATTATGTTTAAGGTCCTCATTTTTACCGTACCTGAGTACCTGGAATTTATCACTGTTAAACATCATGTTATTTTCTGATGCCCAGTCGAAAACTTTATTAATATCAGCTTGAAGTTTTTCAATATCCACAGCCGAGGTAATTTTCATACTGATTTTTGTGTCAAATTCTTTAATTAAATCATTTAAAAAGGATAAATCCTTTAATTGGTTGAAATTGGTTTTAACATTCGAAATCTAATTTGTTGATGTTAAATAATATAATATGTTGATGTTGATAATATAAGGTTCAAATTTATTAAGATACATACTTTAAAAACTATTTCTATTTGATACCAACAGTATCACGTTAAGAGAAGCGTCTCGCCTTGCTAACCCAAGTATAAAATATATAAAGAAACGCTGCAACTGTACTGGTATCTGCAGTACAAATTTATGTCCCTATTTAAAAAAAAAAAATAAACTGAACCAATCACTGCCACTCCTCACACCAATGCAACAATAAGGAGAGTGATAACAGTGCTTCACATTCGACAATGTTAAATTATTTAACAAATGACGAGATAATGAACATTGGAACAAATGTACAGCTCTCTGACCTTCATATAAAATCTGCATGTGACCTCATCAAACAAACTGTGCCAAGCCTAGAAGGCCTTCATGACCCAGCGTGGTAGCGGGACCTCTCCTGGCCAGTTACAATTGGTGAATTTATTCAAATTATCCAAGTTGACGGTTGTCACTGGGCCACCGTTTCCAACATTGGAGTAACTGGACAAATTAACATATACGACACCAGGCATAAATTACCATCCAAATCTACTGAAGTTATCTTGTATGCTCTTGCTAATTGCCAGGATGATAAGCTGATATGCAATATAATGAATGTCAGCAGACACAAGGACTCAAGTATGAGTGGGGTATATGCTGTGGCGTTTGCTGCATCACTTGCAAGTGGTGTAGATCCGGTGAACCTCGTATGATATGCAGAATGAGACAACATCTTCAAGAGAACTTTAAAGGAAAGTGTCTCATCTCATTCCCTGCAGCTCAGACACTGAGAAGAAAACGAATCATCCGGTCATGCTCGATGGAAGTGTACTGCATTTGCAGAAAGCCAAATGATTTGAAGCTGATGGTATGCTGTGACCGTTGCAATATTTGGCACCATGGATCATGTGTAGGTGTTACAGAAAGTAATGGTGATTCGTGGATTTGTTTATTGTGCGCTAGCAAGTTGTAAATTATAATTTAAAATACTTAATTAATACATTATTATTATTATTATTATTATTATTATTATTATTATTATTATAACCTTACCAAATGCTTTGCTGAATCAAATAATGTTATTACTTTCAATGTGTTACAATAGCATAATTAAGTGCTGCAACTATCAGGTCTTTTATATAGTCGGTATTTGTTATATTCTGTACTCTTTTAATGTTATTTAAATTTCAAATAGAAATAGTTTTTAAAGTATGTATCTTAATAAATTTGAACCTTATATTATTTAACATCAACAAATTAGATTTCGAATATTAAAACCAATTTCAACCAATTAAAGGATTTATTCTTTAATGTTAAAAATTGTTCAAACTGAAATAAATATATAACACTGTACGGTACAGTTGTGTTTAATTATGTTTTGCGATTCCTTTGGAAAAGGTATTTGTGCACCAAGTACTACTAGGTCATTATGAGATATGCTGAATGTTGTCAATATACCATCTGAATACGCCTCACTTTGCGTTAATCATTGAACGTCCTAATGATTAAGGTCCCCAAAAGGACTTAATCAGACCTCAGTGGATATTTTTACTCTCCCTCTCTCTCTCTCTCTCAGAGCATCCCTTTATGTGTTGTATGTGGGTGCTGAAGTTCAGTCTCTTGTCTATGTACCCAAGCAAACCCAAGCAAACTACTGTGGAAATGTGCAGGACAAACATATCAATTGTGACACTAGCTCTCCACATATAGCATTTGCTTAATTTAGAAACTGTACTTGTGGTCGATCTCGAACACATGTTGTTGATGTGACGATGTGTTATGAATTTTGTGGCTAGCTCCTCAAGATTGTAACTTGCTTAGATAAATAAATTGTGTGTTCAGTCCCTGAACCCATTATGTGATAAATTAACTAAACTAAAAACTATAGTATGACGACGAAACCTGAACTGCATAATGTAAATAGGGATTAACCAGAAAAAGATATAGGTGAAGAATAACACCAGGTAACTGTAAAGCTGCCGCCCAGTTGGGTGGGTGTGGAGCACATGACTGTAAAGCTGCCGCCCAGTTGGGTGGGTGTGGAGCTAGACTAGTAACTGTGCGACTCCTCATAGATGTAAAGTGCCTTGTATAGTGACTGTTGTGAGCCTCTTGTTGAATCACTTGTGACACAAAAAATTACTGATGTGTGTATTTGTGTGGGTGATTAAATATGTATGTGTATTTATATATGTATACGTATGTATATGTACATGTATGCATAAGTATGTGTACATTAATAATTTTGTAACTAGCGTCAAAAGATTGTTATTTGCTTAGCTAAACGAACTAGAGGGTTCAGTTCCTGAACCGATTATGTGCCTCTGTAATCCTTTACACCACCGCCCACAGGATGGGTATTATGGGGTGCATAATAAAGAAAGAAAATGAATGGACCGAACCCCACAATTCATTTAGCTAAGCAAGATACAATCTTAATGAGCTAGTTACAAAATTCACTATAAGTCGTCAAATCATAAATGGGTTCGAGATGGACCACAAGTAGTGCATTACATAATTTATCAGTATTGTGCAGCCTGTGATCCCCGCCTGGCTGGATACTGATACCTAGGTAATTTTCATGTGTCCGGACACCGGCGATAAGGTGGTATTATTTATTTAACTTAAGAGATAAATATTTTTAAATGTTGTCACATTAACGACTACATCTTCCTTTCTTCTGACATATAGATTTTTAAGATTAATTAAAATATATGGAAACTAATTATACAATTTATTGGCTGGTGTGCAGGGCTTCACACTCTCAGAGCAAGCCATCAAGTAACTATCAAACGCATTTATCTTCGTTTTCACTTCAGTTATATTTATGACAAAGGATTTTAAATGTATCCTATATTTCTACCTTTCTGATGACATAAATACTTTCGTTAATTACAATATCTAGATCAAACTAATATTGATTTTCAAAAGGGTGTATATTTTCCATCAATGTGTAAGTTTGTTACAAATGGAGAGCCAAGAAACCTTCTTTAAAATATGAATATCTTTCCTCACCTAATAATACCTAATCTCTGAATAAAACGCAAAAAAAAACTTGATTGTAACCTATCCACCCCTGCCCATTGGATGGGGGAGAGGGGGTTATGTGTAGGATAAACATATCAATTGTGACACTAGCCCTCCATATATGTCAGTTGCTTTAATTATTAACTGTACTTGTGGTCGGACTCGAGCCCATTGTTGATGTGACAATGTGCATTGACTTTTGTAACTAGCTTATCAAGATTATAACTTGCTTGGCTATATGAATTGTCGGGCTCATTCCCTGAGCCCATTATGTGCCTCTGTAACACTCCACTATCGTCCATAGGATGGGTATGGAGTGCATAATAAATGAACTAAACTAAGCTCTGCCTTTTTGATAACATATACAATTATTAGCTTTATTTGTGAATCTCAATTAATTAAACAATATATCACAGAGCCTGTAGGGTTCGGTGAGATGAGCGAAGAGACATGGGAGATTTTACATAAGTACAGTACATGGTAGTTTAAGTAGCGAACGCATGTCAACGAATAACGAGTATATATAACAAAACCATTGTCCTATGAAGTCGATTTAACTTCCAAACATATATTTTTTAATTAATGTTAAATGTTTTCTGGCTAGTTATGTTAGATTTTATTAAAAATACGTATTCTACTTGTTAACATTATAATTTAAATTTGTGATAATTTGAGCAGAGAAGTGCGACAACTGGATATGCCAACAAACACTTTCCAAACAACGATATATCTTGGATAAGTCGCTCCACAACATTGCTGCTTGGATCATCGACTTCCTTTGATGCTACTTATTTCATAATGAAATTATATTAGTTTGGAGTAAATATATGTTTTCTCATGTTCTGCATTCAGCACCCACATTATAGTGAGTAAATATACCATATTACTTCATTACTTAAATAATGCTAGGAGGGTTTGAGTAGCTTTGGGTATTTAGTGCACAGAATCTCCAATAGATGGGGCGAGAGTCGCCCCATCTCTCTCACCCGAGAGAGAGTCGAAACTTAATTTAAAATTGATATATCTTTGTTCTCGAACATGATATATTTCATTTGGTGCAATTATAATAATGTTCATATATCGGTCTTTCTGGAGGCATATAAGATTTTAGGCTTTATTAGCGTATCTTTGTTAATTATACAATATATCGGCAAGTGCGTAGGCGTCTGCACTCCATGCCCGACAAGCTACTGAGCGCTACTATAAAAACATATGTATCTTCACTTGAGCTATAAATATGTCTATTGTAATGTATTTAAAATGAAGCTCTTATGTCTATCTTGCTTAAGACTTATAAAACATTTGTGTTTATTAACGAATTTACGTGAAATAAACATTGATCTGAGAGAGAGTTGCTCTGTCGTTCAGTCTGTACGGGGTGGGAGCTCCGTAATTTTTAAAATACAATAATCTTCATTAGAAATTTAAATATGTCTATAGTAAAGTGTTTAAAGTGAAGCTTATATGTCTGTCTTTCTTGAGACATATAAAACATATATGTTTACTAACGAATTCACGTGAAATAAACATTGTTCTGAGAGAGAGTTGCTCGGTCGATCGATCTGTCCGGGGTCGGAGCTCGGCTATTATAAAAGTACACGTATCTTCGGTTTAAATTTAAATATGCCCATGGTAAGGTATTTAGAATGAAGCTTATATTTCTATCTTTCTTGTGACATATAAAACTTTTACGTTTATTAAGAAATCTGCGTGAAATAGGCATGGTTCTGAGATGAATGCTGCGGTTTTCGAGCTCGACACGCGGCAATGGACGCCATATACACATCCAGTGGGTGTTATTGGACCCCATACCCATTTTATGGGTGGTTGGAGCCCCATACCCATTCTATGGGTGGTTGGAGCCCCATACCCATCCTGTGGGTTGTAGTGGACGCCATACTCATCCTGTGGGTGGTATTGGACCCCATACCCTTCCTGTGGGTGGATGTGATCCCCATACTCATCCTCTGGGTGGATGTGACCCTCATACCCATCCTGTGGGTGGTATTGCACCCCCTTACTCACCTAACAGGTGGTAGTGGACAATATACCGATCCTGTAGTTGGTATAGTAGACACAATACCATCCTGTTTAGAGTAGTTTACCCCATAGACATTCCAATGAACCATCGTTTTCTGTTAGCGTTCCTACAAAACATTCTTTAAAGATTTGTAAAGCACCAACTATGGTATATAATATTGATTGGTGAAGGACTGTTATTCTATGTAATAATTTTTAGTGCTTATTATAATTTACTAAGAACAACTAATACTTCTCAAAACAAAACTACGAACCTTCAATAGGAAGTAGCTGATCTATAATATTCTAAGAGCATGGACAATAGTAGGTAAATTTCACAACCCATGTGGGACCTGAAAAGTACAATTTTCCTTATAATTGAACCAATCACGACTATTCTGCTATCTAGGTTGACGGACGGGTACCGTGAGACGCAAGTTGGTACGTGAGGAAGAGTTTGGGCCTTGGAAAAAAAAGTAACTGGGAATATATCACATATTTACTAATTCATATTCAACATATTGACTTTAAGCATTAAGTCATATATGTGCTGTCTTGTGTGAGAACGGGTTGGATGGAGAAGATCGTGAGAAAAAACCTGGTAGCACATCTGGAGAGAAGGGACTTCGTGACAAATCGACAACATGGGTTCAGGGAGGGTAAATCTTGCCTGACTGGCTTAATAGAATTCTATGACCAGGTGACACAGATTAAGCAAGAAAGAGAGGGCTGGGCGGACTACATTTTCTTGGATTGTCGGAAAACCTTTGACACAGTACCGCATAAGAGGCTGGTACATAAGCTGGAGAGACAGGCAGGTGTAGCTGGTAAGGTGCTCCAGTGGATAAGGGAGTACCTAAGCAATAGGAAGCAGAGAGTTACGGTGAGGGGTGAGACCACTGATTGGCGTGAAGTCACCAGTGGAGTCCCACAGGGCTCTGTACTCGGTCCTATCTTGTTTCTGATATATGTAAATGACCTCCCGGAGGGAATAGATTCATTTCTCTCAATGTTTGCGGATGATGCCAAAATTATGAGAAAGATTAAGACAGAAGAGGACTGTTTGAGGCTTCAAGAAGACCTAGACAAACTGAAGGAATGGTCGAACAAGTGGTTGTTAGAGTTCAGCCCAACCAAATGTAATGTAATGAAGATAGGTGTAGGGAGCAGGAGGCCAAATACAAGGTATCATCTGGGAGAGGAAATACTTCAGGAGTCAGAGAAAGAAAAAGACTTGGGAGTTGATATCACACCAGACCTGTCTCCTGCAGCACATATCAAGCGGATAACATCAGCGGCATATGCCAGGCTGGCCAACATACGAACGGCATTCAGAAATTTGTGTAAAGAATCATTCAGAACTTTGTTTACCACATATGTCAGGCCAATTCTGGAGTATGCAGCCACAGCATGGTGTCCATATCTAGTCAAGGATAAGACTAAACTGGAAAAGGTTCAAAGATTTCCCACCAGACTAGTACCCGAGCTGAGAGGTATGAGCTACGAGGAGAGACTGCAGGAATTGAACCTCACTTCGCTGGAAGACAGAAGAGTTAGGTGGGACATGATCACTACATTCAAGATTCTCAAGGGAATTGATAGGGTAGATAAAGACAGGCTATTTAACACAAGGGGCACACGCACAAGGGGACACAGGTGGAAACTGAGCGCCCAAATGAGCCACAGAGATATTAGAAAGAACTTTTTTAGTGTCAGAGTGGTTGACAAATGGAATGCATTAGGGAGTGATGTGGTGGAGGCTGACTCCATACACAGTTTCAAGTGTAGATATGATAGAGCCCAATAGGCTCAGGAATCTGTACACCTGCCTGTTGATTGACGGTTGAGAGGCGGGACCAAAGAGCCAGAGCTCAACCCCCGCAAACACAACTAGGTGAGTACAACTAGGTGAGTGCACACACACACACACACACACACACACACACACACACACACACACACACACACACACACACACACACACACACACACACACACACACACACACACACACACACACACACAGTTTCAAGTGTAGATATGATAGAGCCCAATAGGCTCATTAACCTGTACACCAGTTGATTGACAGTTGAGAGGCGGGACCAAATGGTGGGGACCAAATAGTGTGTGTGTGTGTCAGTGTTGTGTGTGTGTGTGTGTGTGTGTGTGTGTGTGTGTGTGTGTGTGTGTGTGTGTGTGTGTGTGTGTGTGTGTGTGTGTGTGTGTGTGTGTGTGTGTGTGTGTGTGTGTGTGTATGTGTGTGTGTGTGTGGGTTGAGCTCTGGCTCTTTGGTCTTGTACTCACCTATTTGTGCTTGTGGGGGTTGAGCTTTGGTTCTTTGGTCCCGCCTCTCAACTGTCAATCAACTGGTGTACAGATTCCTGAGTCTACTGGGCTCTATCATATCTACATTTGAAACTGTGTATGGAGTCAGCCTCCACCACATCACTGCCTAACGCATTCCATCCGTTAGCTACTCTGACACTGAAAAAGTTCCTTCTAACGTCTCTGTAGCTCATGTGGATATTCAGTTTCCACCTGTGTCCCCTTGTTCGCATCCCACCAGTGTTGAATAGTTTATCCTTGTTTACCCGGTCTATTCCTCTGAGGATTTTGTAGGTTGTGATCATGTCTCCCCTTACTCTTCTGTCTTCCAGTGTCGTAAGGTGCATTTCCCGCAGCCTTTCCTCGTAACTCATGCCTCTTAGTGCTGGGACTAGTCTAGTGGCATACCTTTGGACTTTTTCCAGCTTCGTCTTGTGCTTGACAAGGTACGGGCTCCATGCTGGGGCCGCATACTCCAGGATTGGTCTTACATATGTGGTGTACAAGATTCTGAATGATTCCTTACACAGGTTCCTGAACGCTGTTCTGATGTTAGCCAGCCTCGCATATGCCGCAGACGTTATTCTTTTTATGTGGGCTTCAAGAGACAGGTTTGGTGTGATATCAACTCCTAAATCTTTCTCTCTGTCCGTTTCATTAAGTACTTCATCTCCTATTCTGTATCCTGTGTCTGGCCTCCTGTTTCCACTGCCTAGTTTCATTACTTTGCATTTACTCGGGTTGAACTTCAACAGCCATTTGTTGGACCATTCACTCAGTCTATCCAGGTCATCTTGTAGCTTCCTACTATCGTCCTCAGTTTCAATCTTCCTCATAATTTTTGTATCATCGGCAAACATTGAGAGAAACGATTCTATACCCTCTGGGAGATCATTTATATATATCAGAAACAGTATAGGTCCAAGGACTGACCCCTGCGGTACTCCACTCGTAACGTCTCGCCAATCTGAGACCTCACCCCTCACACTGACTCGTTGTCTCCTGTTGCTTAGGTACTCCTGTATCCAACGAAGTACCTTCCCTTTCACTCCAGCCTGCATCTCCAGCTTTTTCACTAGCCTCTTGTTTGGCACTGTATCAAAGGCTTTCTGACAATCCAAAAATATGCAGTCTGCCCACCCTTCTCTTTCTTGCCTTATTTTTGTTGCCTGGGCGTAGAATTCAAGTAAACCTGTGAGGCAGGACCTGCCATCTCTGAATTCATGTTGGTGCTGTGTTAAAAAGTTCTTTCGCCCCAGGTGCTCCACTAGCTTTCTTCGCACAATCTTCTCCGTCAGCTTGCATGGTATGCAGGTTAGGGACACTGGCCTGTAATTCAGTGCCTCCTGTCTATCCCCTTTCTTGTATATTGGGACTATGTTAGCTGCTTTCCAAATTTCTGGCAGTTCCCCTGTTGCCAGAGATTTGTTATACACTATGGAGAGTGGTAGGCACAGTTCTTCTACTCCTTCCTTTAGTATCCAAGGGGAGATTCTATCTGGGCCCATAGCTTTTGTCACACCCAACTCTAGTAAACACTTCCTTACTTCCCCGCTGATAATCTCAAACTCTTCCAGTGGCTCATGGTTAGCTATTCCCTCTCTTATTTCTGGGATTTCTCCTTGCTCTAAGGTGAAGACCTCTTGGAATTTCTTATTCAGTTCCTCACACACTTCCTTGTCGTTTGTAGTGAATCCTTCTGCCCCTATCCATAGTTTCATAACCTGTTCCTTTACTGTTGTTTTTCTCCTGATGTGGCTATGCAGCAATTTAGGCTGAGTCTTTGCCTTGCTTTGCGATGTCGTTTTCGTATTGTCTTTCTGCCCCTCTTCTCATCCTGACATATTCATTCCAGGCATTCTGGTATCTTTCTCTGCTCTCCAGTGTCCTGTTATTCCTATAGTTTCTCCATGCCCTTTTACTTTGCTGCTTAGCTAATCTACATCTCTGATTAAACCATGGGTTTCTCATCTTCATTTCACTGTTTTCCTTTAGGGCTGGGTCAAACTTGTTTGCTGCGTCCTAGCACTTTTGCGTGATGTAGTGCATCATATCTTGGGCCGTCTTTTCCCTGAGCTCTGTTTCCCATGCTATATCTGTTAGGAATTTTCTTATCTCCTCATAGTTTCCCTTTCGGTATGCTAACCATTTGGTTTCGGTATCCCTCCTCGAGTTCAATAACCCTTCTTCAATCAGGTACTCAAACACCAATACACTGTGGTCGCTAACTCCTACTGGGGCCTCAAAACCGATTTCTCTTATGTCAGAGTCATTTAGGGTGAAGACCAGGCCGAGTCTCGCTTGTTCGTCATTTCCTCTCATCCTTGTGGGTTCTCTGACATGCTGGGTTAAGAAGTTTCTAGTCACCACCTCCAGTAATTTGGCTCTCCACGTATCCTCGCAGCCATGCGGTTCCTAGTTCTCCCAATCAATCCTTCCGTGATTGAAGTCCCCCATGATGGGATCTATTTCTACAGGAAGCAGAGGCTGCCCTCTCAATTATAGTGTTAACTGCCATGGTGTTGTTTTCGTACTCTTGACTGGGTCTTCTGTCATTTGGTGGAGGGTTATATATTACTGCTGCTACTATCCTTGGTCCTCCCATTGTCATGGTGCCTGCTATGTAGTCTCTGAAACCCTCACAGCCCGGGATGGCCATCTCCTTAAAACTCCATCCCTTTCTCATGAGTAGGGCCACTCCGCCTCCTCCCCTACCTTCCCTCTCTTTCCTTATTACTGTGTACTCCTGGGGAAACATGGCATTCATTATGATTCCATAGAGTTTTATTTCAGTGAGTCCGATTACAACTGGATTCACTTCTTGTGCTCTTTCCCTTAGTTCACTTGCCTTGCGTGTGATCCCATCTATGTTCGAGTACATTACCCTGAAACTGACTCTCTTCTGCTTCTCCTCTGGGGGGGACCTATGGGGTCTTGAGAGAGCGGGAGCTGGGAGGATCTGGTACGGGGAGACTGGTGGAGGAGGAAGGGCTCTTTTAGGGGAAGGGTAGGGGGGTGGGTGAGAGGGGGAGGGTTGGGGGGGGGGGTGAGAGGGGGAGGGTTGGGGGTAGTGAGAGGGGGAGAGTTGAGGGGGGGGGAGAGGAGGAGGTTTGGGGGGATGGAGGAGAAGGGGGGGTTTGGGGGGGGCAGTAAAGGGGGGAGGGCTTGGGGGGCATGGGGGGAAAGGGAAGGATGAGGTGGGTGAGGAAGAGAAAAGGGTTTTGGGGAGTGGTGGAGAGGGGAAGGCTTAGGTGGGGTGGGGGAGATTGGGGGGCCTTGGGGGGCGGGGGAGAACGGAGGGCTTGTGGGTGGGAGAGATGGGAGGGCATGTGGGAGAAGGGAAATTCGCGGAAGGAGTCGGTCAGTGGGACACTCTTGTCAACTCTCATCCTCGACCGACTTTTCCAAATGACTGCAAACAGTCCAAATGGGATAGCCCCATAGTAGAGAACATCGCCACATCATTGCTGGAGGCAGCTTCCAGGAAGGACAAAGCGCGTCTTCTAGCTGTGTAAGCGCCCCATGCCGGGGACTTCCTGTTGGCAGTCCCTAATTCCGCCTTGGGCACCCGCCTGGACCATCGGACCCTAAGTATAGGTGTTGCTCTGCGCCTTGCCGCCCCTATCTCCACCGAGCAGCGGTGTATTTGCGGCCATGCACGGGCAGATCAATACAGCAGCCATGGTCTCATCTGTCGTAAGACACAGGGAAAGATTGCCAGACATGAAGTAGTCAATGACATCATCAAGAGAAGTTTGGCTTCAACTGGGTGCCCAGCAAAAAGGGAACCTCAGTTGTGCAGACCTGACAACAACCAAAAACGCCCAGATGGAGTCACCCTGCAGCCTGGTTGATACCTGGTTGATACCTGGTTGATGGGGTTCTGGGAGTTCTGCTACTCCCCAAGCCCGGCCCGAGGCCAGGCTCGACTTGTGAGAGTTTGGTCCACCAGGCTGTTGCTTGGAGCGGCCCGCAGGCCCACATACCCACCACAGCCCGGTTGGTCCGGCACTCCTTGGAGGAATAAATCTAGTTTCCTCTTGAAAATGTCCACGGTTGTTCCAGCAATATTTCTTATGCTTGCTGGGAGGACGTTGAACAACCGCGGACCTCTGATGTCTATACAGTGTTCTCTGATTGTGCCTATGGCACCTCTGCTCTTCATTGGTTCTATTCTACATTTTCTTCCATGTCGTTCACTCCAGTACGTTGTTATTTTACTGTGTAGATTTGGTACTTGGCCCTCCAGTATCTTCCAGGTGTATATTATTTGATATCTCTCTCGTCTTCTTTCTAGTGAGTACATTTGGAGGGCTTTGAGACGATCCCAATAATTTAGGTGCTTTATTGCGTCTATGCGTGCCGTATATGTTCTCTGTATTCCCTCTATTTCAGCAATCTCTCCTGCTTTGAAGGGGGAAGTGAGTACTGAGCAGTACTCAAGACGGGACAGCACAAGTGCCTTGAAGAGTACAACCATTGTGATGGGATCCCTGGATTTGAAAGTTCTCGTAATCCATCCTATCATTTTTCTGGCTGTCGCAATATTTGCTTGGTTATGCTCCTTAAACGTTAGGTCGTCCGACATTATTATTCCCAAATCCTTTACATGCTGTTTTCCTACTATGGGTACATTTGATTGTGTTTTGTACTCTGTATTATGTTTAAGGTCCCCATTTTTACCGTACCTGAGTACCTGGAATTTATCACTGTTAAACATCATGTTATTTTCTGATGCCCAGTCGAAAACTTTATTAATATCAGCTTGAAGTTTTTCAATGTCCTCAGCCGAGGTAATTTTCATACTGATTTTTGTGTCATCTGCAAAGGATGATACGAAGCTGTGACTTGTATTTTTGTCTATATCTGATATGAGAATAAGGAAAAGCAGTGGTGCAAGGACTGTACCCTGAGGTACAGAGCTTTTCACTGCACTTGGACTAGATTTTATATGGTTGACAGTTACTCGCTGAGTCCTGTTTGACAGAAAACTGAGTATCCAGCGTCCTACTTTACCGGTTATTCCCATTGACTTCATTTTGTGTGCTATCACGCCATGGTCACATTTATCGAAGGCCTTTGCGAAGTCCGTGTATATCACATCAGCATTCTGTTTCTCTTCTAATGCCTCAGTGACTTTGTCGTAGTGCTCAAGTAGCTGTGAGAGGCACGATCTTCCCGCTCGAAATCCATGTTGGCCTGGGTTATGAAGGTCATTGGTCTCCATGAAATTGGTGACCTGACTCCTAATCACTCTCTCAAATACTTTTATGATGTGCGATGTTAGTGCAACTGGTCTATAATTTTTTGCCAATGCTTTGCTCCCTCCCTTGTGTAGAGGGGCTATGTCTGCTACTTTAAGTGCATCTGGTATCTCCCCCGTGTCCAAGCTCTTCCTCCACACTATACTGAGTGCCTGTGCTACCGGCACTTTGCATTTCTTTATAAATATTGAATTCCATGAGTCTGGACCTGGGGCCGAGTGCATGGGCATGTTTTCAATTTCTTTTTCAAAATTTAGTGCGCTCGTGTTTATATCAGTTATATTTACCGGGGTTTGAATATCCCGCATAAAGAAAATGTCTGGATCTTCCACCTTCATGTTGTTTATTGGAGTGCTAAACATGTCCTCATACTGCTTTTTTAGGATTTCACTAATTTCTTTGTCATCCTCCGTGTATGAACCTTCACTTGTACGAATAGGTCCAATACTGGCAGTGGTTTTTGCTTTTGATTTCGCATATGAGAAGAAATATTTTGGATTTTTCTTTATTTCCTGAATTGCTTTCTGTTCTAACTGCCTTTCTTCAGTTTCATATGAGTGTTTCAATTTCCGCTCGATTTCTTCAATCTCCCTATTTAAATTATTCCTTCTTTGACGGGAAATTCGTGTCTGCATAAGCAGTTCCGTTATTTTTTTCCTGCGTTTATAGTGTCGTCTGCGTTCTCTTTCTACGTTAGATCTCTTTCTGGCTTTCCTCAAAGGAACATGTTTCAGACAGACTTGATACGCTTCTGAAGTAAGTTTTCCTATTCCTTCTGTAGGACTTGTATTATTTAGAACAGTTCCCCATGGAATGTTTGTAAGTTCCCTGTTTATTATCTCCCAGTCTATCCTTTTATTATTAAAATTGAATTTACTGAATAGCCCCTCTCGCTTTATCAACGTTTTAGGTCTATTCTGAGTATTGATGGTCGTTTGCACTTCAATGAGTTTGTGATCTGAGTATGTGGTATCCGTGGAGGGAAGGTAAACAGGTCGTGTGGGACTACACGTGTGCATCCACATTGGCTGATACCTATCTACCTAACAGCGCAGCTGAAGGAGGCGGGGTGGCCACCTTCAGGGAGACCGAGAAAACTAACAAGTACAGGGACCTAGAACGTTGTTACAGGTTCGTGCCAATAGGTTCTGAGACTCTGGGCGCCTGGGGTAAATGTGCACTTACGTTCCTGAAGGAGCTGGGCGAGGAACTCATTGGGAAGACTAGAGACCCAAGAGCGGCCAGTTTTATGTTCCAGCGCCTCAGTGTCGCTGTTCAGAGGGGAAATGCGTGCTGTATCTTGGGTACGCACCCGACCCCCGAGGAGCTGGACGAGGTCTTCGAACACTGATTGGTATATTGTTATATTGTTATATAAGTGTGTGTTTTCTGCAAACTGTAGCATTGCAATAAAATCAAATAAAATACAAATAAAAAAAATAATAGGGATGGTAGATGAGGAAAAGATTAAAGTATTCAGTGAGAATCCACAAGGTCTTCTCTGAACACTATTTATTTTCTTCTTCGAGGATGTGGGTCCCTTTAATTAAACCAGTGGTGGTACCCCTAAATATATATATATATATATATATATATATATATATATATATATATATATATATATATATATATATATATATATATATATATATATATATATATATATATATATATATATATATATATTTATATATATATATATATATATATATATATATATATATATATATATATATATACATATATATATATATATATATATATATATATATATATATATATATATATATATATATATATATATGTCGTACCTAGTAGCCAGAACGCACTTCTCAGCCTATTATGCAAGGCCCGATTTGCCTAATAAGCCAAGTTTTCATAAATTAATGTTTTTTCGACTACCTAACCTACCTAACCTAACCTAACCTAACTCTTTTGGCTACCTAACCTAACCTAACCTATCTTTATAGGTTAGGTTAGGTTAGGTAGGGTTGGTTAGGTTCGGTCATATATCTACGTTGATTTTAACTTAAATTAAAAAAAATTGACCTTGTACATAATGAAATGGGTAGCTTTATCATTTCATAAGAAAAAAATTAGAGAAAATATATAAATTCAGGAAAAATTGGCTTATTAGGTAAATCGGGCCTTGCATAGTAGGCTGAGTACTACGTTCTGGCTACTAGGTACGACATATATATATATATATATATATATATATATATATATATATATATATATATATATATATATATATATATATATATATATATATATATATATATGTCGTACCTAGTAGCCAGAACTCACTTCTCAGCCTACTATTCAAGGCCCGACTTGCCTAATAAGCCAAGTTTTCCTGAATTAATATATTTACTATAATTTTTTTCTTATGAAATGATAAAGCAACCCTTTTCTCTATGTATGAGGTCAATTTTTTTTATTGGAGTTAAAATTAACGTAGATATATGACCGAACCTAACCAACCCTACCTAACCTAACCTAACCTATATTTATAGGTAAGGTTAGGTTAGGTAGCCAAAAAAAGCTAGGTTAGGTTAGGTTAGGTAGGTTAGGTAGACGAAAAAACATTAATTCATGAAAACTTGGCTTATTAGGCAAATCGGGCCTTGAATAGTAGGCTGAGAAGTGCGTTCTGGCTATTAGGTACGACATATATATATATATATATATATATATATATATATATATATATATATATATATATATATATATATATATATATATATATATATATATATATATATATATGTCGTACCTAGTAGCCAGAACGCACTTCTCAGCCTACTATGCAAGGCCCGATTTGCCTAATAAGCCAAGTTTTCATGAATTAATTGTTTTTCGACTACCTAACCTACCTAACCTAACCTAACCTAACTTTTTCTGCTACCTAACCTAACCTAACCTATAAAGATAGGTTAGGTTAGGTTAGGTAGGGTTGGTTAGGTTCGGTCATATATCTATGTTAATTTTAACTCCAATAAAAGAAAATTGACCTCATACTTAATGAAATGGGTAGCTTTATCATTTCATAAGAAAAAAATTAGAGAAAATATATTAATTCAGGAAAACTTGGCTTATTAGGCAAATCGGGCCTTGCATAGTAGGCTGAGAAGTGCGTTCTGGCTACTAGGTACGACATATATATATATATATATATATATATATATATATATATATATATATATATATATATATATATATATATATATTTATATATATATATATATATATATATATATATATATATATATATATATATATATATATATATGCGAACAAGCCTGAATGGTCCCCAGGACAATATGCAACTGAAAACTCACACCCCAGAAGTGACTCGAACCCATACTTCCAGGAGCCACGCAACTGGTATGTACAAGACGCCTTAATCCACTTGACCATCACGACCGGACAAAATGAGGTGATAGCCGAGGCTATTTGAACCACCCCACCGCCGGCACTCGGATAGTAATCTTGGGCATAGCATTTTACCAAATCACCTCATTCTTTGGGGCACACGTGAGGAACACAAATGCGAACAAGCCTGAATTTGCCTATGCCCAAGATTACTATCCGAGTGCCGGCGGTGGGGTGGTTCAAATAGCCTCGGCTATCACCTCATTTTGTCCGGTCGTGATGGTCAAGTGGATTAAGGCGTCTTGTACATACCAGTTGCGTGGCTCCTGGAAGTATGGGTTCGAGTCACTTCTGGGGTGTGAGTTTTCAGTTGCATATTGTCCTGGGGACCATTCAGGCTTGTTCGCATTTGTGTTCCTCACGTGTGCCCCAAAGAATGAGGTGATTTGGTAAAATGCTATGCCCAAGATTACTATCCGAGTGCCGGCGGTGGGGTGGTTCAAATAGCCTCGGCTATCACCTCATTTTGTCCGGTCGTGATGGTCAAGTGGATTAAGGCGTTTTGTACATACCAGTTGCGTGGCTCCTGGAAGTATGGGTTCGAGTCACTTCTGGGGTGTGAGTTTTCAGTTGCATATTGTCCTGGGGACCATTCAGGCTTGTTCGCATTTGTGTTCCTCACGTGTGCCCCAAAGAATGAGGTGATTTGGTAAAATGCTATGCCCAAGATTACTATCCGAGTGCCGGCGGTGGGGTGGTTCAAATAGCCTCGGCTATCACCTCATTTTGTCCGGTCGTGATGGTCAAGTGGATTAAGGCGTCTTGTACATACCAGTTGCGTGGCTCCTGGAAGTATGGGTTCGAGTCACTTCTGGGGTGTGAGTTTTCAGTTGCATATTGTCCTGGGGACCATTCAGGCTTGTTCGCATTTGTGTTCCTAACGTGTGCCCCAAAGAATGAGGTGATTTGGTAAAATGCTATGCCCAAGATTACTATCCGAGTGCCGGCGGTGGGGTGGTTCAAATAGCCTCGGCTATCACCTCATTTTGTCCGGTCGTGATGGTCAAGTGGATTAAGGCGTCTTGTACATACCAGTTGCGTGGCTCCTGGAAGTATGGGTTCGAGTCACTTCTGGGGTGTGAGTTTTCAGTTGCATATTGTCCTGGGGACCATTCAGGCTTGTTCGCATTTGTGTTCCTCACGTGTGCCCCAAAGAATGAGGTGATTTGGTAAAATGCTATGCCCAAGATTACTATCCGAGTGCCGGCGGTGGGGTGGTTCAAATAGCCTCGGCTATCACCTCATTTTGTCCGGTCGTGATGGTCAAGTGGATTAAGGCGTCTTGTACATACCAGTTGCGTGGCTCCTGGAAGTATGGGTTCGAGTCACTTCTGGGGTGTGAGTTTTCAGTTGCATATTGTCCTGGGGACCATTCAGGCTTGTTCGCATTTGTGTTCCTCACGTGTGCCCCAAAGAATGAGGTGATTTGGTAAAATGCTATGCCCAAGATTACTATCCGAGTGCCGGCGGTGGGGTGGTTCAAATAGCCTCGGCTATCACCTCATTTTGTCCGGTCGTGATGGTCAAGTGGATTAAGGCGTCTTGTACATACCAGTTGCGTGGCTCCTGGAAGTATGGGTTCGAGTCACTTCTGGGGTGTGAGTTTTCAGTTGCATATTGTCCTGGGGACCATTCAGGTTTGTTCGCATTTGTGTTCCTCACGTGTGCCCCAAAGAATGAGGTGATTTGGTAAAATGCTATGCCCAAGATTACTATCCGAGTGCCGGCGGTGGGGTGGTTCAAATAGCCTCGGCTATCACCTCATTTTGTCCGGTCGTGATGGTCAAGTGGATTAAGGCGTCTTGTACATACCAGTTGCGTGGCTCCTGGAAGTATGGGTTCGAGTCACTTCTGGGGTGTGAGTTTTCAGTTGCATATTGTCCTGGGGACCATTCAGGCTTGTTCGCATTTGTGTTCCTCACGTGTGCCCCAAAGAATGAGGTGATTTGGTAAAATGCTATGCCCAAGATTACTATCCGAGTGCCGGCGGTGGGGTGGTTCAAATAGCCTCGGCTATCACCTCATTTTGTCCGGTCGTGATGGTCAAGTGGATTAAGGCGTCTTGTACATACCAGTTGCGTGGCTCCTGGAAGTATGGGTTCGAGTCACTTCTGGGGTGTGAGTTTTCAGTTGCATATTGTCCTGGGGACCATTCAGGCTTGTTCGCATTTGTGTTCCTCACGTGTGCCCCAAAGAATGAGGTGATTTGGTAAAATGCTATGCCCAAGATTACTATCCGAGTGCCGGCGGTGGGGTGGTTCAAATAGCCTCGGCTATCACCTCATTTTGTCCGGTCGTGATGGTCAAGTGGATTAAGGCGTCTTGTACATACCAGTTGCGTGGCTCCTGGAAGTATGGGTTCGAGTCACTTCTGGGGTGTGAGTTTTCAGTTGCATATTGTCCTGGGGACCATTCAGGCTTGTTCGCATTTGTGTTCCTCACGTGTGCCCCAAAGAATGAGGTGATTTGGTAAAATGCTATGCCCAAGATTACTATCCGAGTGCCGGCGGTGGGGTGGTTCAAATAGCCTCGGCTATCACCTCATTTTGTCCGGTCGTGATGGTCAAGTGGATTAAGGCGTCTTGTACATACCAGTTGCGTGGCTCCTGGAAGTATGGGTTCGAGTCACTTCTGGGGTGTGAGTTTTCAGTTATATATATATATATATATATATATATATATATATATATATATATATATATATATATATATATATATATATATATATATATATATATATATATATATATATATATATATGTCGTACCTAGTAGCCAGAACGCACTTCTCAGCCTACTATGCAAGGCCCAATTTGCCTAATAAGCCAAGTTTTCCTGAATTAATTGTTTTTCGACTACCTAACCTACCTAACCTAACCTAACCTAACTTTTTCGGCTACCTAACCTAACCTAACCTATAAAGATAGGTTAGGTTAGGTTAGGTAGGGTTGGTTAGGTTCGGTCATATATCTACGTTAATTTTAACTCCAATAAAAAAAAATTGACCTCATACATAATGAAATGGGTAGCTTTATCATTTCATAAGAAAAAAAATAGAAAAAATATATCAATTCAGGAAAACTTGGCTTATTAGGCAAATCTGTAACACGAGTTTGGGTTCTCTCACTACTTATCTTCCTTCTTTGCCCTCTACCCGTATTCTTACTTTTTATTCTCTACCAAGGGACCCCAAAACTTTTACCAAAGCCAACTCCACGCCACGTGGTCCTAAGACGATTGACCGACTTAGGATTCTACACCCAGTATGACGTGACCTAGGCTCTGAGCAAAACCCTAGAGTCGCCTCTACGCTGCCACCACCAGACCAGCAACACCGAGCAATGATCGAGGTCTGGATCGATCACGCTAATTAATCAACCTTGGGGCTTGATCCCCACTATAACCGATGACCGTGGAACTTAAGAGTGTGAAATTAATTACACGGGAATGATTCGATGTTAGAATCGGCGCCCAATCCAACTCTTCCTTGTGTGGACCACGTGACCAGGACAAGTTTACACATAAAACACATGGAAATAATAAAATGCAAAATATTAACAAAGTTAATTTATTAACAGAAAAACTAAAACAAAAATCTAAAAATGTTCACTCCCTGTCACTTTAACACTCCCTACTTGACCTGAATGGCAATGAAGACTATTCTATAAATAACAATAGCAACTATACCTCTATGTGTTTTCAAGGTACAAGCCCCACTTCAGGAATTTCCTGAAATTCGTGAACCGTTAGATCGTGTGGGGGCCGATCTGATTGATTTACACCACAGTCATTCAGGTAACAGATATGTGTTGGTGCTAGTGGACCATTTGTCTAGGTACACTACACTAGTTGCATTATCTCAGAAGGATTCTCGAACGGTTGCAGATGCGTTCTTGCGTAGGTTCGTTACTGTATTCGGACCTCCTAAAGTTTTAGTCTCTGACCGGGGTCAAGAATTCAATGGGAATATATTTAGAGAAGTTTGTAAGATTTTAGAGACAACTTCGGCTTTTACAACAGCCTACCACCCACAAGCAAACGGAATGACGGAACGGACTAATCGTTCAGTCAAGGATATGCTTGCAATCCTTGCTGAACATGATGCAAACACCTGGGATGAACACCTACCCTATGTTCAGTTCGCCTTGAATACTGCCATCCACCAATCAATTAACACTCAACCACTTCATTTGTTTACTGGTAATTCATGCAATTTCCCCTCAGGTCTGCTTAACAGACATAATGTTGCATACAGGGAGGACTATCCTTCAGAGGTCCTTAAAAATGAGAAATGCATGGAATATTGCAGCCGAAGCGTCCAAGAAGGCACGGACTCGGTATGCTCATTTTTATGACAAGAAAGTGCGCCCTCTTGAGTTCAAGGAAGGAAGCCTCGTATTGAGAGTGAATGAGGCTGCGCCCGCCAATCAGAGCAGGAAACTAGCTCCGAGGTGGCGAGGACCATATAGAGTAATTAAAAGGGCGGGGCCGGTTAATCTTGTTATAAAAGGAGTGTTCGAGGACCAGGTGGAAAGGACAATTCATGTAAATAAATTGAAACAATATCATGCTAGAGAGGAATTAGAACTGCCTTCAGCGGGTCTAGTTCCTGATTCAGCAGTGCTGACTCATGGCTTCACCGACGAGTCAGAAGATGAGGATGACCCTCTGTCATCGCTCATTAGTAGTCAGGTGCAGTCTCGCCACCCTATGGTGACGAGATCTCGCGCTGTACAGTAAAGTGACTTCCGTGGTTAGTATAATTTAGTATTCATTAGATTTTCCTGTAAAGGCAATGAGATGTACTATGTCTATACTTGACTCAGGTAGCAACTTTTACCGTGCTCTTGGGTTCCACCCCTACCAAACCCAAGAGTATATCAATGCTTCCGCTGTGTTGTGTCTGTCTGTTCCCAGGTCTGATTGGTACACCGACCCAGTTGCTCCAGCCACACGTGAACCCTTGTCTGTAAAGACCGAGGGGGGAGGCACGTTACACAAAGCCCTCCCCCCACCAGACCCAGTAACCCATACATCAGTTACTTTGGGGATGAGTGACTGTCCAAGAGTCACCCGGCCGACGCCTCACGTCACTAACGAGGTTGTCAGGGCCAGCGAGCTGTCCACATTATAGCAGTCACCGGAGGTGCCATACAACGCCGGGGTAGCTGTCTCGAGATCACCAATACCCACCTGCTGCGTCATCAAGACTGCAGCCATTCCAGCAGTGTTGGAGGAGAGGTCAAGAAATGGAAAGCACGTAGCAGTACTCAAGAATTTCGCCGGAAGATTAATGATTACGTCATCTGAAGTAACAAGAAAGCGGAAGTAAGGCGGTCACAGGTGGAAGGCACGGTTTCCCTACAGAGTACCGGGACTCGCCAATAGAAGGTCGCAAAATTGTCTCCTTTGGCCTAAAGTCGGCGGTACGAGGGTATACACAGTTGGTGTTTACGGCCTAGTAACCTGGGGACATCAAGAAACGCCTGAGATGACGTGAGCAATGATGGAAGACGAGATTCGCCTGTTCTGCAAACAAGCAACCCGCCTCTACGACCTTCTGACACCACTCCTGCTAAGAGACACCGTTGGTACATCCAGTCCTGCTCTGCTGTGGTCATCTGCGCCGTCAAGTTTAACATCAAGACTGCTGTGTGAACTGTGATTGATATGAAGGCGTGTGGACTGTCGAGAGCAAGATTAATGGCCGAAGTAACAGTATTCTACAGCTGTCACTTGGCACTCAGCTCTACTACACTCTGTCGTCATTCAGGAGTACCGGATGGGAGTACAAGAGGACCAGGTATTGATGTCTACACATGGGGAGAAGCAAGATCGACACCGTCATCGTCAGCGACTACATTCAGCATCCAGCAGCATCGATTTTTTTTTCTCGATTTCTCAATATGAACAATTGATACAAACAACAAAGTTGGCTCTGAACATCGGTGTAAAGAACATCTGGACACTTTTGGTTTAAATGTTGAAAAACAGAGTTAGAATTACAATATTTTTTTAAATGTTGAAAAACAGATTTAAAATAATAATTCTGGTATAATATATGAAAATTTAACTCTATAAATTGGTCAGTAATCAAAATCGAAGCCCCTGTGTAATTGTCTCAGCCCAGAACAAACGGTTATGGAAAATTTTGTGCTATTTTTGCAGAATGTTTGAACACAGGAGAGGCAGACCAATATAAACATTGACACTTCTAGTGAGTGAGAACACTTGGCTGTACAGTCAGCTGAAACCTGTGATATAGTATAGGAATTTTTTTTATATTTTTATATAAAATTCCCCCCTTATAATTCTCCCACGCCTGCAGTAAGAGTCATGTCTACTTTTCCCAAGCGTTCTCTACGTTGCAGGCTACAATTTGATATATGGGAGAGAGTGAAGTGTTCTCGGAGAGCCGAGAAATTTGTGAAATAGTAATATTTTGGCCGGTGGTTTAGGCCCTTTAGGGAGCCAAGATGGCGCTTGCCTCTCTGATCTCCCGCCAAAACCGTGTGACGTCAGTGGCACCGGATTGGTCACCGACAGCAATGTGGCACCGGGAGCCAATGAAAACTTCCCGTGGCAAAAGTGACGTCACGAAGGAAGGGGGTCCGGCCCGCGAGCCGGGCTGGCGCCATCAGTCAGACACGACACGTCATAGAGGTCGGACGTGCAACGGATGGTCCTGTCAGTTGGACAGTTGTTCCCGCTCCCGTGGATTTACGCGTCACCTGAAGTCCGCCAGTACTCTGAGAAGTCTTCCCTAGTTCATGTGTTGAACCAGAAGAGGGAATTGACGGTTATTTGAGCAACAAGTGCTCCAGTCAGGTACTGTGCCAGTAGCAGTGAAGCCGTGCAGTGACGTATGTGGCGTCTGTGGCAATTCACCAGTTCGTGACAGCGTAGTGGCAGACAGAGCCACTGGGTAGCTGAGGAAGAGAGGACTATTTGGGGAAACCGGACGACTGTAGCTGAGACGTAGGCGGCAGCCGTTGCTGGGAGGAGACGACGGCCAGGAGACCGACTCCAACCTTCACGAAGTCAAGAAGGAGGACGGACCTGCAGTGAGGAGGCACGGAGACGACGCGCTAAACGGTGGGACGACGAGAGGCTCTGGTAGGACACGACGACGTGTAGTGTGGGGGGCGTTCCCGACACGAGGACCGGGAGCTACATCTCGACTCTCATCGGAGGATAGGGTGAAGTAGGTGGTTCTAGTTCCCTCCCCATTCCCCTTTAGTTAGCTATATTATTTTGGCTATATTATCTAGCCTGAGGATTTTATATGTCGTGAGCAAGTCTCACCCATGTCACGGTAAAGCACCAGTGTGCTAGACAGTACTATCAAGAGTACTAGTAATATTCATGTTGATTATTGGTGTGTACAGGCACCAGGAACCAGTGATAAATTTACTGTGTTGTGTATATCTTTCTATAGATTTTGATATGAACATATAGTGGTAAATTATATATAATATTATGCCAGTATTTGGAGGTTAGGCTATGTGCCCAGAAACTATTTATTTTCCATGTATTGATGATTGATTTATATACCATATATATGTCTATGTTCATTCAGTGAATAATCATTTGTGAGTACAGTGAATTATTGCGTTATCGCCCACGAGAGAAAGTACTGAAAACTCCAGTGTTAATAGTTCTTAATATATTGCTGAGTGAAGAACAATGTAAAGCCATTACAGTGAGTCATTGTAGCATTGATTGTAGAAAAGACTGTTTGAGCCTGAGTACAGTGTAACTAAGTAATTCGGTTTATTTGTGCCAATATCGAGTGTGCGAGTTTCTAGGAATATTGGAGAATTTAAAGAAACAGCACGTGTGAATCTAGAAAACAAGCAAATTTCGCGCGGAGAGACCAGTGCGATCAGCTGTTCTTGACACGTGATGAGGAGGGGAGAATGTTGCCCTCTAGTGATCGCATACTAACCGTGGGAATTATCGGCCGCGTCAGGATCAGTTGATTTATTAATTATTGTTTGGCCTTTGTGACATCTTTCATACATTTCAAGTAAAATACAAAACTATCTTTGTGTTTATATCATCCCCTCCATTGATCTTGTGACTATACTATACCTGTAAGCATAGAGTGATAACAATAAGTACCTGCCTGATTCCTGATCTTTGAGTGTGACCTTGCCAAGGCTACCACTGATTACACCAGTCCACTGATGGTGTTACTGGCCACCTAAAAACACCAGTTGGCGACCTTGTAGTTAACCGTAGAGCCCTATTGTTGGGGAGGGCACACGACAGTCGATGTGAACGAGTCGTGTTCTCACTCTTTCTTAATAAGAGGCCGACGTTAAGATTGACTGGGAGACTCTCCTGGCGTGCAGTGGCGCCGTGAGGATCGAGGGAAGACCCGCAGGGCTACGGTGAGTTACCTTGAGCATAACTATTGCTCACCCCAGATTAAGACAAGACTTAGAGTAAAGGAGTGAAACCCCAGCAATATATATATATATATATATATATATATATATATATATATATATATATATATATATATATATATAACCATAGAACACTTTCCCACCAGGAGATTCGAACCCTAGCCAGCACAGAAGCCTTGCAGCAACTGGCATAACTGGTACACTTTTATCCCACTGCACCACAGCTCAGACCCTTAAAGGAGATGGTAATTTCGGAGTATATAAATCCCCCAAAGATCACCACCTCCCAAGGGCAACTAGAGCATAGTGAGGGGCTACTCACGTTTTTTCATCAAATTTCTGTTAATATGGGAGAACTCTGTGTCTATGCCTAATGCACAACTTGCTTAAACATGCAAGAGAAGTTTTACAACCTTAGAACACTTTCCCACCAGGAAATTCGAACCCTAGCCAGCACAGAAGCCTTACAGCAACTGGCATAACTGGTACGCCTTTAACCCACTACACCACAGCTCAGACCCTTAAAAGAGATGGTAATTTCGGAGTATTTAAATCCCCCAAAGATCACCACCTCCCAAGGGCAACATTGTATAACTCTACGGTTGTATAACTTCTCTTGCGTGTTTATGCAAGTTGTGCATTAAGCATAGACACAGAGTTCTCCCATATTAACAGGAATTTAATGAAAGAATGTGAGTAGCCCCTCACTAAGCTCTAGTTGCCCTTGGGAGGTGGTGATCTTTGGGGGATTTAAATACTCCGAAATTAGTATCTCTTTTAAGGGTCTGAGCTGTGGTGTAGTGGGTTAAAGGCGTACCAGTTATGCAAGTTGCTGTAAGGCTTCTGTTCTGGCTAGTGTTTACAAATAGTGTTTTTGCTAAAACACTACTGAACCCAGCCCGGTATGCCATTGACACGAAACAAGTGACTTCAGCTAGGGTCTTTTTACGAGAGGTGAAGAATCCACGTTTTAAACGTATGGTGCATTTAGGTGACAATAAATTATTGTCTGTCAGTTCCAGACCATTCATTAAAATTACTCATCCTAATTACATTGGGTTCCAGATTCTTGAGCTAGCAAAATACAGTTTGTACCATTTTTGGTATAGGGTAATTAAGAAGCACTATACAGATAGGGCAGCACTGATATACAGTGATACAAATAGTTTCATCTTCAGTTTAATGGCTGAAGATGTCTTTAACGAGATGGGGAAAGAACCCCTTAGATCATGGAGCGATACCAGTAACTTCCCTGAAACTCACCCCTTGTATGATCCTTCTAAAAACAGTGTTTTAGGGCTTTTAAAGTCAGAGGTTTCAGACAGACACATCCTTGAAGTTGTAGCTCTCAAGCCAAAAATGTATAGTTTGCTGTTGCACAACAATTCAAATTCCATTACCGCTAAGGGTATCCCCCGCACTGTGCAAAGATCTTTAACTCATAGGCATTTTAAAGAAACCCTACACAGTAATGGAGTAGTATATACTTTCCAATACTCCCAAATTAGGAATTTAGGAGGGCAAATGGTCACCACCCATAATACTAAGAGGGGTTTAAGCGCATTTGATGATAAATGCTATTACCTAAATAAATACAAAAGCCTAGGCTATGGTCATCCAGACATACCACCTGACCCCCACCCATCCACCTCAACCCAAGGGGTGACCGCTGGAAGTGAAAGTGATGACGTCATCGAGCCACAAGGAGAGGAAGGGCAACACCCTTCCAGTGAGAGTGAATGCTATGACGTCAGCACCCCCCCCCCCCTAGGAGAGGAAGAAGAAGAAGAACCTCATCAGTCCTTTCTCCCTCTGGATGATGACTCATCGTCATCATCACCCCAGGAGGGGGAGAGGAAGACCCCACAACGGACCTGTGGGCACGGAGGAGGGGTCTAGTTAGACAATATTATGGGGGTTACGATTAGATTACGACTACGTTTAAGCCACTATGTACTTTTGTTAATATATTGTATAAAACAAGTGTTATTTCTTTTCACCCTCTTTTATTTTGAGTATATATATATCCTATATAGCTATATAGGAAGACAAGGAGTGTGTGTGTGTGTGTAGAGGAAGACAAGGATGGTGTGTGTGTATAGAGGAAGACAAGGAGGGTGTGTGTGTGTGTAGAGGAAGACAAGGAGTGTGTGTGTGTGTGTAGAGGAAGACAAGGATGGTGTGTGTGTATAGAGGAAGACAAGGAGGGTGTGTGTGTGTGTGTAGAGGAAGACAAGGAGTGTGTGTGTGTGTGTAGAGGAAGACAAGGAGGGTGTGTGTGTGTATAGAGGAAGACAAGGAGGGTGTGTGTGTGTGTAGAGGAAGACAAGGAGTGTGTGTGTGTGTGTAGTGGAAGACAAGGAGGGTGTGTGTGTAGAGGAAGACAAGGAGTGTGTGTGTGTGTGTAGTGGAAGACAAGGAGTGTGTGTGTGTAGTGGAAGACAAGGAGGGTGTGTGTGTAGAGGAAGACAAGGAGGGTGTGTGTGTAGTGGAAGACAAGGATGGTGTGTGTGTAGAGGAAGACAAGGAGGGGTACACAACACCCGTCCTACTGCCAAAATTGGACGAATCACTTCCAAAACAACACCCCCTGGACCTGGGTAGAGAGAGGGGGAGAACTATCAAAGCCCACCAGAAGTGACACACAATGTGGGAAATCATTCATATTACCAAACATACAAGGCTTGAAACCAAAATCAAGAAATAAATTTAAGTTCATAAATGGCCTCCTAATAGAATCGAACTCAATATTTGGTGCATTTACAAAAACCCACACAAAAGACCACATGGATAATGAAATCTGGATTCCGAATTATAATCTATATAGATGTGACAGAGTAATTAGGTCTAGTGGAGTAGGTCTGTATATTAAAGAGGAGCTGGCATGCACAGAGCTCCTGAACTCGTCCAATGAGGTGGTAGAGTTACTTGGAATCAAGGTAGAAAATATGAATCTACTTATTATTTTAATATACAAACCTCCAGATGCAACAGTTGAGGAATTCACTGAACAGATCCACAAAATAGAGAATATCCTTAATAACCTAGCAAACCCAGTACCAGACATCATCTTCCTTGAAGACTTCAATCTACCCAGTTCACAATGGAGAATAGTAAACAATAACATTATAGCAGGAAGTCCACCTTGAAATAACCAATCACAGGTCAGAGAACTACTGAGATTCTGTGACAAATTCTCGCTCAGTCAGCAGATTACAGAACCAACTAGGAACGAAAACACGCTGGACCTGATATTTACGAACAATGAGGAGCTAATCAGAGACATTACTGTCTCAGACACTACGTACTCGGACCACAAGCTCATTGAAGTGCAAACTAACAAACTAACGGTAGTAGGACCAAGAGAAACAACAAGCGAGAAGGGCTATTCAATAAATTAAATTTTAATAATAAAAGGATAGACTGGGAGAAAATAAACAGGGAACTTACAAACATTCAATGGGAAAATGTTCTAAGAAATAAAAATCCTACACAAGGAATAGAAAAACTGACTTCTGAAGCCTATGAAGTCTGTCTGAAACATGTTACTTTGAGGAAAGCCAGAAAGAGGTCCAATGTAGAAAGAGAACGCAGACGACATTACAAAAGGAAGAAGAAATTAACGGAAATACTTAAGCAGACACGACTCTCCATACAAAGAAGAAATAATTTAAACAAGGAGATTGAAGAAATCGAGCAGAGACTGAAGCATTCCTATCAGACTGAAGAAAGACAACTACAACAGAAAGCAATTCAAGAAATAAAGAAAAACCCAAAATATTTCTTCACATATGCTAAATTAAAAGCGAAAACCACTGCCAGTATTGAACCTATTCGTATTAGTGAAGGTTCATACACCGAGGATGACAAAGAAATTAGTGAAATTCTTAAAAATGCAGTATGAGGACATGTTTAGCACTCCGATACTCAGCATGAAAATGGAAGATTCGGACAATTTCTTCATGAATGATACTCAAACACCTGTAAATATAACTGATATCAGTACGAGCGTGGCAGATTTTGAAAGAGAAATTGACAATATGCCCATGCACTCAGCCCCGGGTCCAGACTCATGGAATTCAATATTTATAAAGAAATGTAAAGTGCCAGTAACACAGGCATTCAGTATAGTGTGGAGGAAGAGCTTGGACACGGGGGAGATACCAGATGCGCTTAAAGCAGCAGACATTGCCCCTCTACACAAGGGAAGGAGCAAAGCATTGGCAAATAATTATGGACCAGTTGCACTAACGTCCCACATAATAAAAGTATTTGAGAGAGTGATCAGGAGTCAGGTCAATAGATTCATGGAGCCCAATGACTTCCACAAACCAGGCCAACGAGGATTTAGAGCAGGAAGAACATGCCTCTCACAGCTACTTGACCATTAGGACAAAATCACTGAGTCATTAAAAGAAAAACAGAATGAAGATGTTGTATTCACAGGCTTTGCAAAGGCATTCGACAAATGTGACAATGGGGTGATTGCACACAAAATGATTTCAATGGGTATAACTGGTAAAGTAGGACACTGGATACCCAATTTCTTGTCGAACAGAACACAAAGAGTAACATTCAATCAAGTAATATCGAGTCCGAGCGCAGTTTAAAGCTCTGTAGCTCAAGGTACAGTCCTTGCACCACTGCTATTCCTTATTCTCATATCAGATATAGACAAAAATACAAGTCACAGCTTCGTGTCATCCTTTGCAGATGATACAAAAATCAGCATGAAAATTACCTCTGCTGAAGACATTGATAAACTACAAACAGATATTAACAAAGTTTTCGACTGGGCAGCAGAAAATAACATGATGTTTAACGGTGATAAATTCCAGGTACTCAGATACGGCAAAAATGAGGATCTTAAACATAATACAGGGTACAAAACACAATCGAATCTGCCCATAGTAGGAAAACAACATGTCAAGGATTTGGGAATAATGATGTCTGACGACCTAACGTTTCGGGAGCATAACCTAGCGAGTATTGCGTCAGCCAGAAAAATGATCGGATGGATTACGAGAACCTTCAAGTCCAGAGATCCCATCACAATGGTTGTACTCTTCAAATCACTTGTGTTGTTCCGTCTTGAGTACTGCTCAGTACTCACTTCCTCTTCAGAGCAGGAGAGATTGCTGAAATTGAGGGAATACAGAGAACATATACGGCACGCATAGACGAGATAAAGCACCTAAATTATTGGAATCGTCTCAAAGCTCTCTAAATGTACTCACTAGAAAGGAGACGAGAGAGATACCAAATAATATACACATGGAAAATACTGGAGGGACAGGTCCCAAATCTGCACAGAAAAATAACAACGTACTGGAGTGAACGACATGGAAGAAAATGCAGATTAGAACCAGTGAAGAGCAGAGGTGCCATGGGCACAATCAGAGAACACTGTATGAACATCAGAGGTCCGCGGTTGTTCAACGTCCTACCAGCGAGCATCAGAAATATTACAGGAACAACCGTGGACATCTTTAAGAGGAAACTAGATTGTTTCCTTCAAGGAGTGCCGGACCAACCGGGCTGTGGTGGGTATGTGGGCCTGCGGGCCGCTCCAAGCAACAGCCTGGTGGACCAAACTCTCACAAGTCAAGTCTGGTCTCGGGCCGGGATTGAGGAATAGAAGAACTCCCAGAACCCCATCAATCAGGTATCAATCAACCAGGGTGTGTGTGTGTGTAGTGGAAGACAAGGAGGGTGTGTGTGCAGAGGAAGACAAGGAGGGTGAGTGTGTAGTGAAAGACAAGGGGAGTGTGTGTGTAGAGGAAGACAAGGAGGGTGTGTGTGTAGAGGAAGACAAGGAGTGTGTGTGTAGAGGAAGACAAGGAGGGTATGTGTGCAGAGGAAGACAAGGAGGGTGAGTGTGTAGTGAAAGACAAGGGGAGTGTGTGTGTAGAGGAAGACAAGGAGGGTGTGTGTGTAGAGGAAGACAAGGTGTGTGTGTGTAGAGGAAGACAAGGAGGGTATGTGTGCAGAGGAAGACAAGGAGGGTGAGTGAGTAGTGGAAGACAAGGGGAGTGTGTGTGTAGAGGAAGACAAGGAGTGTGTGTGTAGAGGAAGACAAGGAGTGTGTGTGTAGAGGAAGACAAGGAGTGTGTGTGTAGAGGAAGACAAGGATGGTGTAAAGAGAACCTTGAAGGGAATGTGGAAGACGACCAGGACACCGGATAGACCCGGACAAAGCTGGTTACCGTCATCTAGTGCTGTTATAAATCTTATGAAAGCTTTGCAAAACTTTTCAAGGCGAGTTTCAAACGATATACAAGTCCTTGATAACATTAACTGAAATCCTTGCAAAAAATATCAAGTTACATTTAATATCCTTAACAAATATGAACTGTAGAGTTGAAGTTAACATTAGCAAAGGATGATATTATTACCATGGTTGGAAGTGGAGTGATGACCGCTGCTGAGAGTGTGCGCTGGTAGAGTGATGACCGCTGCTGAGAGTGGGCGCTGGTGGAGTGATGACCGCTGCTGAGAGTGTGCGCTGGTGGAGTGATGACCGCTGCTGAGGGTGTGCGCTGGGATAGTGTTGCCTGTGGGTACACCTGGAGTCTCTTCCTGTGGCTAACGACACTGCTACTTATATCCCTCCCTCACTCTTACGTCAGCAAGCCCTCTTGACGTCAACATGGTGTGTTGCCTCAAACACTTCTCTACTTAATTTATTCAGAAGACTTCTGCAATTGCAGTAAAATAATTATATTAGATAAATTTTAGTTTGTATATATATATCTTATACAATAATATAAAAAAGTGAGACAATTCTGAATTCAATTGCACGAATGTTGTTAAAGGACCTATTTGCGTTTGTGGAGTTTAGGAAAATCAACCAAAAAAAATTGCCATCTGCTGTGCCTTAATTATGGTCCAGAGTTGACTCTCGATAGGAAAGTAACCTAATTCCTGTATACCATAGGATGGAACCCAAGAAAAGTAATCTACAGGAAGTTCAAGTTACTTTTATTCCTCACCAAACAGCGTCTGAAGCTGTTAATGTTGCAGTGACACAGTATAAGCTTGCGACTGTGGCTCCATATTGCTCACTCCTGCTTATTGACAACAAATTTGTCTTCCATATTAATATAGTTTGTTTTTCCATAACGGTCCATTATCAATTGTCATTTTGATTTACTACAAACCATTTTAAAAATTTCTTTCCACTTTGTTTTAATTAGTAAGAATATAAAAATTAGGGAAAATTACCTATTGGCCAATAATATATATATATATATATATATATATATATATATATATATATATATATATATATATATATATATATATATATATATATATATATATATATATTATTAAATATGACCGAAAAAGTAAGATTAATAATTCTAACACGAATTTTCTCAATCTTTCGTACATTACGCTTCACTGTTGGAGGTAAATCAAAAATCAATTCTCCAAAATTCATTTTTATTTCTAGTCTGACGCGACACGAGCGCGTTTCGTAAAACTTATTACATTTTCAAAGACTTTAGTTCACAAATACACAACTTAATAGAACTTACGTATCTCCGATTTTATATCTACATTTGAGTGAGGTGGAAGGGGTGATGTGGCATTAACACAAGACAGAACAAAATGTGGTATTAATAGGGTATTAATTTCATCAACACAAGACAGAACAAGAGTATTAATAGCTTACGAGATGGAAAAGGATGGGAAGCTGCCCTTTCTAGATGTAACAGTCATGGAAAAGGGCGGAGGTTTCCACACTGCAGTCTACACTAAGGAAACAAACATAGGAATGTGCCTAAATGCCAACAGCGACTGCCCAGACAGGTACAAGAGGAGTGTTGTTAACGCATATGTCGACCGTGCTCTCAGCCACAGCTCAGAATGGAAGCAAGTCGACGAAGAACTCTGTAGGGTAAGGCAGGTCCTAGTCAATAACGGCTTCTCCAATGGTTTCGTCGAAGACATCATAAGAAGGAAAGTGAAAAGCCATGCAACCTCTGAAGAGACAACTAACACAACACCTATACCCCCTATTAGACTATTTTACAGGAACTTCTTTTCCACAGCTCATAAAACGGAGGAAAGGGTCCTGAAAGATATTGTTAATAGAAACGTTATCCCTACAGACAAAAATCAGAGGATACAACTGACGATTTACTATAAAACCAGAAAAACAGCCAGCCTACTCATGAGAAACTCTCCAGACACAAAACAGAACGCTTTAAAAGAGACTAACGTCGTCTATGCCTTCAAATGCCCACTTGGGGACTGTAAGCTCCAAAAAACCCAGTATATAGGCAAGACAACAACATCTCTTTCTAGGCGTTTAACGATGCATAAGCAACAGGGCTCCATTAAGGAACATATAATCTCTTCCCACAACCAAACCATCGCCAGAGAAATCCTAGTAAACAACACAGAAATCATCGATAGATACAGCGATAGCAGGCGGCTTGACGTTTGCGAGGCACTACACATCAAGAAGTCAACACCAGCAATCAACAGCCAATTATTGCACAACTATATTCTACCCACCTCAAGACTCCGCTCCAATATAGAAGCATCAAGAAATATGGACCAATAGGCTTTCTACAAACACTTCTATTCAATATCCATTGTTTCGTGTTCTGTCTTGTGTTGATGAAATTAATACCCTATTAATACTCTTGTTCTGTCTTGTGTTGATGAAATTAATACCCTATTAATACCACATTTTGTTCTGTCTTGTGTTAATGCCACATCACCCCTTCCACCTCACTCAAATGTAGATATAAAATCGGAGATACGTAAGTTCTATTCAGTTGTGTATTTGTGAACTAAAGTCTTTGAAAATGTAATAAGTTTTACGAAACGCGCCCGTGTCGCGTCAGACTAGAAATAAAAATGAATTTTGGAGAATTGATTTTTGATTTACCTCCAACAGTGAAGCGTAATGTACGAAAGATTGAGAAAATTCGTGTTAGAATTATTAATCTTACTTTTTCGGTCATATTTAATAATATATGTTTTGGTAACAGGAAAGACTGCTACCAAAATATACTAATGTATATATATATATATATATATATATATATATATATATATATATATATGCAAACAAGCCTGAATGGTCCCCAGGACTATATGCGAATGAAAACTCACACCCCAGAAGTGACTCGAACCCATACTCCCAGAAGCAACGCAACTGGTAACTACAGGGCGCCTTAATCCGCTTGACCATCACGGCCGTCAAAAGGAAGTGATAGCCGAGGCTATTTGAGCCACTTCCCCGACGGCAACTCGGATGGTAATCTTGGGCATAGCATTTCACCAAATCACCTCATTCTTTGGGGCACACGTGAGGAACACAAATGCAAACAAGCCTGAATGGTCCCCAGGACTATATGCGAATGAAAACTCACACCCCAGAAGTGACTCGAACCCATACTCCCAGAAGCAACGCAACTGGTAACTACAGGGCGCCTTAATCCGCTTGACCATCACGGCCGTCAAAAGGAAGTGATAGCCGAGGCTATTTGAGCCACTTCCCCGACGGCAACTCGGATGGTAATCTTGGGCATAGCATTTCACCAAATCACCTCATTCTTTGGGGCACACGTGAGGAACACAAATGCAAACAAGCCTGAATGGTCCCCAGGACTATATGCGAATGAAAACTCACACCCCAGAAGTGACTCGAACCCATACTCCCAGAAGCAATGCAACTGGTAACTACAGGGCGCCTTAATCCGCTTGACCATCACGGCCGTCAAAAGGAAGTGATAGCCGAGGCTATTTGAGCCACTTCCCCGACGGCAACTCGGATGGTAATCTTGGGCATAGCATTTCACCAAATCACCTCATTCTTTGGGGCACACGTGAGGAACACAAATGCAAACAAGCCTGAATGGTCCCCAGGACTATATGCGAATGAAAACTCACACCCCAGAAGTGACTCGAACCCATACTCCCAGAAGCAACGCAACTGGTAACTACAGGGCGCCTTAATCCGCTTGACCATCACGGCCGTCAAAAGGAAGTGATAGCCGAGGCTATTTGAGCCACTTCCCCGACGGCAACTCGGATGGTAATCTTGGGCATAGCATTTCACCAAATCACCTCATTCTTTGGGGCACACGTGAGGAACACAAATGCAAACAAGCCTGAATGGTCCCCAGGACTATATGCGAATGAAAACGGGTTCGAGTCACTTCGAGTATGGGTTCGAGTCACTTCTGGGGTGTGAGTTTTCATTCGCATATAGTCCTGGGGACCATTCAGGCTTGTTTGCATTTGTGTTCCTCACGTGTGCCCCAAAGAATGAGGTGATTTGGTGAAATGCTATGCCCAAGATTACCATCCGAGTTGCCGTCGGGGAAGTGGCTCAAATAGCCTCGGCTATCACTTCCTTTTGACGGCCGTGATGGTCAAGCGGATTAAGGCGCCCTGTAGTTACCAGTTGCGTTGCTTCTGGGAGTATGGGTTCGAGTCACTTCTGGGGTGTGAGTTTTCATTCGCATATAGTCCTGGGGACCATTCAGGCTTGTTTGCATTTGTGTTCCTCACGTGTGCCCCAAAGAATGAGGTGATTTGGTGAAATGCTATGCCCAAGATTACCATCCGAGTTGCCGTCGGGGAAGTGGCTCAAATAGCCTCGGCTATCACTTCCTTTTGACGGCCGTGATGGTCAAGCGGATTAAGGCGCCCTGTAGTTACCAGTTGCGTTGCTTCTGGGAGTATGGGTTCGAGTCACTTCTGGGGTGTGAGTTTTCATTCGCATATAGTCCTGGGGACCATTCAGGCTTGTTTGCATTTGTGTTCCTCACGTGTGCCCCAAAGAATGAGGTGATTTGGTGAAATGCTATGCCCAAGATTACCATCCGAGTTGCCGTCGGGGAAGTGGCTCAAATAGCCTCGGCTATCACTTCCTTTTGACGGCCGTGATGGTCAAGCGGATTAAGGCGCCCTGTAGTTACCAGTTGCGTTGCTTCTGGGAGTATGGGTTCGAGTCACTTCTGGGGTGTGAGTTTTCATTCGCATATAGTCCTGGGGACCATTCAGGCTTGTTTGCATTTGTGTTCCTCACGTGTGCCCCAAAGAATGAGGTGATTTGGTGAAATGCTATGCCCAAGATTACCATCCGAGTTGCCGTCGGGGAAGTGGCTCAAATAGCCTCGGCTATCACTTCCTTTTGACGGCCGTGATGGTCAAGCGGATTAAGGCGCCCTGTAGTTACCAGTTGCGTTGCTTCTGGGAGTATGGGTTCGAGTCACTTCTGGGGTGTGAGTTTTCATTCGCATATAGTCCTGGGGACCATTCAGGCTTGTTTGCATTTGTGTTCCTCACGTGTGCCCCAAAGAATGAGGTGATTTGGTGAAATGCTATGCCCAAGATTACCATCCGAGTTGCCGTCGGGGAAGTGGCTCAAATAGCCTCGGCTATCACTTCCTTTTGACGGCCGTGATGGTCAAGCGGATTAAGGCGCCCTGTAGTTACCAGTTGCGTTGCTTCTGGGAGTATGAGTTCGAGTCACTTCTGGGGTGTGAGTTTTCATTATTCATATATATATATATATATATATATATATATATATATATATATAAATATGCGAACAAGCCTGAATGGTCCCCAGGTCCCCAGGTGATAGCCGAGGCTATTTGAGCCACTTCCCCGACGGCAACTCGGATGGTAATCTTGGGCATAGCATTTCACCAAATCACCTCATTCTTTGGGGCACACGTGAGGAACACAAATGCGAACAAGCCTGAATGGTCCCCAGGACTATATGCGAATGAAAACTCACACCCCAGAAGTGACTCGAACCCATACTCCCAGAAGCAACGCAACTGGTAACTACAGGGCGCCTTAATCCGCTTGACCATCACGGCCGTCAAAAGGAAGTGATAGCCGAGGCTATTTGAGCCACTTCCCCGACGGCAACTCGGATGGTAATCTTGGGCATAGCATTTCACCAAATCACCTCATTCTTTGGGGCACACGTGAGGAACACAAATGCGAACAAGCCTGAATGGTCCCCAGGACTATATGCGAATGAAAACTCACACCCCAGAAGTGACTCGAACCCATACTCCCAGAAGCAACGCAACTGGTAACTACAGGGCGCCTTAATCCGCTTGACCATCACGGCCGTCAAAAGGAAGTGATAGCCGAGGCTATTTGAGCCACTTCCCCGACGGCAACTCGGATGGTAATCTTGGGCATAGCATAGCTTGTGATGGTCAAGCGGATTAAGGCGCCCTGTAGTTACCAGTTGCGTTGCTTCTGGGAGTATGGGTTCGAGTCACTTCTGGGGTGTGAGTTTTCATTCGCATATAGTCCTGGGGACCATTCAGGCTTGTTCGCATTTGTGTTCCTCACGTGTGCCCCAAAGAATGAGGTGATTTGGTGAAATGCTATGCCCAAGATTACCATCCGAGTTGCCGTCGGGGAAGTGGCTCAAATAGCCTCGGCTATCACTTCCTTTTGACGGCCGTGATGGTCAAGCGGATTAAGGCGCCCTGTAGTTACCAGTTGCGTTGCTTCTGGGAGTATGGGTTCGAGTCACTTCTGGGGTGTGAGTTTTCATTCGCATATAGTCCTGGGGACCATTCAGGCTTGTTCGCATTTGTGTTCCTCACGTGTGCCCCAAAGAATGAGGTGATTTGGTGAAATGCTATGCCCAAGATTACCATCCGAGTTGCCGTCGGGGAAGTGGCTCAAATAGCCTCGGCTATCACTTCCTTTTGACGGCCGTGATGGTCAAGCGGATTAAGGCGCCCTGTAGTTACCAGTTGCGTTGCTTCTGGGAGTATGGGTTCGAGTCACTTCTGGGGTGTGAGTTTTCATTCGCATATAGTCCTGGGGACCATTCAGGCTTGTTCGCATTTGTGTTCCTCACGTGTGCCCCAAAGAATGAGGTGATTTGGTGAAATGCTATGCCCAAGATTACCATCCGAGTTGCCGTCGGGGAAGTGGCTCAAATAGCCTCGGCTATCACTTCCTTTTGACGGCCGTGATGGTCAAGCGGATTAAGGCGCCCTGTAGTTACCAGTTGCGTTGCTTCTGGGAGTATGGGTTCGAGTCACTTCTGGGGTGTGAGTTTTCATTCATATATAAATATATATATATATATATATATATATATATATATATATATATATATATATATATATATATATATATATATATTATTTTTTTTAAGTTTGTGAGGGTACCACCTCTGGTGCCAATGTGGGGACCCATAGCCTCTGAGAAGAAAATAAAAAGTATTCAGAGGAGACCTTGTGGTTTCTCACTGAACACTAATATTATCTTCTCCAACCACCCCCAATCTTGTATATTATATATGTATTACATATATATTTGTTTTATTTGAACTTTGTTACAAAAAAGGAGTTACATATAGGGGTACAAAGGTGGTTATCATAGGTTGTCGAGTTCCTCCAGCTCCTCAGATGGCGGGCAGGAACCCTGGATGCAGTGCGCATTTCCCCTCTGTATCGCCACGCTGAGTCGCTGGAAAAGAGAGTTGGCAGCTCTAGGGTCCCTTGTTGTTTCAATGAGCATAGAACCCAGTTCCTTCAAAAAACTGGTAGCACTTTTACCCCAGGCGCCGAGTGTCTCAGAAGCAATGGGGACAAAATTGTAGTGGTGTTCCAGTTATCTGTACTTACGGGATTTGGCTGCTTCCCTGTGGGTGGCAGCACCACCTGGTTGTGCAACACTGAGGTCAATGTAGGTGTTAGCCAGGGTTGATACGCACATGTAGTCCCATACCAACTGCTTGCCATTCTTCCAGGGGTTCACTGTGATACCATCCGGGCGACCAATAAGAGCATCAGAGTTACGGGGCGTTAGGTAACGGGGCTCTCTTTCAGCTGGGCATCCAGCTGTGGTGAGGCTTCTCTTGATGTCGTTAAGTTCACTGTGCCTCGAGTGCCATCCCCCTGTGCTTTGGCAGAGTAGGCCATGGTGGCCGTACCTGTCAGCCACCACCTCGCCGCAAATACACCTATATCTGGTGTGGATTGGGGCAGCAAGGCGGAGGGCCACAGCAATTCGGAGGGCGTGTGGTGTGAGACGCGTGCCAGTTGCCGACATTGGGGTTGCTAACAGGAAATCACCCTGCATGTGGGGCTGCTACTGCTGTGAGGCGAGCAATGTCGTGTTGTGTTGCTGCAGCACCCAGGCACTCTGCAGCAACTTGGTCTACAATGGGGCCATCCCAGCTGGATTGCTTGTGGGCTTTCGGGGGTGGTGGTTGAGGTGATGGGCCTGCACGAGAGGCCCACTCTGTGGCACAGCGTGTAAAATTGGGATCATGTACACCTGCCAGCTGATATAAGTCGCAGGTAGAATTTCCTTCACATTTTCTTTCCTGTTTCCACTGTAGGTCATCAAGAGAGAGGTTAAGGATTTTTCTAGCATTGATTTCAGTAACCGGTCATACTCACCTAGTTTTTGGCTACTGTAAGATGGTGAACACCTCAGAAAGTAGGTTAACCTGGGGAGGGACAGACATCTGGTGATGAGGTAGAGTGCATCATGAGCATCAATATCCTCAATCCTCCCATACATCAATATCCTCAATCCTCCCATCCATCCTCTTAAGGTCGGCGATTCTCTTATCAAGGACCTCATCGATGGCTTTCAACCCCAGGGGAGCTCCTAGGAGTGTGCTGTCTTCAGGTTTAGTGTTATGGATATTTGGCAGAAGACCCTCTATTCTCTCTACGATGCCCTGGTTGGAACATATTATTTCACATTTAGAAGGGTTCAGGGTGAGGCCTAAAACTGCACCTTGCTCCTGGATTTTTCTGATGTCCTCCAGGAGGGAGTCTTGGGAACCAGCTAGGGTACCATCATCCAAGAACCAGATGTTAAGCTCGCTGGACAGGACCTCTGTGACTTGTTTGATGACTAAGCAGAAAAGGAGAGGAGCGAGGGGGTCACCCTGTTGGACGCCTTCTCGCGAGTCAATTTCATGTTCGCCAAAAAGTAGCTTAAGGTCCATACTGTAGCATGAATGTACAAAAGGGTAGAGGGAAGGGAAATGACTATGAACCGCACGAAGTACAGCATCCCTCCGCACCAAATTGAAGGCATTTTTTAAATCTAGCTTGATAAGGGCCTTTTCGTCTGTGATGTTGGCGATGAAGGCTCGAGCTGCATGGGCTGCCGCCTCACACCCTTGTGGAATGCCGAACCCGAGCTATTTTGGCTTCAGCATGTTGGCCGCTGCTTCACTAACTGTTCTTGCAGCAGCCTTTGCGACGAGACGCCGGAGAGAATTGCCCACAGCTATTGGCTTGATCCCTCCAGCCTTTTTCTTTAGAGCACAGAGAGATGCTCCAAAAAAGATAGGTCTTATGGACGCTGGTATGTTGCCAGCTAGACATGTGTTGGTGAATCTGGTTAGTTCCACCAAGAGGTTCTTTGCAATGTCACCCAGTGCAGGGTTGAGCATTTGCTTGAGGTGGTTGGGTTTTAGTCCTGTGAACCCACCTACTGATCCTGTAGGGAAGGACATGGCTGCTTTATGGACCACAGATTCAGCCACCCAGAGAGGTTCTGCTCCGGTAGCCCCCACTTGTACAATGTCGTCCTCACGCGGAGCCCTGGGTGGGTGTTTCTCCCTTAGGGCTTGAGCTGTTGCGGCATCTCTGTCGGCAATTGAGTCCTCACTGGTGATGACTCGTATTGCGCCAATAGTGTTTCCTTCTTCTATTTTCTTGGTGACTGATGTTCTGATTTTTGATGTCTCGGATATGCCACTGTTGCTCTTCCTGCCGTGGGTGTTTCTCGCGCAAGTGGGAAGGCGCACCTGGTTGTCCTTCCTGGGAAAATCATTTATAGCTTTGATGACTGAGGCAGCTAAGGTTTTGTCTCTCCTTGCAGGGGTGGCTAGACATATGTTGCCAAACATTAAGAGGTTGTGCCATGCTTGGGTTGTTCCAGGAGAGTCGTTGACCTTTCTTAGGAGGACAGATAATTTGGCTGCCGCATCTTACTTTTTCGGTCATATTTAATAATATATATATATATATATATATATATATATATATATATATATTATTAAATATGACCGAAAAAGTAAGATTAATAATTCTAACACGAATTTTCTCAATCTTTCGTACATTTCTTTTCACTGTTGGAGGTAAATCAAAAATCAATTCTCCAAAATTCATTTTTATTTCTAGTCTGACGCGACACGAGCGTCAGACAAGAAATAAAAATGAATTTTGGAGAATTGATTTTTGATTTACCTCCAACAGTGAAAAGAAATGTACGAAAGATTGAGAAAATTCGTGTTAGAATTATTAATCTTACTTTTTCGGTCATATTTAATAATATATGTCTACAGGAAAGACTGCTACCAAAATATACTAATATATATATATATATATATATATATATATATATATATATATATATATATATATATATATATATATATATATATATATATATATATATATTATTAAATATGACCGAAAAAGTAAGATTAATAATTATTCTAACACGAATTTTCTCTATGTTTCTTATATGTCTTTTCACTGTTGATGGTAACTGAAAAATCAATTCCAAAATTAATTTTTATTTCTAGTCTGACGCGACACTTGAACTAGTTTCGTAAAACTTATTACATTTTCAAAGACTTTAGTTCACACACACACAACTGTAACTGAACAGAGTTTAAACATCTTCGATTTTATACCTGCATTTGGGTGAGGTGATATGTTACAACAGTTTTGGACGAGGTGAAAACAAACTTTCAACACAAGACAGAACACGAAACAATGGGTATAATATTTTGTAAGTAAAGGGAAGAATGGAAGTAACTGCAAAGGGCCTATTGGCTCATATTTCTGATGCTTCTATATTGGTGCGGAGTCTTGAAGTGGGTAGAATATAGTTGTGCATTAATTGGCTGTTGATTGCTGGTGTCGACTTCGTAATGTGTAGTGCCTCGCAGATATCAAGTCGCCTACTATCGCTGTATCTATCGATTATTTCCGTGTTTTTCGTTAAGACTTCTTTGGTGACGGTCTGGTTGTGGGAAGAGATTATATGTTCCTTAATGGAGCCCTGTTGCTTCTGCATCGTTAATCGCCAGGAAAGAGATGTTGTTATCTTGCCTATATACTGAATTTTTTGAGGCTTACAGTCCCCAAGTTGGCATTTGAAGGCATAGACGACATTGGTCTCTTTTAAAGCGTTCTGCTTTGTGTCTGGAGAGCTCTGTTTTCTTTGGTATAGTCATGCCCTAATCCAGTTTAATATAGCACCCCCCAATACCATGAGCCTCTATCTTTGTAATCACTCTTTCATGTGGCACTGTATCAAAAACTTTGCTAAAGTCAAGGTACACAACATCACAAGGTATATTCATGTATTGACTAGAGCTCAAACATATTTTGTTCATCAAGGAGACAGACACATGTGTTCACCGTGAACGGAAGCGTGTGTAAAAATGCACTCATCATTAATGGACATGTGCTGAAATATCCGTTCATCATCAGCGGTGTGGAAAATTTCCACCAAAATTATAGTATAAAATTTGTGAGTAACATGGTCACTGAGTGAGCACATGAACCAGACATGTTTATCTATAGAACAAGCCAATCTCTCCTAAGACAGAGAGAGTGTTTGGTCAGCATATTTCGACCATTTTGAGAACATACCCTTCCTGGGGAGGGTGTGTTATAATGGTTCCATACCAGTTTCTATAATTGTTCCATACCAGGTTATGTAATTAAATCTAATAGCTATAAGCATATTATGGTAATACTGAACAATAAATACACGTAATCAATAGTTTAATTAATCAGATACGTTTTGTTAACGTTGGTATAAATAGACATTTAAAACAAACAGGGTAACTATGCCTGCCGTGGGGTGGACGCAGTGAGTCCTGACGCTCCCACGACAGGAAACACTCCAATACCAAAATGAAGTCACACCTCGGATGTACAAGCTGCTTAATTTCGGCGGTTTTATATCTGTGGACCTTTGAATGGTGGTGTAAACTACATATAAAAGTGCATAAAAAGTAAGACACTATTTTAAAGACGACTTAAATATGTGTCTTGCCATAAACTGTCAGAGAAGTGTCTCACTCCTCTCACAGTTTATGCGCGACACCAGCCAGGAGTATGAGGAAGACTCCCTCACTCACATAAACAAAATATCACAACATCAAGAAGCCATTCCATGATCGTTCACGCTTAGTTTTACCTGTTTTATATGCATGCCTCTTTGTATAGTGGTGTAAACTAAACATAAAACTGATTAAAGTGTTCACACACCTTTTAAAATTATAAATAATGATAATGATAAATGTGTTAAATAATAAATAAGAAACCGTGAGGTGGATTAATATTACTAGAAGGCACCTGACACCAAAAGCCGACAGAGACCACAAGACTCCATTACAAACACCACTTCAGTGGTGGAAGAAGGCAAAGAGTATGAACTGAACTAACCAAGAATCAAAGAATTGAGTTCATTAAGAAAAACTATCTGGTCTTTGTAGCACGGCCATAAGCACAAAATATCATCAACATACCTAAACCAAACTACATTAGCCGGGATAATCCTGGATAAGATTTTTGTTTCTTAGAATTCCATATACAAATTGCTTAAAACTGGGGACAGGGGATTGCCCATCGCCATACCAAATGTTTGTTTGAAAAATTTTCCATTAAAACTAAAATAATTGTCTTTTATACACAATTTGATAAGTTCCAATACTTTATTGGTCTGCAAGCTCAAATTATATTTAGGCAGTTCCTCACGTAGAAATTCTAACAGATCATCAACAGGTACTTTAGTGAATAAAGAGGTCACATCGAAACTTATTAGTTTAAAATCAAAATTTAAATTCAGTGTGGATAGCTTATTAACTAAGTCCACATTGTTTGTCAAGTGTGAGTTGGAAATAGTACCAACTATAGGGGACAAAACTTTGACTAACCACTTAGAGAGTTTATAAGCCGCCGAACCAATTGAACTAATAATCGGCCTTGCCGGATTATATGGCTTATGAGTTTTTATAAGACCATACATGTAAGGAAGAGAGGGGGATCGACTTGTTAGCCTAGATATCAACTCTTTATCGCCTTTACACACAGTTTTTATGGCCGTGCGACAAAGACCAGATAGTTTTTCTTAATGAACTCAATTCTTTGGTACCTTCAATAAAATTCACTTGTGAGACTGAGGAGAATGTTACTCTTCCGTTTTTGGACATTATGATTCATAGAGTCACTAGAAAGTTCAAATTTAATGTGTATAGGAAACCTACCAACGTGGGGTCGTATGTTCATTTTTATTCGAATCATCATAGTAAAGTTAAACAGGCAGTATTTTCAGGAATGTTTCTACGAGCTTTGAGGGTATGCAGCCCTGAGTTTTTTGATGAAGAGATTGCTAAAATATATGAAATTGGGAAGAGTTTACAATATCCTATGAGGGTTTTGGATTTCTCGTTTGAACAAGCCAAGCGAACATTTTATAATCACGTCCCTAAGGCAAAACCAGAAATTATTAACTCATTGGTGGTACCTTATGCGAGTGGACTTGAAAAATTGTCTCTGATTTTTAAGAAACTTAATATAAATTTGGTGTTCACTAATAGTACGATCAAATCCAATTTAATAAAAAACTCCCCTGATACAGCAGGTTGTGTGTATTCGATTCCCTGCAATGATTGTGATTCTGTGTACCTTGGACAAACAGGAAAGTCTTTACAATTGCGGTTGTCACAACATGCTTATAGTATTAGAACTGCCCAAACGTCTAATGCATTGTATCTACATACGAGTTTATGCGATCACAATATTAACTGGCATGGGGCAAAAAGCATTACCAATTGTGGGGATTTCGTGGAACGGAATTTAGTTGAGTCTGCTCTAATCAGTGTCCAAATCTTCTTAATGTTAGTACTGGAAAGTACAAACTTGATCCATTTTTAAGTTATAATATTGCACAACAGTTTAAGAAAAAACTCTGATAGAGAGGCTTACAATGTCTCATTATAATTTTATATTCATATATTGTGTTCATGAGGCTTTTCTTTAATCTTTCATCCTTATTCTCTGACCGCTTAATACTCTTTGACCATTCTAAGCTAAGCTATACCTGTTTCTGGTTAATTCTTTCCCTAGGGATGGGTTGTCGGCCTATATATCATCCCCCCTTCTCCCTTCTCCTTTAGTCAGTCTGGTGTTGACAAAGGCTTGCATAGTAGGCCGAGAAGTGCATTCTGGCTACTAGGTACGACATATATATCTATATATATATATATATATATATATGTCGTACCTAATAGCCAGAACGCACTTCTCAGCCTACTATGCAAGGCCCGATTTGCCTAATAAGCCAAGTTTTCATGAATTAATTGTTTTTCGACTACCTAACCTACCTAACCAAACCTAACCTAACTTTTTCGGCTACCTAACCTAACCTAACCTAAAAAGATAGGTTAGGTTAGGTTAGGTAGGGTTGGTTAGGTTCGGTCATATATCTACGTTAATTTTAACTCCAATAAAAAAATATTGACCTCATACATAATGAAATGGGTAGCTTAATCATCTCATAAGAAAAAAAATTGAGAAAATATAATAATTCAGGAAAACTTGGCTTATTAGGCAAATCGGGCCTTGCATAGTAGGCCGAGAAGTGCGTTCTGGCTACTAGGTACGACATATATATATATATATATATATATATATATATATATATATATATATATATATATATATATATATATATATATATATATATATATATATATATATGTCGTACCTAGTAGCCAGAATGCACTTCTCGGCCTACTATGCAAGGCCCGATTTGCCTAATAAGCCTAGTTTTCCTGAATTAATATATTTTCTCAATTTTTTTTCTTATGAAATGATAAAGCTACCCATTTCATTATGTATGAGGTAAAAAAAAAATTATTGGAGTTAAAATTAATGTAGATATATAACCAAACCTAACCAACCCTACCTAACCAAACCTAACCTATCTTTATAGGTTAGGTTCGGTTAGGTAGCCGAAAAAGTTAGGTTAGGTTAGGTTAGGTAGGTTAGGTACTCGAAAAACAATTAATTCATGAAAACTTATATATATATATATATATATATATATATATATATATATATATATATATATATATATATATATATATATATGTATATATATATATATATATATATATGTCGTACCTAGTAGCCAGAACGCACTTCTCAGCCTACTATGCAAGGCCCGATTTGCCTAATAAGCCAAGTTTTCATGAATTAATTGTTTTTCGACTACCTAACCTACCTAACCTAACCTAACCTAGCTTTTTCGGCTACCTAACCTAACCTAACCCATAAAGATAGGTTAGGTTAGGTTAGGTAGGGTTGGTTAGGTTCGGTCATATATCTACGTTAATTTTAACTCCAATAAAAAAAAATTGACCTCATACATAATGAAATGGGTAGCTTTATCATTTCATAAGAAAAAAATTTGAGAAAATATATTAATTCAGGAAAACTTGGCTTATTAGGCAAATCGGGCCCTGAATTGTAGGCTGAGAAGTGCGTTCTGGCTACAAGGTACGACATATATATATATATATATATATATATATATATATATATATATATATATATATATATATATATATATATATATATATATATATATATATATATATTATTAAATATGACCGAAAAAGTAAGATTAATAATTCTAACACGAATTTTCTCAATCTTTCGTACATTATGCTTCACTGTTGGAGGTAAATCAAAAATCACTTCTCCAAAATTCATTTTTATTTCTAGTCTGACGCGACACGGGCGCGTTTCGTAAAACTTATTACATTTTCAAAGACTTCACAAATACACAACTGATTAGAACTTGCGTTTCCCTGATTTTATATCTACATTTGAGTGAGGTGGGAAGGGTGATGTGGCATTACATTTGAGTAAGGTGGGAAGGATGATGTGGCATTAGAGGATATTAATAGGGTATTAAAAGTATCAACACAAGACAGAACACGAAACAATGGATATTGAATAGAAGTGTTTGTAGAAAGCCTATTGGTCCATATTTCTTGATGCTTCTATATTGGAGCGGAGTCTTGAGGTGGGTAGAATATAGTTGTGCAATAATTGGCTGTTGATTGCTGGTGTTGACTTCTTGATGTGTAGTGCCTCGCAAACGTCGAGCCGCCTGCTATCGCTGTATCTATCGATGATTTCTGTGTTGTTTACTAGGATTTCTCTGGCGATGGTTTGGTTATGGGAAGAGATTATATGTTCCTTAATGGAGCCCTGTTGTTTATGCATCGTTAAACGCCTAGAAAGAGATGTTGTTGTCTTGCCTATATACTGGGTTTTTTGGAGCTTACAGTCCCCAAGTGGGCATTTGAAGGCATAGACGACGTTAGTCTCTTTTAAAGCGTTCTGTTTCGTGTCTGGAGAGTTTCTCATGAGTAGGCTGGCCGTTTTTCTGGTTTTATAGTAAATCGTCAGTTGTATCCTCTGATTTTTGTCTGTAGGGATAACGTTTCTATTAACAATATCTTTCAGGACCCTTTCCTCTGTTTTATGAGCTGTGGAAAAGAAGTTCCTGTAAAATAGTCTAATAGGGGGTATAGGTGTTGTGTTAGTTGTCTCTTCGGAGGTTGCATGGCTTTTCACTTTCCTTCTTATGATGTCTTCGATGAAACCATTGGAGAAGCCGTTATTGACTAGAACCTGCCTTACCCTACAGAGTTCTTCGTCGACTTGCTTCCATTCTGAGCTGTGGCTGAGAGCACGGTCGACGTATGCGTTAACAACACTCCTCTTGTACCTGTCAGGGCAGTCGCTGTTGGCATTTAGGCACATTCCTATGTTTGTTTCCTTTGTGTAGACTGCAGTGTGGAAACCTCCGCCCTTTTCCATGACTGTTACATCTAGAAAAGGCAGCTTCCCATCCTTTTCCGTCTCGTAAGTGAAACGCAGCACGGAACTCTGCTCAAATGCCTCCTTCAGCTCCTGCAGATGTCTGACATCAGGTACCTGTGTAAAAATGTCGTCAACATACCTGCAGTATATGGCCGGTTTCAAGTTCATGTCGACTAAGACTTTTTGCTCGATGGTACCCATGTAGAAGTTTGCAAACAGGACACCTAGGGGAGAACCCATAGCGACCCCATCTACTTGCTTATACATGTGCCCATCCGGGCTCAAGAAGGGTGCCTCTTTAGTACAAGCTTGGAGTAGTTTCCTCAGAATACTTTCTGGCATGTCAAGAGGAGTACAGGCTGGATCACGATACACTCTGTCGGCTATCATTCCGATTGTCTCGTCCACAGGTACGTTGGTAAACAGCGATTCTACGTCCAACGAGGCTCTTATCCCTGTGGCCCGTGCGCCCCGCAGTAAGTCCACAAATTCCTTTGGAGACTTCAGGCTGAAGGCGCAAGGAACATAAGGAGTCAGCAGGCCGTTGAGTCGCTTCGCCAATCTGTACGTGGGTGTGGGTATCTGGCTAATGATTGGCCGAAGTGGGTTTCCAGGCTTGTGCGTCTTGACATTTCCATACGCATATCCAGGTTTATATTCCCCAATGATCTTTGGCAGGTGGAGTCCGGATTTCTTGGCGTTCACAGTTTCGATCAGTTTGTTGACCTTTGCTTTTAATTCGGCTGTAGTGTCCTTCGTTACCCTTTGGAACTTAGTTTGGTCAGAGAGTATGATGTTCATTTTCGCCAGATATTCGTCTTTTTTAAGAATGACATATATTGGCGACTTGTCACCTCTCCTGACAACTATCTCCTTGTTCTCACGAAGGCTTTTAGCTGCCGCTCTAAGCTCGGGGGACAGTATGGTGCTTCTGTAGTTGCCTCGATTCTTTCCTCCTTCTGCAATAAGTTCTGCTTGTAAGGTATCTTTGGTAGTGACCTTCTTTTGTGTCTCGAGGTCGAATATGTCGTCCAACAGAATTTCCAACTCCACTTTCCGGGCCATTTCACTCGGTCTGGACATAACATGACAGTTTATGCCCAGATTTAGGAGAGTGACTTGGTCCTCAGTGAGGTTAATTCCTGCAAGGTTCAGGAAGCCATCTCTTGGTCGTGGAATTGCCATAGGTCCTCCATATAATGTTGTTAGTTTCTTGATAATCCTTGTTTCAGTGCTGAGGTGATGTTGGTCTGTGAGGATGTCGAGGTGTTGTTCAATGCGGGTACGGATACTATGGTCGATGTTGCTATTTCTCCACTCGTTTGTAGCATGAAGTAGTTGCGTTTTTTTGTCTTTGATTTCATTCTCTGCCTTGTATATCTGATCACGAATCAGATCCTGGCGATATTTTATCGTGAAGGCTTGATTCCTTGCTGCTGGGTCGTGCACTTTAACATTAGTATATTTTGGTAGCAGTCTTTCCTGTAGACATATTTTATTAAATATGACCGAAAAAGTAAGATTAATAATTCTAACACGAATTTTCTCAATCTTTCGTACATTATGCTTCACTGTTGGAGGTAAATCAAAAATCACTTCTCCAAAATTCATTTTTATTTCTAGTCTGACGCGACACGGGCGCGTTTCGTAAAACTTATTACATTTTCAAAGACTTCACAAATACACAACTGATTAGAACTTGCGTTTCCCTGATTTTATATCTACATTTGAGTGAGGTGGGAAGGGTGATGTGGCATTACATTTGAGTAAGGTGGGAAGGATGATGTGGCATTAGAGGATATTAATAGGGTATTAAAAGTATCAACACAAGACAGAACACGAAACAATGGATATTGAATAGAAGTGTTTGTAGAAAGCCTATTGGTCCATATTTCTTGATGCTTCTATATTGGAGCGGAGTCTTGAGGTGGGTAGAATATAGTTGTGCAATAATTGGCTGTTGATTGCTGGTGTTGACTTCTTGATGTGTAGTGCCTCGCAAACGTCGAGCCGCCTGCTATCGCTGTATCTATCGATGATTTCTGTGTTGTTTACTAGGATTTCTCTGGCGATGGTTTGGTTATGGGAAGAGATTATATGTTCCTTAATGGAGCCCTGTTGTTTATGCATCGTTAAACGCCTAGAAAGAGATGTTGTTGTCTTGCCTATATACTGGGTTTTTTGGAGCTTACAGTCCCCAAGTGGGCATTTGAAGGCATAGACGACGTTAGTCTCTTTTAAAGCGTTCTGTTTCGTGTCTGGAGAGTTTCTCATGAGTAGGCTGGCCGTTTTTCTGGTTTTATAGTAAATCGTCAGTTGTATCCTCTGATTTTTGTCTGTAGGGATAACGTTTCTATTAACAATATCTTTCAGGACCCTTTCCTCTGTTTTATGAGCTGTGGAAAAGAAGTTCCTGTAAAATAGTCTAATAGGGGGTATAGGTGTTGTGTTAGTTGTCTCTTCGGAGGTTGCATGGCTTTTCACTTTCCTTCTTATGATGTCTTCGATGAAACCATTGGAGAAGCCGTTATTGACTAGAACCTGCCTTACCCTACAGAGTTCTTCGTCGACTTGCTTCCATTCTGAGCTGTGGCTGAGAGCACGGTCGACGTATGCGTTAACAACACTCCTCTTGTACCTGTCAGGTACAAGAGGAGTGCCATTATATGGAGGACCTATGGCAATTCCACGACCAAGAGATGGCTTCCTGAACCTTGCAGGAATTAACCTCACTGAGGACCAAGTCACTCTCCTAAATCTGGGCATAAACTGTCATGTTATGTCCAGACCGAGTGAAATGGCCCGGAAAGTGGAGTTGGAAATTCTGTTGGACGACATATTCGACCTCGAGACACAAAAGAAGGTCACTACCAAAGATACCTTACAAGCAGAACTTATTGCAGAAGGAGGAAAGAATCGAGGCAACTACAGAAGCACCATACTGTCCCCCGAGCTTAGAGCGGCAGCTAAAAGCCTTCGTGAGAACAAGGAGATAGTTGTCAGGAGAGGTGACAAGTCGCCAATATATGTCATTCTTAAAAAAGACGAATATCTGGCGAAAATGAACATCATACTCTCTGACCAAACTAAGTTCCAAAGGGTAACGAAGGACACTACAGCCGAATTAAAAGCAAAGGTCAACAAACTGATCGAAACTGTGAACGCCAAGAAATCCGGACTCCACCTGCCAAAGATCATTGGGGAATATAAACCTGGATATGCGTATGGAAATGTCAAGACGCACAAGCCTGGAAACCCACTTCGGCCAATCATTAGCCAGATACCCACACCCACGTACAGATTGGTGAAGCGACTCAACGGCCTGCTGACTCCTTATGTTCCTTGCGCCTTCAGCCTGAAGTCTCCAAAGGAATTTGTGGACTTACTGCGGGGCGCACGGGCCACAGGGATAAGAGCCTCGTTGGACGTAGAATCGCTGTTTACCAACGTACCTGTGGACGAGACAATCGGAATGATAGCCGACAGAGTGTATCGTGATCCAGCCTGTACTCCTCTTGACATGCCAGAAAGTATTCTGAGGAAACTACTCCAAGCTTGTACTAAAGAGGCACCCTTCTTGAGCCCGGATGGGCACATGTATAAGCAAGTAGATGGGGTCGCTATGGGTTCTCCCCTAGGTGTCCTGTTTGCAAACTTCTACATGGGTACCATCGAGCAAAAAGTCTTAGTCGACATGAACTTGAAACCGGCCATATACTGCAGGTATGTTGACGACATTTTTACACAGGTACCTGATGTCAGACATCTGCAGGAGCTGAAGGAGGCATTTGAGCAGAGTTCCGTGCTGCGTTTCACTTACGAGACGGAAAAGGATGGGAAGCTGCCTTTTCTAGATGTAACAGTCATGGAAAAGGGCGGAGGTTTCCACACTGCAGTCTACACAAAGGAAACAAACATAGGAATGTGCCTAAATGCCAACAGCGACTGCCCTGACAGGTACAAGAGGAGTGTTGTTAACGCATACGTCGACCGTGCTCTCAGCCACAGCTCAGAATGGAAGCAAGTCGACGAAGAACTCTGTAGGGTAAGGCAGGTTCTAGTCAATAACGGCTTCTCCAATGGTTTCATCGAAGACATCATAAGAAGGAAAGTGAAAAGCCATGCAACCTCCGAAGAGACAACTAACACAACACCTATACCCCCTATTAGACTATTTTACAGGAACTTCTTTTCCACAGCTCATAAAACAGAGGAAAGGGTCCTGAAAGATATTGTTAATAGAAACGTTATCCCTACAGACAAAAATCAGAGGATACAACTGACGATTTACTATAAAACCAGAAAAACGGCCAGCCTACTCATGAGAAACTCTCCAGACACGAAACAGAACGCTTTAAAAGAGACTAACGTCGTCTATGCCTTCAAATGCCCACTTGGGGACTGTAAGCTCCAAAAAACCCAGTATATAGGCAAGACAACAACATCTCTTTCTAGGCGTTTAACGATGCATAAACAACAGGGCTCCATTAAGGAACATATAATCTCTTCCCATAACCAAACCATCGCCAGAGAAATCCTAGTAAACAACACAGAAATCATCGATAGATACAGCGATAGCAGGCGGCTCGACGTTTGCGAGGCACTACACATCAAGAAGTCAACACCAGCAATCAACAGCCAATTATTGCACAACTATATTCTACCCACCTCAAGACTCCGCTCCAATATAGAAGCATCAAGAAATATGGACCAATAGGCTTTCTACAAACACTTCTATTCAATATCCATTGTTTCGTGTTCTGTCTTGTGTTGATACTTTTAATACCCTATTAATATCCTCTAATGCCACATCATCCTTCCCACCTTACTCAAATGTAATGCCACATCACCCTTCCCACCTCACTCAAATGTAGATATAAAATCAGGGAAACGCAAGTTCTAATCAGTTGTGTATTTGTGAAGTCTTTGAAAATGTAATAAGTTTTACGAAACGCGCCCGTGTCGCGTCAGACTAGAAATAAAAATGAATTTTGGAGAAGTGATTTTTGATTTACCTCCAACAGTGAAGCATAATGTACGAAAGATTGAGAAAATTCGTGTTAGAATTATTAATCTTACTTTTTCGGTCATATTTAATAAAATATGTCTACAGGAAAGACTGCTACCAAAATATACTAATATATATATATATATATATATATATATATATATATATATATATGTCGTACCTAGTAGCCAGAACGCACTTCTCAGCCTACAATGCAAGGCCCGATTTGCCTAATAAGCCAAGTTTTCATTAATTAATATATTTTCTCTAATTTTTTTCTTATGAAATGATAAAGCTACCCATTTCATTATGTATGAGGTAATTTTTTTTATTGGAGTTAAAATTAACGTAGATATATGACCAAACCTAACCAACCCTACCTAACCTAACCTAACCTATCTTTATAGGTTAGGTTAGGTTAGGTAGCCGAAAAAGTTAGGTTAGGTTAGGTTAGGTAGGTTAGGTAGTCGAAAAACAATTAATTCATGAAAAGTTGGCTTATTAGGCAAATTGGGCCTTGCATAGTAGGCTGAGAAGTGCGTTCTGGCTATTAGGTACGACATATATATATATATATATATATATATATATATATATATATATATATATATATATATATATATATATATATATATATATATATATATATATATATGTATATATATATATATATATATAAATATATATATATATATATATATATATATATATATATATATATGTATATATATATATATATATACATATATATATATATATATATATATATATATATATATATATATATATATGTATATATATATATATATATATATACATATATATATATATATAAATATATATATATATATATATATATATATATATATGTATATATATATATATATATATATATATATATATATATTAGTATATTTTGGTAGCAGTCTTTCCTGTAGACATATATTATTAAATATGACCGAAAAAGTAAGATTAATAATTCTAACACGAATTTTCTCAATCTTTCGTACATTACGCTTCACTGTTGGAGGTAAATCAAAAATTAATTCTCCAAAATTCATTTTTATTTCTAGTCTGACGCGACACGGGCGCGTTTCGTAAAACTTATTACATTTTCAAAGACTTTAGTTCACAAATACACAACTGAATAGAACTTACGTATCTCAGATTTTATATCTACATTTGAGTGAGGTGGGAGGGGTGATGTGGCATTAACACAAGACAGAACAAGAGGGGATATTAATAGGGTATTAAAAGTATCAACACAAGACAGAACACAAACAATGGGTATTTGAATAGAAGTGTTTGTAGAAAGCCTATTGATCCATATTTCTTGATGCTTCTATATTGGAGCGGAGTCTTGAGGTGGGTAGAATATTGTTGTGCAATAATTGGCTGTTGATTGCTGGTGTTGACTTCTTGATGTGTAGTGCCTCGCAAACGTCAAGCCGCCTGCTATCGCTGTATCTATCGATGATTTCTGTGTTGTTTACTAGGATTTCTCTGGCGATGGTTTGGTTGTGGGAAGAGATTATATGTTCCTTAATGGAGCCCTGTTGCTTATGCATCGTTAAACGCCTAGAAAGAGATGTTGTTGTCTTGCCTATATACTGGGTTTTTTGGAGCTTACAGTCCCCAAGTGGGCATTTGAAGGCATAGACGACGTTAGTCTCTTTTAAAGCGTTCTGTTTTGTGTCTGGAGAGTTTCTCATGAGTAGGCTGGCCGTTTTTCTGGTTTTATAGTAAATCGTCAGTTGTATCCTCTGATTTTTGTCTGTAGGGATAACGTTTCTATTAACAATATCTTTCAGGATCCTTTCTTCCGTTTTATGAGCTGTGGAAAAGAAGTTCCTGTAAAATAGTCTAATAGGGGGTATAGGTGTTGTGTTAGTTGTCTCTTCAGAGGTTGCATGGCTTTTCACTTTCCTTCTTATGATGTCTTCGACGAAACCATTGGAGAAGCCGTTATTGACTAGGACCTGCCTTACCCTACAGAGTTCTTCGTCGACTTGCTTCCATTCTGAGCTGTGGCTGAGAGCACGGTCGACATATGCGTTAACAACACTCCTCTTGTACCTGTCAGGGCAGTCGCTGTTGGCATTTAGGCACATTCCTATGTTTGTTTCCTTAGTGTAGACTGCAGTGTGGAAACCTCCGCCCTTTTCCATGACTGTTACATCTAGAAAGGGCAGCTTCCCATCCTTTTCCATCTCGTAAGTGAAACGCAGCACGGAACTCTGCTCAAATGCCTCCTTCAGCTCCTGCAGATGTCTGACATCAGGTACCTGTGTAAAAATGTCGTCAACATACCTGCAGTATATGGCCGGTTTCAAGTTCATGTCGACTAAGACTTTTTGCTCGATGGTACCCATATAGAAGTTTGCAAACAGGACACCTAGGGGAGAACCCATGGCGACCCCATCTACTTGCTTATACATGTGCCCATCCGGGCTCAAGAAGGGTGCCTCTTTAGTACAAGCTTGGAGTAGTTTCCTCAGAATATTTTCTGGTATGTCAAGAGGAGTACAGGCTGGATCACGATACACTCTGTCGGCTATCATTCCGATTGTCTCGTCCACAGGTACGTTGGTAAACAGCGATTCTACGTCCAACGAGGCTCTTATCCCTGTGGCCCGTGTGCCCCGCAGTAAGTCAACAAATTCCTTTGGAGACTTCAGGCTGAAGGCGCAAGGAACATAAGGAGTCAGCAGGCCGTTGAGTCGCTTCGCCAGTCTGTACGTGGGTGTGGGTATCTGGCTAATGATTGGCCGAAGTGGGTTTCCAGGCTTGTGCGTCTTGACATTTCCATACGCATATCCAGGTTTATATTCCCCAATGATCTTTGGCAGGTGGAGTCCGGATTTCTTGGCGTTCACAGTTTCGATCAGTTTGTTGACCTTTGCTTTTAATTCGGCTGTAGTGTCCTTCGTTACCCTTTGGAACTTAGTTTGGTCAGAGAGTATGATGTTCATTTTCGCCAGATATTCGTCTTTTTTAAGAATGACATATATTGGCGACTTGTCACCTCTCCTGACAACTATCTCCTTGTTCTCACGAAGGCTTTTAGCTGCCGCTTTAAGCTCGGGGGACAGTATGGTGCTTCTGTAGTTGCCTCGATTCTTTCCTCCTTCTGCAATAAGTTCTGCTTGTAAGGTATCTTTGGTAGTGACCTTCTTTTGTGTCTCGAGGTCGAATATGTCGTCCAACAGAATTTCCAACTCTACTTTCCGGGCCATCTCACAACGTACCTGTGGACGAGACAATCGGAATGATAGCCGACAGAGTGTATCGTGATCCAGCCTGTACTCCTCTTGACATACCAGAAAATATTCTGAGGAAACTACTCCAAGCTTGTACTAAAGAGGCACCCTTCTTGAGCCCGGATGGGCACATGTATAAGCAAGTAGATGGGGTCGCCATGGGTTCTCCCCTAGGTGTCCTGTTTGCAAACTTCTATATGGGTACCATCGAGCAAAAAGTCTTAGTCGACATGAACTTGAAACCGGCCATATACTGCAGGTATGTTGACGACATTTTTACACAGGTACCTGATGTCAGACATCTGCAGGAGCTGAAGGAGGCATTTGAGCAGAGTTCCGTGCTGCGTTTCACTTACGAGATGGAAAAGGATGGGAAGCTGCCCTTTCTAGATGTAACAGTCATGGAAAAGGGCGGAGGTTTCCACACTGCAGTCTACACTAAGGAAACAAACATAGGAATGTGCCTAAATGCCAACAGCGACTGCCCTGACAGGTACAAGAGGAGTGTTGTTAACGCATATGTCGACCGTGCTCTCAGCCACAGCTCAGAACGGAAGCAAGTCGACGAAGAACTCTGTAGGGTAAGGCAGGTCCTAGTCAATAACGGCTTCTCCAATGGTTTCGTCGAAGACATCATAAGAAGGAAAGTGAAAAGCCATGCAACCTCTGAAGAGACAACTAACACAACACCTATACCCCCTATTAGACTATTTTACAGGAACTTCTTTTCCACAGCTCATAAAACGGAGGAAAGGGTCCTGAAAGATATTGTTAATAGAAACGTTATCCCTACAGACAAAAATCAGAGGATACAACTGACGATTTACTATAAAACCAGAAAAACGGCCAGCCTACTCATGAGAAACTCTCCAGACACAAAACAGAACGCTTTAAAAGAGACTAACGTCGTCTATGCCTTCAAATGCCCACTTGGGGACTGTAAGCTCCAAAAAACCCAGTATATAGGCAAGACAACAACATCTCTTTCTAGGCGTTTAACGATGCATAAGCAACAGGGCTCCATTAAGGAACATATAATCTCTTCCCACAACCAAACTATCGCCAGAGAAATCGTAGTAAACAACACAGAAATCATCGATAGATACAGCGATAGCAGGCGGCTTGACGTTTGCGAGGCACTACACATCAAGAAGTCAACACCAGCAATCAACAGCCAATTATTGCACAACTATATTCTACCCACCTCAAGACTCCGCTCCAATATAGAAGCATCAAGAAATATGGATCAATAGGCTTTCTACAAACACTTCTATTCAAATACCCATTGTTTGTGTTCTGTCTTGTGTTGATACTTTTAATACCCTATTAATATCCCCTCTTGTTCTGTCTTGTGTTAATGCCACATCACCCCTCCCACCTCACTCAAATGTAGATATAAAATCTGAGATACGTAAGTTCTATTCAGTTGTGTATTTGTGAACTAAAGTCTTTGAAAATGTAATAAGTTTTACGAAACGCGCCCGTGTCGCGTCAGACTAGAAATAAAAATGAATTTTGGAGAATTAATTTTTGATTTACCTCCAACAGTGAAGCGTAATGTACGAAAGATTGAGAAAATTCGTGTTAGAATTATTAATCTTACTTTTTCGGTCATATTTAATAATATATGTCTACAGGAAAGACTGCTACCAAAATATACTAATATTAAAGCGCACTACCCAGCAGCAAGGAATCAAGCCTTCACGATAAAATATCGCCAGGATCTGATTCGTGATCAGATATACAAGGCAGAGAATGAAATCAAAGACAACAAAACGCAACTACTTCATGCTACAAACGAGTGGAGAAATAGCAACATCGACCATAGTATCCGTACCCGCATTGAACAACACCTCGACATCCTCACAGACCAACATCACCTCAGCACTGAAACAAGGATTATCAAGAAACTAACAACATTATATGGAGGACCTATGGCAATTCCACGACCAAGAGATGGCTTCCTGAACCTTGCAGGAATTAACCTCACTGAGGACCAAGTCACTCTCCTAAATCTGGGCATAAACTGTCATGTTATGTCCAGACCGAGTGAGATGGCCCGGAAAGTAGAGTTGGAAATTCTGTTGGACGACATATTCGACCTCGAGACACAAAAGAAGGTCACTACCAAAGATACCTTACAAGCAGAACTTATTGCAGAAGGAGGAAAGAATCGAGGCAACTACAGAAGCACCATACTGTCCCCCGAGCTTAAAGCGGCAGCTAAAAGCCTTCGTGAGAACAAGGAGATAGTTGTCAGGAGAGGTGACAAGTCGCCAATATATGTCATTCTTAAAAAAGACGAATATCTGGCGAAAATGAACATCATACTCTCTGACCAAACTAAGTTCCAAAGGGTAACGAAGGACACTACAGCCGAATTAAAAGCAAAAGTCAACAAACTGATCGAAACTGTGAACGCCAAGAAATTCGGACTCCACCTGCCAAAGATCATTGGGGAATATAAACCTGGATATGCGTATGGAAATGTCAAGACGCACAAGCCTGGAAACCCACTTCGGCCAATCATTAGCCAGATACCCACACCCACGTACAGACTGGCGAAGCGACTCAACGGCCTGCTGACTCCTTATGTTCCTTGCGCCTTCAGCCTGAAGTCTCCAAAGGAATTTGTTGACTTACTGCGGGGCACACGGGCCACAGGGATAAGAGCCTCGTTGGACGTAGAATCGCTGTTTACCAACGTACCTGTGGACGAGAAAATCGGAATGATAGCCGACAGAGTGTATCATGATCCAGCCTGTACTCCTCTTGACATACCAGAAAATATTCTGAGGAAACTACTCCAAGCTTGTACTAAAGAGGCACCCTTCTTGAGCCCGGATGGGCACATGTATAAGCAAGTAGATGGGGTCGCCATGGGTTCTCCCCTAGGTGTCCTGTTTGCAAACTTCTATATGGGTACCATCGAGCAAAAAGTCTTAGTCGACATGAACTTGAAACCGGCCATATACTGCAGGTATGTTGACGACATTTTTACACAGGTACCTGATGTCAGACATCTGCAGGAGCTGAAGGAGGCATTTGAGCAGAGTTCCGTGCTGCGTTTCACTTACGAGATGGAAAAGGATGGGAAGCTGCCCTTTCTAGATGTAACAGTCATGGAAAAGGGCGGAGGTTTCCACACTGCAGTCTACACTAAGGAAACAAACATAGGAATGTGCCTAAATGCCAACAGCGACTGCCCTGACAGGTACAAGAGGAGTGTTGTTAACGCATATGTCGACCGTGCTCTCAGCCACAGCTCAGAATGGAAGCAAGTCGACGAAGAACTCTGTAGGGTAAGGCAGGTCCTAGTCAATAACGGCTTCTCCAATGGTTTCGTCGAAGACATCATAAGAAGGAAAGTGAAAAGCCATGCAACCTCTGAAGAGACAACTAACACAACACCTATACCCCCTATTAGACTATTTTACAGGAACTTCTTTTCCACAGCTCATAAAACGGAGGAAAGGGTCCTGAAAGATATTGTTAATAGAAACGTTATCCCTACAGACAAAAATCAGAGGATACAACTGACGATTTACTATAAAACCAGAAAAACGGCCAGCCTACTCATGAGAAACTCTCCAGACACAAAACAGAACGCTTTAAAAGAGACTAACGTCGTCTATGCCTTCAAATGCCCACTTGGGGACTGTAAGCTCCAAAAAACCCAGTATATAGGCAAGACAACAACATCTCTTTCTAGGCGTTTAACGATGCATAAGCAACAGGGCTCCATTAAGGAACATATAATCTCTTCCCACAACCAAACCATCGCCAGAGAAATCCTAGTAAACAACACAGAAATCATCGATAGATACAGCGATAGCAGGCGGCTTGACGTTTGCGAGGCACTACACATCAAGAAGTCAACACCAGCAATCAACAGCCAATTATTGCACAACTATATTCTACCCACCTCAAGACTCCGCTCCAATATAGAAGCATCAAGAAATATGGATCAATAGGCTTTCTACAAACACTTCTATTCAAATACCCATTGTTTGTGTTCTGTCTTGTGTTGATACTTTTAATACCCTATTAATATCCCCTCTTGTTCTGTCTTGTGTTAATGCCACATCACCCCTCCAACCTCACTCAAATGTAGATATAAAATCTGAGATACGTAAGTTCTATTCAGTTGTGTATTTGTGAACTAAAGTCTTTGAAAATGTAATAAGTTTTACGAAACGCGCCCGTGTCGCGTCAGACTAGAAATAAAAATGAATTTTGGAGAATTAATTTTTGATTTACCTCCAACAGTGAAGCGTAATGTACGAAAGATTGAGAAAATTCGTGTTAGAATTATTAATCTTACTTTTTCGGTCATATTTAATAATATATATATATATATATATATATATATATATATATATATATATATATATATATATATATATATATATATATATATATATATATATATATATATATATATATATATATATATATATATATATATATATATATATATATATATATATATATATACGTATATATAAATATATATATATATATGTCGTACCTAGCAGCCAGAACGCACTTCTCAGCCTACTATGCAATGCCCGATTTGCCTAATAAGCCATGTTTTCATGAATTAATTGTTTTTTGACTACCTAACTAACCTAACTTTTTCGGCTACCTAACCTAACCTAACCTATAAAGATAGGTTAGGTTAGGTTAGGTAGGGTTGGTTAGGTTCGGTCATGTATCTACGTTAATTTTAACTCCAATAAAAAAAATTTGACCTCATACATAATGAAATGGGTAGCTTTATCATTTCATAAGAAAAAAATTAGAGAAAATATATTAATTCAGGAAAACTTGGCTTATTAGGCAAATCGGGCCTTGCATAGAAGGCCAAGAAGTGCATTCTGGCTATGTTAAGTTAAGCAATTAAGAATGTTAAGAAAGTTAAGATAAGCAATTTATTCCTTCATAATTACAATTATTACTTCACCTATACCTATAATAGGTTAAGTAATAATTGTAATTACGACGCAATAAGATGCTTATCTTAACATACTAAGAAGGTTAGGTAAGGTCGGTGTTTCCTATGAAGCTTTTCAAGGTAAACTAAAATATTCACAATAAATTAGTATGTCCCATAGGCACGTATTAAATAAGTCAATATTGACTATACGAAAGTTTGAGAACGGGTTGTGCAATATGTTGATTGCTGGTGTTGACTTCAACAGCCAATTAATACACAACTATATTCTACCCACTTCAAGACTCCGTACCAATATAGAAGAATCAAGAGGATATATTGGCCAATAGGCCCTTTGCAGTTACTTCCATTCTTCCCTCTCATTTATCCAATTTATACCCATTGCTCCGTGTTCTGTCTTGTGTTGAAAGTTTGTTCACCTCATCCAAAACTGTTGCAACATATCACCTCACCCAAATGTGAGAATATAAGACAAACTGTTTAAACGTTAGCATATATATATACTTACGGGCTATTCATGCCCGTGCCACCTCTTGGGTGGCTTAATCTTCATCAATCAATCGTTAGCATAGCAAAACTCTGTTTTCAGGTTACAGTTGTGTGTGTGTAAAACTAAAGTTTTTGAAAATGTAATAAGTTATTACGAAACGTTATTACACATACACAACTGAATAGAACTTACACATCTTCGATTTGTTTATATCTACATTTGAGTGAGGTGGAAGGGGTGAGGTGGTATTAATAGGGTATTAAATTCCTAAACACAAGACAGAACACGAAACAATGGGTATTGAATGAAAGTGATTTGTAGAAAGCCTATTGGTCCATATTTCTTGATGCTTCTATATTGAAGCGGAGTCTTGAGGTGGGTAGAATATAGTTGTGCATTAATTGGCTGTTGATTGCTGGTGTTGACTTCTTGATGTGTAGAGCCTCGCAGACGTCAAGCCGCCTGCTATCGCTGTATCTATCGATGATTTCTGTGTTGTTTACTAGGATTTCTCTGGTGATGGTTTGGTTGTGGGAAGAGATTATATGTTCCTTAATGGAGCTCTGTTGCTTATGCATCGTTAAACGCCTAGAAAGAGATGTTGTTGTCTTGCCTATATACTGGTTTTTTGGAGCTTACAGTCCCCAAGAGGGCATTTGAAGGCATAGACGACGTTGGTCTCTTTTAAAGCGTTCTGCTTTGTGTCTGGAGAGTTTCTCATGAGTAGGCTGGCCGTTTTCCTGGTTTTATAGTAAATCGTCAGTTGTATCCTCTGATTTTTGTCTGTAAGGATAACGTTTCTATTAACAATATCTTTCAGGACCCTTTCCTCCGTTTTATGAGCTGTTGAAAAGAAGTTCCTGTAAAATAGTCTAATAGGGGGTATAGGTGTTGTGTTGTTTGTCTCTTCAGAGGTTGCATGGCGTTTCACTTTCCTTCTTATGATGTCTTCGACGAAACCATTGGAGAAGCCGTTGTTGACTAGGACCTGCCTTACGCTACAGAGTTCTTCGTCGACTTGCTTCCATTCTGAGCTGTGGCTGAGAGCACGGTCGACATAAGCGTTAACAACACTCCTCTTGTACCTGTCTGGGCAGTCGCTGTTGGCATTTAGGCACATTCCTATGTTCGTTTCTTTAGTGTAGACTGCAGTGTGGAAACCTCCGCTTTTTTCCATGACTGTTACATCTAGAAAGGGCAGCTTCCCATCCTTTTCCATCTCGTAAGTGAAACGCAGCACAGAACTCTGCTCAAATGCCTCCTTCAGCTCCTGCAGATGTCTGACATCAGGTACCTGTGTAAAAATGTAGTCAACATACCTGCAGTATATGGCCGGTTTCAAGTTCATTTCGACTAAGACTTTTTGCTCGATGGTACCCATGCAGAAGTTTGCAAACAGGACACCTAGGGGAGAACCCATGGCGACCCCATCTACTTGCTTGTACATGTGCCCATCCGAGCTCAAGAAGGGTGCCTCTTTAGTACATGCTTGGAGTAGTTTCCTCAGAATGTTTTCTGGTATGTCAAGAGGAGTGCAGGCCGGATCACGATACACTCTGTCGGCTATCATCCCGATTGTCTCGTCCACAGGTACGTTGGTAAACAGGGATTCTATGTCCAACGAGGCTCTTATCCCTGTGGCCCGTGTGCCCTGCAGTAAGTCAACAAATTCCTTTGGAGACTTCAGGCTGAAAGCGCAAGGGACATTAGGAGTCAGCAGGCCGTTGAGTCGCTTCGCCAGTCTGTACGTGGGTGTGGGTATCTGGCTAATGATTGGCCGAAGTGGGTTTCCAGGCTTGTGTGTCTTGACACTTCTAGTCAACAACGGCTTCTCCAATGGTTTCGTGGAAGACATCATAAGAAGGAAAGTGAAACGCAATGCAACCTCTGAAGAGACAACTAACACAACACCTATACCCCCTATTAGACTATTTTACAGGAACTTCTTTTCCACAGCCCATAAAACGGAGGAAAGGGTCCTGAAAGATATTGTCAGTAGAAACGTTATCCCTACAGACAAAAATCAGAAGATACAACTGACGATTTACTATAAAACCAGAAAAACGGCCAGCCTACTCATGGGAAACTCTCCCGACACAAAGTAGAACGCTTTAAAAGAGACCAACGTCGTCTATGCCTTCAAATGCCCTCTTGGGGACTGTAAGTTTAAAAAAAAACAGTATATAGGCAAGACAACAACATCTCTTTCCAGGCGTTTAACGATGCATAAGCAACAGGGCTCCATTAAGGAACATATAATCTTTTCCCACAAACAAACCATCACCAGAGAAATCTTAGCAAACAACACAGAAATCATCGATAGATACAGCGATAGCAGGCGGCTTGACGTCTGCGAGGCACAACACATCAAGAAGTCAACACCAGCAATTAACAGCCAATTAATGCACAACTAAATTCTACCCACTTCAAGACTCCGCTCCAATATAGAAGCATCAAGAAATATGGACCAATAGGCTTTCTACAATTACTTCCATTCAATACCCATTGATTCGTGTTCTGTCTTGTGTTGGAATTTAATACCCATTGAATACCCATTGTTGAAAGTTCGTTTTTCACCTCATCCACCTCACCCAAATGTAGATATAAACCTCGAAGATGTGTAAGCTCTATTCAGTTTCAGTTGTGTGTTTGTAAACTAAAGTCTTTGAAAATGTAATAAGTTTTACGAAACGCGCTCAAGTGTCGCGTCAGACTAGAAATAAAAATGAATTTTGGAGAATTGATCTTTGAATTACCATCAACAGTGAAAAGAAACGTAAGAAAGATAGAGAAAATTCGTGTTAGAATTATTAATCTTACTTTTTCGGTCATATTTAATAATATATGTCTACAGGAAAGACTGCTACCAAAATATACCAATATATATATATATATGTCGTACCTAGTAGCCAGAACGCACTTCTCACCCTACTATGCAAGGCCCGATTTGCCTAACAAGCCAAGTTTTCATAAATTAATTGTTTTTCGACTACCTAACTTACCTAACCTAACCTAACCTAACTTTTTCGGCTACCAAACCTAACCTAACGTACAAAGATAGGTTAGGTAGGGTTGGTTAGGTTTGGTCATATATCTACGTTAATTTTAACTCCAATAAAAAAAAATTGACCTCATACATAATGAAATGGGTAGCTTTATCTTTCCATAACAAAAAAAATTGAGAAAATATATTAATTCAGGAAAACTGCTTATTAGGCAAATCGGGCCTTGCATAGTAGGCCGAGAAGTGCGTTCTGGCTACTAGGTACGACATATATATATATATATATTTATATATATATATATATATATATATATATATATATATATATATATATATATATATATATATATATATATATATATGTCGTACCTAATAGCCAGAACGCACTTCTCAGCCTACTATTCAAGGCCCGATTTGCCTAATAAGCCAAGTTTTCATGAATTAATGTTTTTTCGTGTACCTAACCTACCTAACCTAACCTAACCTAGCTTTTTTTGGCTACCTAACCTAACCTTACCTATAAATATAGGTTTGGTTAGGTTAGGTAGGGTTGGTTAGGTTCGGTCATATATCTACGTTAATTTTAACTCCAATAAAAAAAAATTGACCTCATACATAGAGAAAAGGGTTGCTTTATCATTTCATAAGAAAAAAATTATGGTAAATATATTAATTCAGGAAAACTTGGCTTATTAGGCAAATCGGGCCTTGAATAGTAGGCTGAGAAGTGAGTTCTGGCTACTAGGTACGACATATATATATATATATATATATATATATATATATATATATATATATATATATATATATATATATATATATATAAATATATATATATATATATATATATATATATGTCGTACCTAGTAGCCAGAACGCACTTCTCAGCCTACTATGCAAGGCCCGATTTGCCTAATAAGCCAAGTTTTCCTGAATAAATATATTTCCTCCAATTTTTTTCTTATGAAATGGTAAAGCTACCCCTTTCATTATGTATGAGGTCAATTTTTTTTTATTGGAGTTAAAATTAATGTAGATATATGACCGAACGTAACCAACCCTACCTAACCTAACCTAACCTATCTTTATAGGTTAGGTTAGGTTAGGTAGCAGAAAAAGTTAGGTTAGGTTAGGTTAGGTAGGTTAGGTAGTCGAAAAAACATTAATTCATGAAAACTTGGCTTATTATGCAAATTGGGCCATGCATAGTTGGCTGAGAAGTGCGTTCTGGCTATTAGGTATATATATATATATATATATATATATATATATATATATATATATATATATATATATATATATATATATATATATATATATATATATATATATATATATATATATATATATATATATGTCGTACCTAATAGCCAGAACGCACTTCTCAGCCTACTATTCAAGGCCCGATTTGCCTAATAAGCCAAGTTTTCATGAATTAATGTTTTTTCGTCTACCTAACCTACCTAACCTAACCTAACCTAGCTTTTTTTGGCTACCTAACCTAACCTTACATATAAATATAGGTTAGGTTAGGTTAGGTAGGGTTGGTTAGGTTCGGTCATATATCTACGTTAATTTTAACTCCAATAAAAAAAAATTGACCTCATACATAGAGAAAAGGGTTGCTTTATCACTTCATAAGAAAAAAATTATAGTAAATATATTAATTCAGGAAAACTTGGCTTATTAGGCAAATCGGGCCTTGAATAGTAGGCTGAGAAGTGAGTTCTGGCTACTAGGTACGACATATATATATATATATATATATATATATATATATATATATATATATATATATATATATATATATATATATATATATAAATATATATATATATATATAAATATATATATATATATATATATATATATATATATATATATATATATATATTTAAATATATATATATATATATATAAATATATATATATATATATATATATATATATATATATATATATATATATATATATATATAATAATCCATTGTAATCCATATGTAACTCCTTTTTTGTAACAAAGTTCAAATAAAGTAAATATATATGTGTACATACAAAAGAATGGGGGTGGTAGGAGAAGATAATATTAGTGTTCAGTGAGAAACCACAAGGTCTCCTCTGAATACTTTTTATTTTCTTCTCCTAGGCTATGGGTCCCCACATTGGCACCAGAGGTGGTACCCTCACAAACTTTAAAAAAAAATATATATATATATATATATATATATATATATATATATATAAATATGCAAACAAGCCTGAATGGTCCCCAGGACTATATACAACTGAAAACTCACACCCCAGAAGTGACTCGAACCCATACTCCCACAACTGGTAAGTACAGGGACGCCTTAATCCGCTTGACCATCACGACCGGACATAAGGAAGTGATAGCCGAGGCTATTTGAACCACTTCCCCGCCGGCACTCGGATGGTAATCTTGGGCATAGCATTTTATCAAATCACCTCATTCTTTGGGGCACACGTGAGGAACACAAATGCAAACAAGCCTGAATGGTCCCCAGGACTATATACAACTGAAAACTCACACCCCAGAAGTGACTCGAACCCATACTCCCACAACTGGTATGTACAGGGACGCCTTAATCCGCTTGACCATCACGACCGGACATAAGGAAGTGATAGCCGAGGCTATTTGAACCACTTCCCCGCCGGCACTCGGATGGTAATCTTGGGCATAGCATTTTATCAAATCACCTCATTCTTTGGGGCACACGTGAGGAACACAAATGCAAACAAGCCTGAATGGTCCCCAGGACTATATACAACTGAAAAACTCACACCCCAGAAGTGACTCGAACCCATACTCCCACAACTGGTATGTACAGGGACGCCTTACTCCGCTTGACCATCACGACCGGACATAAGGAAGTGATAGCCGAGGCTATTTGAACCACTTCCCCGCCGGCACTCGGATGGTAATCTTGGGCATAGCATTTTATCAAATCACCTCATTCTTTGGGGCACACGTGAGGAACACAAATGCAAACAAGCCTGAATGGTCCCCAGGACTATATACAACTGAAAACTCACACCCCAGAAGTGACTCGAACCCATACTCCCACAACTGGTATGTACAGGGACGCCTTAATCCGCTTGACCATCACGACCGGACATAAGGAAGTGATAGCCGAGGCTATTTGAACCACTTCCACTTATCACTTCCTTATGTCCGGTCGTGATGGTCAAGCGGATTAAGGCGTCCCTGTACATACCAGTTGTGGGAGTATGGGTTCGAGTCACTTCTGGGGTGTGAGTTTTCAGTTGTATATAGTCCTGGGGACCATTCAGGCTTGTTTGCATTTGTGTTCCTCACGTGTGCCCCAAAGAATGAGGTGATTTGATAAAATGCTATGCCCAAGATTACCATCCGAGTGCCGGCGGGGAAGTGGTTCAAATAGCCTCGGCTATCACTTCCTTATGTCCGGTCGTGATGATCAAGCGGATTAAGGCGTCCCTGTACATACCAGTTGTGGGAGTATGGGTTCGAGTCACTTCTGGGGTGTGAGTTTTCAGTTATATATAAATATATATAAATATATATATTGTGACAATAATCTCTTTCAAGAGAGATTGAGCCTGCTCTTCCCTACATCATTATGTCAAAGTACAAGATACTATATAGAAGATACGTCCACCAGTATCGATAAAAACGTTTTGCCCAGAGAGCAAATCGTACCCAGCACACCCCAACACCTGGCCACCGCCGTAACAAGCAAACTGCTCATCCTCTGCCTGCCTTTTGCTGATTGGCTGGTGTCTCGTCGCACCTGCCCTCCGCCACCACCACAAGTCGACGTCTGGGCTGCAGCACGCCAGTCTCGTCAGAATATCTTTGTGCTCCATGCAGTTGACATCTCTCGCTGGTAGACTAAGCCTTGGCTTTCGTGTACTAAGGGAGGTGGCAGCTTGAAGCCAGTATTCCAGCACCCATTACATATTTTATTTTGCTATCACTGTAACTTACTTGTCTTAGCGTAACTTTTCATTTGCCAGTGATTATTCATGTTATTTTGTTTGTTGACTTGTCCTGCATATTTTATGAGATTACCTTTATTCATGTCTTGTTTTCTAGAGTAATTAAAATTTCATTGTTTATATACTTGTGTTTTGTGTGTCTTCCCATTACCTTACCACAGACGAAAGGACAAACTTTTCTTTTTTTTTGTGATGTGACGAGGCCCTGCCCCCAGCTTTTGAAACAGCCGAACACCAACGCTTTACCGTCACATTACATGGGGGCCTGTCCACGGAGCTTCACTCAGGTACTGGTGCCAAGTAGTAAATTTGTGGTAAGCGTATTTGGCTTTGGTAACGTAGCATTTCACTATTTTTAATATTCAATTTTATTTTCATATGGTGCTGTGTGTATTGTGCATTCCGAGAGTAGCATATGGTGAAGGTGAGACAACTTTGGATTACGTGGTGACTGTAGGCCTCAGTCATTCTCTTAATTGGTCATCTCTCCCTCCGTGTTATTACTCGTGTTTACCATCTTTTGTCCCTAGGATATTTCTCATATTTTTGGCAGATCATCATATTGGTACCCTGGTACTGTGGTCTGTCCCCGGGTCAAGAGCACCTAATCTTCTGCAATCCGACGGTAGGAGGATAAAGAGGGCCATAGTTCCTCTCGCACGAACTTTAGTTGCTGAATTGGGACCTCAGCAGCAGTTCTCGTCACCAGTTGACACCTCGCACCCCTACACTTCGGTCAGAGATGATGATATTTACATTGGTAGGGAATTAGCCTTCTTTTTCAGAGCACAAAAGTTCGCTAATTCTGTATCATATTAATTTCAGTGGAAAAAACTTGCTTATGTCCTATAGAGACTCGGCAAGGTATGCCTACATTCTTGGACTACCAATTTTACTTTTGAGGCAATTAACTGTTTCATTTGTTTTAGAAACTCAGTTTCGCTTGTTTAGTAGGATTTTCTTGCCCTTATCCTCTTACATGAGTACCGGGTACAAGATTTCCTGCGACCTTGATTTATTAATCATTTATCATCTTGAAATTAACATTAATTGTTAAAGATTCCACAGCATAGGTACCAGTTGCCACGTTGTCCTGTTTCTGACATTCACCATATCACAACAGTATATTCGTTGTGCATTTATTTGCTAATTTCACCATGTTTCGTCTCCAAGCTTTCCGTGCAGATCCAGCAGGTGAAATAGGGAACTTAAGTCGTGCCAAGAGGACTGAATTACAAACTCTTGCACATGAGTATCAACTAGAAGTTCCCTACCAAGCCAACAAAAATGAAATACATAACCTGTTACTGGATCATCTCTTAGAGGAAGGTAAGATAGACTCTGAAACTCACGAAACTTACTTTATTGCAGATAAAACTGATTTGGCAACGATGAAACTCAAACTAGAGCTTGCCAAGATCGAACGCGAGCAGCAAAGGGAAGCAGCTGCCATAAGAAAGGAAGAACAAGAACGTGAGATTGCAATGCTCCGTGAGCGGGAACTAGTACAGCTTGAAACAAAACAACGCCAATTGGAGATGCAACACGAACATGACAAACAACAAGCAACTCTGGCTATGGAATGTCGTCAACGAGAATCCGCGTTGGAAACTTCACACCTCGCTCAACGCCAGCAAGCTACTGCCAATCTTCCTGTCAGTTTCAATATATCACATGCAAGTAAGTTAATGCCACCATTCGTAGAAACAGAAGTTGATGTGTTTTTTACCACCTTTGAAACCCTTGCTAATCAACTTAGTTGGCCTGCCGACCAATGGGCAACCCTTCTCAGAGTACATCTTACAGGTAGAGCTGCAGTTACACTCAGTACTTTGGCGTCTGAGAATGACTACCAGACTCTGAAACAAGCAGTGTTGGACGCCTACCTTCTCTCCACCGAAAGTTATCGAAGAAAATTCCGTGACCACCTAAAGGCCACTACCTTTCTCGAATTTGCTAATACCAAAAGGAGATATTTTATGAAATGGCTGGAAGCAGCACATGTCTCTACCTTTGCAGAACTCGTCAACCTCATGCTAGTTGAAGAATTCTTGAGGCGTGTGCCGCCTCCTGTCCGTTTATATTTAGCAGATAAAGAAGAGACCGACTACCTAAAGTGTGCTAAGTCGGCTGACACTTACAGCCTCATCCACCGGCTGACACCAGAACCATCGTCCAGTAAGAAGTCGTGGTACAGTTACGAGAAAGTGAATACCGATCAAGCTGGCTCGCACTTGTACTGTAAGTATTGTAGACTCTATGGACATACCATAGATAAATGTGGTAAGTCTCAATACAAAGGAAACACCGAATCACCTAAGACCAAGCAGACTCCTCCTAAGTCCGGTAAGCCTGTGATGAATGTTGGTGTTCATGTTAATGATCTTTCTCTTATCAGTAAGCACCTGTATACTGGAACTGTCTCTACCAACGGTTCAAATCCGGAGGGACGTTTCAAATTGAAGATCTTGAGGAACACAGCGGCTCTTCAATCGATTATTTTGAAGTCGGCTGTGCCCAATATCGCCTACACCGGAGAAACTGTCTTCATCACTGACCTCACTGCTACCACTCCTTATCCTCTCGCCAGAGTCCACCTGGATTGTCCCTTCGTGACCGGAGAAGTCCAAGTCGCCGTCAGGGAAAAGCCTTATCCCATGCCTGGAGTGCAACTTCTCCTGGGCAACGACTTGGCAGAAGACCTACAACCGACCAACCTGATCGTCATGGACAAACCCCAGGTGTGTAACTCTGTAATGGATAATCCCATCTTTGAGTATGTTCCAGCAAAGGTTCAAAAGAGTGATGAAGTTTCTCCTCCGGTTTTAGTGATCACCCGTGCACAAGCTGCACGTCCACAGCCAGCTGACTCTACTGCTACCGCTGTCCCTCAAGACCCTCAGAAACTACCCCCGAATCTGACCAAGTTGGAGTTCCGTAAGTTACAGAGGGAAGATCTTACCTTGACACCATTATTTTTCCAGGCTGAGACTCAACCTGACAGTATTCCTGGGTTCTTCCTAGAGAACGAGTTGCTCTACCGCAGATATAGACCCAGTAAACTGAAGGAGGAGGACGATTGGGCCAACGTCGAACAACTAGTGATTCCTGCCAGCCTGCGGCCCACTATTCTACACCTGGCTCACGGAGCACTCTCCCACTACGGATTTAACAAGACTTATCATGGAATCTGTCAAGACTACTACTGGCCAGGTATGGTAAATAGCGTCAAACAGTACGTCAAACAGTGTCATACATGTCAGATGGCAGGTAAACCGAACATCTCTATTCCCAGAGCGCCACTGATTCCCATACAGGTGCCTGCGGAACCTTTCCACAGACTTATTATAGACTGTGTTGGTCCTTTACCTCGGACCAGTTCAGGTAACGCCTATATCTTAACCATCCCGTGTCCTACCACCAGATTCCCCATAGCAGTTCCAGTAAAGAACATTACGGCTGCTACGGTTGTGAAACATTTATTGAAGATCTTCACCCAGTATGGATTTCCAAGGGAGGTTCAGAGTGACTGTGGCACCAACTTCACCAGTGATCTCTTCAAGAGGACACTGGAAGAGTTCAACATCAAACAGGTATTGTCCAGCCCCTATCATCCTGCTTCACAGGGTTCTCTTGAGCGTAGTCATCAGACTATTAAAGGACTCCTGAAGAAGTTTTGTAATGAAACCTCTAAGGATTGGGATAAGCAAATCGACCTAATAATGTGTATCTATAGAAGTCTTCCCAATGAGTCTCTAGGAGTATCTCCTTATGAGATGCTCTACGGACGTAAGTGCCGTACTCCTCTCAAGGCTTTTAAAGACTCTCAACGTGATGCCACCTTCAGTGAGCATCAGAATGTACCCCAGTTTCTTCAAAACCTACAACACATTCTAGAGAGGGTCCACAGTTTTGCCCAAGATAATCTATTGAAAGCCCAGGAGAGGATGAAGACTCATTACGACCAGACCAGCAAAGTAAGGAAATTTAAACCGGGAAACTTTGTGCTTGCTTATTTCCCTATCCCAGGTTCTCCTTTACAAAACAGGTTTTCAGGACCCTACCGCATCAAGGAGTGCAGAAACAACCACAACTACGTTCTAGAGACTCCAGATAGGCGGCGGAAGACCCAGTTGTGCCACGTCAACCTCCTGAAGCTATATAACGGTACTCCTCTCACTATCATGATTAATTACATCCACAGTGAGACCTTCCCTGCTTCTCCTCCCGAAAGCACTGACAAGGAGTCAGCGCTTTCTAATTCGGAAATTCTAACTGATCTTTCCAACTATTTTCAGGACAATCATAGTGCACCTCTTGTCAAGATCTTCAAAGAACATCAGGAGTTGTTCGGAGATGATCCACAAGATTGTAATGTTTCCCAGCACGACATCCAACTGCTCCCTGACACCCGGCCGATTCGTCAACCCTTCTACCGAATCAGCCCTAGCAAGAAGGAAGTCATGCGTGCTGAGGTGCAGTACCTCTTGGATCATGGACTGGCTACACCTTGTGAGTCCCCCTGGGCCTCACCCTGTATCTTGGTGCCTAAACCCCAAGGTAAGGTGAGACTGTGTACGGATTTCCGTAAGTTAAATAATGTGACTGTCAAGGATGCATACCCCTTGCCAAGGACAGATGACATTCTTGACGCCATTGGTAATGCCCAGTACTTGTCCCAAGTGGACTTGCTTAAGGGGTATTAACAAGTGTGTCTAACAGAGCGAGCCAAAGAAATATCTGCCTTTATCACTCCCTTTGAACTTTTCAGATATGAATGTCTTCCTTTCGGACTATGTAATGCCCCGGCCACCTTTCAGAGAGCTGTGAATAATGTGACTGTCAAGGATGCATACCCCTTGCCAAGGATCTTGAGATCTTGAGATGATTTCGGGGCTTTTTAGTGTCCCCGCGGCCCGGTCCTCGACCAGGCCTCCACCCCCAGGAAGCAGCCCGTGACAGCTGACTAACACCCAGGTACCTATTTTACTGCTAGGTACCAGGGGCATAGGGTGAAAAACTCTGCCCAATATTTCTCGCCGGCTCCTGGGATCGAACCCAGGACCACAGGATCACAAGTCCAGCGTGCTGTCCGCTCGGCCGACCGGCTCCCTTGCCCAGTACTTACCAGGATAGATGACATTCTTGACGCCATTGGTAATGCCCAGTACTTGTCCCAAGTGGACTTGCTTAAGGGGTATTACCAAGTGTGTCTAACAGAGCGAGCCAAAGAAATATCTGCCTTTATCACTCCCTTTGGACTTTTCAGGTATGAACGCCTTCCTTTCGGACTATGTAATGCCCCGGCCACCTTTCAGAGAGCAGTCAACCGCGTCATCCAGGGCTTAGATAACACCTGTGGGAACCGACCTGTGAGATTTATATTTATTTAATTTATATGAATTTATATTTACGTTAATTTATATACTTCGATAGCAATTTGTATAATGATAAGTGGACTGTATTTCTGCAATAATCTCATAATCTCACAAATCGATCCTCTACACATTAGGGGGGGGGGGTTATTAAATTAATATATATATGCAGCCAATCAAACTACAGTAATAGCTACATACATTGATGAGGTTCCTTATCTTATAGTACAGCAGGTTAGTCCACCAGGTATAACTAGGGTGTAGACACCAAATTATCCTCTTTGAGGTAGCTTCCATATCACCCAGTAACTGGTGCACAAATCTTCCTTCCTCGTCTTGACCTGTCAAAAGTGCGCTAGCTGTGAAGCCAGAATCCTATATATGACAAGCTATATCAGAGAAAACACTATACAGAACATTGAAGACCTGGCTTAATTACCTTTAGTATGAGGCGATTTCGCGATCTAACCGGGTCACCCTATATCCTGACATTAATGGCCATAAATGAATGATAAACGGGTTTCGGATAGACTTAACTTGAATTGTAGACATCGTGTTGGAGATGGTACCTTTGGTTTCCATAACACTACGTCCAAGTAAAATTAACAGGAGCCGTATTTGCTCCCGTGTGAGCCTCTGGTCTCAATATAAACAATGGCTGTTTAACACTCCATTCTATTGACGTTACTGGCCGACATTGTCCAGAATGATAGGAGCCGAATTTGCTCCACACGTCTCGGAGGTGACACAACAATGGCTGCCCTCCTTCCTCACTCTGACGCCTGGCCTACTTTGTCCAGATTTCAGAAAGTGATAGAAGGGTCACATTTACTCTACTTTAATATTGATAATTAAGTTAATTTATATAAGATGTTTTTCTGATGGTAAAGTCCAAAGACTAATGTATTTAAGAATAATTCCCACCATAATAGGTGGTGAATTATAATAGTGTGTGGTGATGATATCCCGTTTTCTTTAGACGGTAATTCCACTACAAGTTACGTTTTCTATGGGTAACTTGTTGGTAATACAGTTATTATCTGTATGATATATTATTAAATGGTGTCGGATTTTCCGACAACACCTACGCCTACTTGGATGATATCGTCGTAGCTTCCAACACCTGGAGCGAACGTCTGCTCCAGCTGCAACGACTGTTCGCCAAGCTCCTGACAGCCGGCCTCACCATCAACCTGGGCAAGTCCACCTTCGCGAAAGGTAAAGTGCGTTATCTGGGTCATGTAATAGGGAGTGGCAGCCTAGCTCCGTTAGACACACACACTCAAGCCATCCAGCATTATCCCCAGCCTACCACCAGGAAGCAGCTCCTGCGCTTCCTTGGTCTTGCCTCCTACTACCGTAGGTTTGTGAGAAATTTTAGTACAGTCGCCACACCATTAATCACTTTAACCAGTCCCAAGCAACGGTATAATTGGACCATGCAGCAAACCGTTGCTTTCGAACAACTCAAATTCCTCCTCTGTTCTAATCCCATTCTCGCCTCGCCAGATATCACCAAGCCTTTCGTCCTTCATGTCGACGCCAGTGGTACCGGCATCGGTGGTGTCCTGATGCAGCAACGAGGCGAGGAGGTTCTACCTGTCAGCTACTACAGCTACAAGTTGAAACCCCACCAGAGGAACTACAGCACTATTGAAAAGGAGCTACTCTCCATCGTCCTGAATCTCCAGCACTTTGCTCCATACCTATAAGGTGCCAGGTCTACCACCATCTTCTCAGACCACAATCCTCTCCGCTTCTTACATCAGGCCCAATTCCATAACCAACGTCTTCTACGATGGGCTTTATATCTGCAAGATTTCAACCTGGAGATCCGCTATATCAAGGGTTCTGACAACATCATAGCCGACGCCCTCTCCAGAGTCTATGAAGTAGAAGCAACTCCAACTATTACTCCACCACATGAAGACGTAACTTCTTCCAGAACCGCAGGCTTCGGGGGAGAGTTGTGACGATAATCTCTTTCAAGAGAGATTGAGCCTGCTCTTCCCTACATCATTATGTCAAAGTACAAGATACTATATAGAAGATACGTCCACCAGTATCGCCAAAACGTTTTGCCCAGAGAGCAAATCGTACCCAGCACACCCCAACACTTGGTCACCGCCGTAACCAGCAAACTGCTCATCCTCTGCCTGCCTTTTGCTGATTGGCTGGTGTCTCGTCGCACCTGCCCTCCGCCACCACCACAAGTCGACGTCTGGGCTGCAGCACGCCAGTCTCGTCAGAATATCTTTGTGCTCCATGCAGTTGACATCTCTCGCTGGTAGACTAAGCCTTGGCTTTCGTGTACTAAGGGAGGTGGCAGCTTGAAGCCAGTATTCCAGCACCCATTACATATTTTATTTTGCTATCACTGTAACTTACTTGTCTTAGCGTAACTTCTCATTTGCCAGTGATTATTCATGTTATTTTGTTTGTTGACTTGTCCTGCATATTTTATGAGATTACCTTTATTCATGTCTTGTTTTCTAGAGTAATTAAAATTTCATTGTTTATATACTTGTGTTTTGTGTGTCTTCCCATTACCTTACCACAGACGAAAGGACAAACTTTTCTTTTTTTTTGTGATGTGACGAGGCCCTGCCCCCAGCTTTTGAAACAGCCGAACACCAACGCTTTACCGTCACAATATATATATATATATATATATATATATATATATATATATATATATATATATATATATATATATATATATATATATATATATATATATATATATATATATATATGCGGAAAATCCACAGAGAAATATGAAATGAGGTGAACGTTTCGGCTTGTTAAAGCCTTTGTCAACACCAGACTGACTAAGGAGAAGGGAGAAGGGGGAGGATATATAGGCCGACACCTGACCAACCCATCCCTAGGGAAAGAATTAACCAAAAACAGGTATAGCTTAGCTTAGAATGCTCAAAGAGGATTAAGTGGTCAGAGAATAAGGATGAAAGATAGTATTAGAACTGCCCAAACGTCTAATGCATTGTATCTACATACGAGTTTATGCGATCACAATATTAACTGGAATAGGGCAAAAAGCATTACCAATTGTGGGGATTTCATGGAACGGAATTTGATTGAGTCTGCTCTAATCAGTCAGTGACGAAATCTTCTTAATGTTAGTACTGGTATGTACAAACTTGATCCATTTTTAAGTTATAATACTGCACAACAGTTTAAGAAACAACTCTGATAGAGAGGCTTACAATGTCTCATTATAATTGTATATTCATATATTGTGTGTTCATGAGGCTTTTCTTTATCTTTTTTCTTTCATCCTTATTCTCTGACCGCTTAATCCTCTTTGACCATTCTAAGCTAAGCTATACCTGTTTTTGGTTAATTCTTTCCCTAGGGATGGGTTGGTCAGGTGTCGGCCTATATATCCTCCCCCTTCTCCCTTCTCCTTAGTCAGTCTGGTGTTGACAAAGGCTTTAACAAGCCGAAACGTTCACCTCATTTCATATTTCTCTGTGGATTTTCCGCATAAAATGATCAGTGTTTTGTGATCGTCAATTGCATATATATATATATATATATATATATATATATGTCGTACCTAGTAGCCAGAATGCACTTCTCAGCCTACTATGCAAGGCCCGATTTGCCTAATAAGCCAAGTTTTCATGATTTAATTGTTTTTCGACTACCTAACCTACCTAACCTAACCTAACCTAACTTTTTTGGCTACCTAACCTAACCTAACCTATAAAGATAGGTTAGGTTAGGTTAGGTAGGGTTGGTTAGGTTCGGTCATATATCTACGTTAATTTTATCTCCAATAAAAAACAATTGACCTCATACATAATGAAATGGGTAGCTTTATCATTTCATAAGAAAAAAATTAGAGAAAATATATTAATTCAGGAAAACTTGGCTTATTAGGCAAATCGGGCCTTGCATAGTAGGCTGAGAAGTGAGTTCTGGCTACTAGGTACGACATATATATATATATATATATATATATATATATATATATATATATATATATATATATATATATATATATATATTGGTATATTTTGGTAGCAGTCTTTCCTGTAGACATATATTATTAAATATGACCGAAAAAGTAAGATTAATAATTCTAACACGAATTTTCTCAATCTTTCGTACATTTCTTTTCACTGTTGGAGGTAAATCAAAAATCAATTCTCCAAAATTCATTTTTATTTCTAGTCTGACGCGACACGAGCGCGTTTCGTAAAACTTATTACATTTTCAAAGACTTTAGTTTACAAATACACAACTGAATAGAACTTACGCATCTCCGACTTTGTTTATATCTGCATTTGAGAGAGGTGGATGGGGTGAGGTGGCATTAATAGGGTATTAATTTCATCAACACAAGACAGAACAAGAGGTGGCATTAATAGGGTATTAATTTCATCAACACAAGACAGAACACGAAACAATGGGTATTGAATAGAAGTGATTGTAGAAAGCCTATTGGTCCATATTTCTTGATGCTTCTATATTGGAGCGGAGTCTTGAGGTGGGTAGAATATAGTTGTGCATTAATTGGCTGTTGATTGCTGGTGTTGACTTCTTGATGTGTAGTGCCTCACAAACGTCAAGCCGCCTGCTATCGCTGTATCTATCGATGATTTCTGTGTTGTTTACTAGGATTTCTCTGGCGATGGTTTGGTTGTGGGAAGAGATTATATGTTCCTTAATGGAGCCCTGTTGCTTATGCATCGTTAAACGCCTAGAAAGAGATGTTGTTGTCTTGCCTATATACTGTTTTTTTTTTTTGGAGTTTACAGTCCCCAAGAGGGCATTTGAAGGCATAGACGACGTTAGTCTCTTTTAAAGCGTTCTGATTTGTGTCTGGAGAGTTTCTCATGAGTAGGCTGGCCGTTTTTCTGGTTTTATAGTAAATCGTCAGTTGTATCCTCTGATTTTTGTCTGTAGGGATAACGTTTCTATTAACAATATCTTTCAGGACCCTTTCCTCCGTTTTATGAGCTGTGGAAAAGAAGTTCCTGTAAAATAGTCTAATAGGAAGTATAGGTGTTGTGTTAGTTGTCTCTTCAGAAGTTGCATGGCGTTTCACTTTCCTTCTTATGATGTCTTCGACGAAACCATTGGAGAAGCCGTTGTTGACTAGGACCTGCCTTACCCTACAGAGTTCTTCTTCAGAGTTGATTTTAACTCAAATTTAAAAAATGAACTCAAACATAATGAAATGGGTAGCTTTATCATTTAATAGGAAAAAAATAGAAAAATATATATATTCAGGAAAACTTTGCTTATTAGGCAAATGGGTCATGCATAGTAGGCTGAGTACTGCGTTTTGGCTACTAGGTACAACATATATATATATATATATATATATATATATATATATATATATATATATATATATATATATATATATATATATATATATATATATATATATATATATGTCGTACCTAATAGCCAGAACGCACTTCTCAGCCTACTATTCAAGGCCCAATTTGCCTAATAAGCCAAGTTTTCATGAATTAATGTTTTTTCGTCTATCTAACCTACCTAACCTAACCTAACCTAGCTTTTTTTGGCTACCTAACCTAACCTTACCTATAAATATAGGTTAGGTTAGGTTAGGTAGGGTTGGTTAGGTTCGGTCATATATCTACGTTAATTTTAACTCCAATAAAAAAAAATTGACCTCATACATAGAGAAAAGGGTTGCTTTATCATTTCATAAGAAAAAAATTATAGTAAATATATTAATTCAGGAAAACTTGGCTTATTAGGCAAATCGGGCCTTGAATAGTAGGCTGAGAAGTGAGTTCTGGCTGCTAGGTACGACATATATATATATATATATATATATATATATATATATATATATATATATATATATATATATATATATATATATATATATATATATGTATATATATATATATATATATATATATATTAGTATATTTTGGTAGCAGTCTTTCCTGTAGACATATATTATTAAATATGACCGAAAAAGTAAGATTAATAATTCTAACACGAATTTTCTCAATCTTTCGTACATTACGCTTCACTGTTGGAGGTAAATCAAAAATCACTTCTCCAAAATTCATTTTTATTTCTAGTCTGACGCGACACGGGCGCGTTTCGTAAAACTTATTACATTTTCAAAGACATCACAAATACACAACTGATTAGAACTTACGTATCTCTGATTTTATATCTACATTTGAGTGAGGTGGGAGGGGTGATGTGGCATTAACACAAGACAGAACAAGAGGGGATATTAATAGGGTATTAAAAGTATCAACACAAGACAGAACAGAAACAATGGGTATTGAATAGAAGTGTTTGTAGAAAGCCTATTGGTCCATATTTCTTGATGCTTCTATATTGGAGCGGAGTCTTGAGGTGGGTAGAATATAGTTGTGCAATAATTGGCTGTTGATTGCTGGTGTTGACTTCTTGATGTGTAGTGCCTCGCAAACGTCAAGCCGCCTGCTATCGCTGTATCTATCGATGATTTCTGTGTTGTTTACTAGGATATCTCTGGCGATGGTTTGGTTATGGGAAGAGATTATATGTTCCTTAATGGAGCCCTGTTGCTTATGCATCGTTAAACGCCTAGAAAGAGATGTTGTTGTCTTGCCTATATACTGGGTTTTTTGGAGCTTACAGTCCCCAAGTGGGCATTTGAAGGCATAGACGACGTTAGTCTCTTTTAAAGCGTTCTGTTTTGTGTCTGGAGAGTTTCTCATGAGTAGGCTGGCCGTTTTTCTGGTTTTATAGTAAATCGTCAGTTGTATCCTCTGATTTTTGTCTGTAGGGATAACGTTTCTATTAACAATATCTTTCAGGACCCTTTCCTCCGTTTTATGAGCTGTGGAAAAGAAGTTCCTGTAAAATAGTCTAATAGGGGGTATAGGTGTTGTGTTAGTTGTCTCTTCAGAGGTTGCATGGCTTTTCACTTTCCTTCTTATGATGTCTTCGATGAAACCATTGGAGAAGCCGTTATTGACTAGGACCTGCCTTACCCTACAGAGTTCAACTTACCCTACAGAGTTCAGAGTTCTCTTACCCTACAGAGCACTCTGTAGGGTAAGGCAGGTCCTAGTCAATAACGGCTTCTCCAATGGTTTCATTGGTTGCTTTATCATTTCATAAGAAAAAAAATATAGTATATATATTAATTCAGGAAAACTTGGCTTATTAGGCAAATCGGGCCTTGAATAGTAGGCTGAGAAGTGAGTTCTGGCTACTAGGTACGACATATATATATATATATATATATATATATATATATATATATATATATATATATATATATATATATATATATGTCGTACCTAGTAGCCAGAACGCACTTCTCAGCCTACAATGCAAGGCCCGATTTGCCTAATAAGCCAAGTTTTCATGAATTAATCTTTTTTCGACAACCTAACCTACCTAACCTAACCTAACCTAACTTTTTCTGCTACCTAACTTAACCTAATCTATAAAGATAGGTTAGGTTAGGTTAGGTAGGGTTGGTTAGGTTCGGTCATATATCTACGTTAATTTTAACTCCAATAAAAAAAAATTGACCTCATACATAATGAAATGGGTAGCTTTATCATTTCATAAGAAAAAAATTAGAGAAAATATATTAATTCACGAAAACTTGGCTTATTAGGCAAATCGGGCCTTGCATAGTAGGCCGAGAAGTGCGTTCTGGCTATTAGGTACGACATATATATATATATATATATATGTCGTACCTAGTAGCCAGAACACACTTCTCAGCCTACTATGCAAGGCCCGATTTGCCTAATAAGCCAAGTTTTCATGAATTAATTCTTTTTCGACTACCTAACCTACCTAACCTAACCTAACCTAACTTTTCCGGCTACCTAACCTAACCTAACCTATAAAGATAGGTTAGGTTAGGTTAGGTAGGGTTGGTTAGGTTCGGTCATATATCTGCGTTATTTTTAACTCCAATAAAAAAAAATTGACCTCATACATAATGAAATGGGTAGCTTTATCATTTCATAAGAAAAAAATTAGAAAAAATATATTAATTCAGGAAAACTTGGCTTATTAGGCAAATCGGGCCTTGAATAGTAGGCCAAAAAGTGAGTTCTGGCTACTAGGTACGACATATATATATATATATATATATATATATATATATATATATATATATATATATATATATATATATATATATATATATATATATATATATATATATATGTTGTACCTAGTAGCCAAAATGCAGTACTCAGCCTACTATGCATGACCCATTTGCCTAATAAGCAAAGTTTTCCTGAATATATATATTTTTCTATTTTTTTCCTATTAAATGATAAAGCTACTCATTTCATTATTTTTGAGTTCATTTTTTTAAATTTGAGTTAAAACCAACGTAGATACATTACCGAACCTAACCAACCCTATCTCACCTAACCTATCTTAACCTAACCTAAACTAACACAACTTAGTCAATAAATTATGGTCCTAATATAATATAATTATAATCATTCAAATAAACTAATTGGAAACAATTCATTGAAAATAAAGAAAATCACTCGACCTATTAGGCAAATCGGGCCCTGCTTAGTAGGCCAAGAAGTGCGTTCTGGCTACAAGGTATGACATATGTTTATATAGATAGATAGATAGATAGATAGATAGATAGATAGATAGATAGATAGATAGATAGATAGATAGATATAAGGAACTTTATTGTACATGATTACAAAATGTGGCACTAACACATACCCAACATGACCATTACAAGTTAAATGATGCCTCGAGGTATAAAATATAGAGTATTCAGAGGAGACCTTGTGGTTTCTCACTAAACACTTTAATATTTTCTTTTCCTACCACCCCCTGTTCATTGTTTTTCAATAATTAATTTTAAATTTTATTACATTGTGTTACAGTTTACAGAAAACACACACACACACATATATAAGACCTCATCCAGATCTTCGGAGGTGGGGTGCTTGCCCAAGATACAACACCCATTTCCTCTATGGATTACGACACTGAAACACTGGAACAGGAAACTGACCGCTCTTGAGTCTCTAGTTTGTCTAATGAGTTCCTTCCCACCTTATTTAGGAACATGAGTGCACATTAGTAGTAGGGATGATGCATTAGAGGTGATTTTTCATTTTCGAGTCCAGTTACTGGTACAATGTCACGGGTTCCAGGTAACGTTTGGTTTTCGAGGCGAGTTACGGCTACAGCGTCGGGAATTCCAGGAAAAAATGTTCCGAGTTTTATTCTGTCACATCCGTTTAGGACCAAAAAATTTTCAGACATAATATAATCATAGAATTTTCTTAAAGAGTTTAAGACCTAAATTTTCCAAAAGACCATTTTCAGAGAATATGTTCATAAAAGTGTTGATAAGGAAATAGATATCTTAGCAGTAAGTTTTTATTTACTCCTGTTTCTCCAGTAAAATGGTCCAAGTTATTCAGAGACCAGTTGAAGACCAAAATATGTCAAAGTTCAGTTTAAACCCTAAGTATTTCAGGGACCATTTAAGATCTAAAATTAATCAGATACCAGTTAAAGACTAAAATATGTCAAGAGATCAGTTTAAGTCCAAAATAATTTCAGTGACCATTTAAGACTTAAAATTAGTCAGAGACCAGTTGAACACCAAAATATTTTCAGATACCAGTTTAAGACTAAAATAATTTCAGAGACCAGTTGAAGACTGAAAATAAAGACCGAAATTTTTCAAAGACCAGTAAAAGACCCAAATTTTACAGAGACCATTTTAAGCCCAAAAATAAGTCTCATTCAAGGTCAAATATTTTTAGTATTTTGTTTCAGCTGTGTCACAGAAATTAGGAATGAATTCAGTCAGAGTTTAATTCTCGCTGTGTTATTAGGAGTTCTTATTGTTATCATAAATGAGCAGTTTTTTTTATAAGCTCATCAGTTATTGGCACTTGGACCCAGCTCTATACGTTTATAAGTTTAGTTTCGCTACTAATATCCCAATTTAAGTCATATTTGAGACGTAGTTCAATAAATCTAAACAACTATCGAACTCTAGCTCCTGTCCCCGCCTTAACCCTCGCTTATATCTTCGTTAATACCTGAACAACTTCCCTGGAATTTAAAATCGCTGTATTTTAGACATAGTAAAATACAATAATTTAGTTATCGAGCACCAGCTAATGTTCCCCACCATACTTCATTTGTACAACTTCTTTAATATCAATCCAATCTCCCTGAAATTTAACACCTATATATTTCAGACCCTGTAAAATAATTCAAAATAATTATCGAGTTCTAGCTTCGGTCCTCCACCTTAATTCATTTGAACAACTTCTTTCGTACCTGGCCAATTTTCTCGAAAATTAATGCAGACTTTAAAAATTAAATTGACTGAGTAAATAATGAAAACGCAGTTACTGAATTCTAGCACCCGTTCTCCACCGTAGATTTCTCATGTAAATTCACTACTTTCAGCCTAAGTTCCCTGAAATTTAAACCCGTTACATTTCTAAAGTAGTAAAATAAATTAAAAACATCCAAGTTTCAGCTCTGGTCCTCCGCCTTAGTTCACTCCTGTAAGGTAATTATTGAAGGCCGAAATCCCCTGAGATTTTAAAACCCCACTACATATCAGAGCCCTGTAAAATAACTCAAGACAATAACCCAGCTCCAATTCCCGTCCTCCACCTTAGTTCATCAAACTTAATTATTTCAGATCAAGACACTCTCCTGCCTTTCACCTTTATCAAAAGTAAACATATGCACTCCTTCAATTTGTTTACTCTGCTATGTAAATAATCACATGTCATATCACACTGTATCCCTCCCTCCTACCTTCCTCCTTATCTCCCCCTCACCCTTATATATCCCCCCCCCCCCACTCCACACCTTCCTCCTTCCTTACCTCCATCCCCCCCCCCTTGCCCGCTGCACTCTTATCTTTCAGTGCCTCACCCCCTACTCCCCTCATCTCGCCTCCCTCCCCATCTCATCTAAACCTCCCTCCCTCCCCAGAATTTAAAAGTACAGCTATTATCCAATAATCTTACTATATTTGTGAATCATCTTCCATGTTCTCTTTAAAAAAAATTATGCTCATTATTCATGTTCCCTGCACATTCAAATCATATTTTTCACCTGCTTCTCCATGTTCTACATGTTCTGCAAAATTTCCACAGCATTTTCCTCACAAGTTCAGTTCATATTCCTCGCATATTCACTGAGTTCATCTCATTCTCGTCCATGTTCTCTACAAATTCTCCTTAAGTCCTCTATGTTTTTTGGCATGTTCTCATAATGTTCTTAGCATGTTCTTTACAAGTTCATTGTTCATTCTTCGTATTCTCTATGTTTTTATGTTCTCTTCAAGTTTAAATCATATTTTTCACCTCTTTCTTTATGTTCTCCATAATCTGCAAAAATGTTCACAGCATGTTCAGTTCATTTTCTCTTGGGTTCATCACCTTCTCTTATATGTTTTCTGTGTTCTTTTTTATATTCTCAATGTTCTCAGAATGTTCTTCACAATAATGTTCGTAAACATATCTTCACTTTATACAGAAACAAATATACGAAGGCATTCTTTTCTCTTTTCTTAACTAAATTGTTCGTCAGTCAACTGAAAATAGCCACGTTCACCATCTTTCCTTGTTATTTTGTAACTAAAATATTCGTCAATCAACTAAAAAAATAGTCACATTCATCATCTTTTCTTGTCATTTTGTAACTAAAATATTCGTCAATCAACTAAAAAAATAGTCACGTTCATCGTTTCATAACTAAAATTGTTCGTCAATCAACTAGAAAATATTAACTTTAATAATTTTTTCTTAACTACAATAATACTTCTCTCAACTGAAAATTATCAAGAATAACTTTTTCTTAAGTTATGTTATGAAAAGTTACATTAGAATAGGACACTACAGGTAAAAGTTACATTAGGTATGCTATGTTATGTAAGTTAGGTGATTTCAGGTTGAGTAAGTTAGATCAGATTGCGAGGAATAGGTAAGTTAGACTAGGTAAGTTTAAGTTAGGTTAGGTTAGTTCAGGTAGGTCAAGTCAGGTAGGGTTAGGTTAAGTTAGGGTAGGGTATGTAAGTTAGGTCAATGTCAGTTTGGGTAAGCTGTGTTAGGAAAGTTACATTAGGTGGAGGAGGTTAGGTTAGGTTAGTATTGTAAGTTAATTTAGGTTGAATTAGAAAGGTTATGTTATAGAAGTTACATCAGCCAGGGGAGGAATAGGTTAGGATATGTTAGGTTAGGTTAGATAGGATGATGCGTTGTTGTTCATTTAAAATTTCTTTTTTTTTATTATGCACCTCATACCCATCCCGTGGGCGGTGGTGTAAAGGGTTACAGAGGTACATACCCGGTTCAGGAACTGAACCCTCTAGTTCGTTTAGCTAAGCAAATAACAATCTTTTGACGCTAGTTACACAATTATTAATGTTATATATACATGTACACATACTCATACATACATGTACATATGTTGTTAAATATGACCGAAAAAGTAAGATTAATAATTCTAACACGAATTTTCTCAATATTTCTTATGTTTCTTTTTACTGTCGATGGTAATTGAAAAATCAATTCTCCAAAATTCATTTTTATTTCTAGTCTGACGCGACGCTTGAACGCGTTTCGTAATAACTTATTACCTTTTCAAAGACTTTAGTTTACTCACAAACAATTGTAACCTGAAAACACTTAACAGAGTTTTACTTATTCTAATGCTAAACAGCTTGTATTATATGGTGTGGAGGACTGGGAGACAGGGGAAGGTTGCTGTAGCTCAGCAACACACAAATATTGTTGAGCCACAGCAATGCATGGCCGGGTACAGCTAGTTCACAAATATAGTAAGATTATTGGATAATAGCTGTTCTTTTAAGTTCTGGGGAGGGAGGCGAGATGCGGGGAGTAGGGGGTGAGGCACTGAAAGATAAGAGTGCGGCGAGTTGAGAATTTAAGGGAGGGCAAAGGTAAGGGGTGAGGGAGATAAGAGAGAGGGTGGCGGGCAGGGGGGGGGGGGGTAATGGAGGTATGGAATGAGGAATGTGTGGAGGCGGGGGGGGGGGGGGGGGGAGGGGGAAGATATTGTGGTGATGGGGAGATAAGGAGGAAGGTAGGAGGGAGAGATACAATGTGATATGACTATATGATTATTTACATAGCTGAGTAAACAAAGCGTATTGAGGGAGTGGATATGTTTACTTTTGATAAAGGTAAAAGGCAGGAGAGTGTCTAGATCTGAAATAATTAAGTTTGAGGACCTAAGGTGGAGGACGGGAATTAGAGCTCGGTTAATGTCTTGATTTATTTTACAGGGGTCTGATATGTAGTGGGGTTTTAAAATCACAGGGGATTTGAACGGCAATTAATAACTTACAGGAGTGAACTAATTCGGAGGACAAGAGCTGAAGCTTGGATAATGTTTTCAATTTATTTCACTACGTTAGAAATGTAACAGGTTTAAATTTCAGGGAAGTTAGGCTGATAGTAGGGAATTTACATATGTAACCTATGGCGGAGAACGAGAGCTAGAGTTCGGCAACTGTTTTTTATTTACTCAATTGGAAGCATGTCTACTTTAATTTTCGGGAAAAGTGGCTGGGTACTAAAGAAGTTGTACAAATGATCTAAGGTGGAAGACAAGAGCTGGAACTCGGTAATTATTTTGAATTAATTTGCAAGGTCTGAAATATATAGGTTTTAAACTTCAGGGAGATTGGGGTGATAGTAAAGAAATTATACTAGTGAAGTCAAATGGGGATCAGAAGCTGGAACTCGGTACCTAAATTATTGTATTTTACTACGTCTCAAATACAGCGGTTTTATATTTCAGGGAAATTGTTCAGGTATTAACGAAGATATGAAAGGGAGATAAGGCGACCACCGGAGCTAGAATTCGGTAATTGTTTGGATTTATTGAACTACGTCTGAAATATGGCTGTTTGAAATTTGAGCTTTGTAGCAAAACTACACTTATAAACGTATAGAGCTGGGTCCTAGAGCTAATATCTGATAAACTTTTAAAAAATATCTGCTCATTAATTATATCTATAAGAACTCTTATGAACTCAGTGAGGATTAAACGCTGACAAAATCTTGTGACACAGCTGAAACAAAATGAGACTAAAAATATTTGATCTCAAACAAGACTTTGAAAATATTTGACCTTAAATGAGATTCTGAAAATATTTGACCTTGAACAAGACTGACTAATTTTGGTTTTAATAAGGTCTCTGTCAAATTTGGGTATTTTAATATTCTTTGAAAAATTTCGGTCTTTACTTGGAACTTTGAAAAAAATTCAGTCTTAAACTTGTCTGAATTTATTTTGGTCTTAAACTGAACTCTGAAAATATTTCGGTCTTCAACTCCTCTCTAACTAATTTCTGTCTTCATCTGGTCTCTGACTAATTTTTGGTCTTAAATGGTCTCTGAAATTATTCTTGGCTTAAAGTGAACTCTGACATATTTTGGTCTTCAACTGGTCTATGACTAATTTCGGTCTTTAACTGGTCTCTGAATAATTTGGTTCTTTTTACTGAAGGAACAGTAGTAAATGGATATAAAAACTTACTGCTAAGATGTCTATTTACGTTAACAAAACTTTTATGAACATATTCTCTGAAAATGGTCTTTTGAAAAATTTTGGTCTTAAACTCTTTAAGAAACTTCTATGATTATACTATGTCTGAAATATTTTTGGTCTTAAACGGATATGATAGAATAAAACTCGGAACATTTTTCCTTGGAATTCCCGACGCGTTACCTGTAACTGGGCTCGAAAACCCAAAGTTACCTGGAGCCCCGGACACTGTACCAGTAACTGGGCTGGAAAATGAAGAATCACCGCTAATGGTCATCCGTACTACTGACATTTGCCCCAGGTACACAGGATCTCGAGCCTATCGGCACGCACCTGAAACAACGTTCTAGGTCCCTTTACTCATTAGCTTACTGGGTCTCACTAAAGGCGACCACTGTTACCACCCTTGAGACTAAATAAGGTTCTTCTCCCCGCAGTGCAATAAAAAAGATAATAAATCGGCCTTGCCAACAACTGTCTAGGGGTAAAGATACCTCACTGCATAAAATGGAGAACAATATATTTATGCTAAGGGGGACAAACTTAATAACACTTAAATGTATAATAGCCAGAAATATTCTTCAGCATGCAATATCATAGAATGAAATTAATTATTGAGACATGAGCAATATCACCAGAACATGGATTAATCAATAGTAATACTCATATCATCTAACCAGATAATTAACATTTATATGGGCTAAAATAACAGTGACCAATGACTTAACTTAAAACATGACTCCTCTCGAATACAGCTGCCACGCTTCTGCCCACGCCTTGGTCCGCAGGCCAAGCGTCTACCAAAAAATCAACTAAACGTCCACATAAACATTGTGGAAATTCTAATAATAAAATGCAGCACTAATATTCAAAACATTGTCAAACTAAAGAGTAGTAAACACTGGTACAACATTCCATACAATAATACGGAAACCAAATATGGGAATAAATCAAGGTAAAACTATAAACACTCGATTGACAACAATGTTCCCACACTGGCCATATCCAAATATGGTCAACCGCCCAAACGGAGAAACTACATGAGAAATTAACACCAAAAGCCTCACACAATATAATGTAACTCAGGCACACTACAGCTGCTATAATATATATATAACATACAAAATCTTATATCATACAACTGGATGCTATATTAAAGAACAAGACAATAAAGTAATATGAGAATCAAGAGTAATGGCAGAATCCTAGTGAGATTCGTAACATCCCTCCCGTCCCCTAAGAAAAAAATGAAATTAACTTAAGGTTGATTTCATTTTTTTTTTTGACTGCATGAAATATAACATGTAATATAACATGAAAATAAAACATGAAAATGCTTCAACTAAAATCAAAGTACAAAGCAATGAAATCTCACACAGTAAAAAAAATACAAAAATTTCATACATCTTATGAATAAAAACACTACATATTATGGCACTGCAACAGGAAATCCCTTGGATAAGGCATCAGCAATAACATTTTGCCTCCCAGGAATATGACGAATTACAATATTGAATTCTTGCAGAATCAATGACTATCTAAGTATTCTCTGGTTTTTACACTTCATAGAGTTGATAAATGTCAATGGATTATGGTCTGTATATACTACCACTTGATTTCCTGACAAATATGTCTCAAATTTCTTCACTGCCAGTATTAAACAAAGTGCTTCTTTCTCAACTACAGAGTAATTAATTTGTGTCTTGTCAAACTTACGTGAGAAATAATAAACAGGATGTACTAACTCATCTGGTCCTACTTGGAACAAAACAGCACCTGCTCCTAAATCTGAAGCGTCTATGTGAAGAATAAAAGGTTTATCATACTGTGGACTCGCGAGCACAGATGAAGTAGAGAGAATTCCTTTCAACTTCTGAAAAGAGTTCTGACACTCCTGCGTCCACTTAAATTTTACCTGTTTCCTTAAAAGATTTGTTGTGGGTGCAGCAACAATGGAAAAGTTTTTACAATACCTCCTATAATACGCACACATTCCAATAAATCTTTGCACAGACTTCTTATTTGTTAGGACTGGGTACTCCACAATTGCCTGAATCTTGTCGTGCAATGGGACTATCCTTCCTTGTCCGACCTCATGTCCTAAATACACTATAGTTCCTTTAGCCCAACTACATTTCTTCATATTGACAGTCAAATTAGCATGTTGTAACACATTAAACAATTTCTTTAAACTAGACATATGATCTACCCAATTCTTACTGAAAATCACAATGTCATCCAAATATGCCCCACAGTCTGGCACATCCTTCAACAAAGAATTCATTAATTTCTGAAAAGTGGCTGGAGCATTCCTTAATCCAAAAGGCATGACATTAAACTCGTAAGCTCCATCAGGAGTGATAAATGCTGTCACTTCCCTTGCAAAATCTGTAAGAGGTATCTGATGATATCTCTTAGATAAGTCCAATTTCGATACAAAGTTTGCATGACCTATAGTATCAACACATTCTTCCAATAATGGTAAAGGATAAACATCAACTACAGTTACCTGGTTGAGTTTTCTATAATCACTACTAATCTCCACTTATCTTCTGGTTTTGGTACTAATAGACATGGCGAACTCCAGGAACTCTGACTGGGTCTAATGAACCCATGTCGAAGAAGATAATCAACCTCCTCCTGCATGATACGACGTTTCTCGGGTGTCACTCGATAAGGGTGCAGCCGAATTGGAGTCACATTTGTCAGGGTGATATCGTGAGTAATGAGAGAAGTCTGAGTGGGGACCTCCCCAAACAAGCTAGAAGACACCTCCAAAAGGTCCTGGAACTCTGCTCTCTCCTCATCCTGCAAATGACTCAACAATTCTTCCCCGGAACTACTGGAATTAGACAAACAAATATTACTATCTTCCTCAGCAACACTCGACTCTTCAGGAATTACCTCCTCAGCAAGACAACAAGCCACAACACTAGGCCCACAATAAGCCTTCAACCGGTTTACATGCACACTCATGGTCTGTCGTTTCTGCTTGGGATGGCAAACCTTGTAAGTAACTTCCCCAAGACGTTTCAATACTTGATACGGTCCTGCAAATTTATTAGACATAGACGTACCCATACAAGGCTTCAAGACCAATACCAAATCTCCTGGCTCAAAAACTCTGAGTTTGGCCTTGAACCTCTGGTCATGTTTCTGCTTCATTACCTGTTGTTGTTCACTTAGATGTCGTAAGGCCAACTCCCTCGTTCTGGACAGCTTGCTCTGGACATCCGTCAGATAACGCTCACTCTGTCTGGCTGTAACATCTCCTAACAATTTTTCATATAACATCTTTAAAGGTCCTCTCACCTGATGTCCGAAAACCAGCTCAAATGGAGAACAGCCTAGTGCACTGTGCAATCCATCTCTAGCCGCAAATAAAACAAATGGCAGATTATCATCCCAATGTCTGGGTGAATCTTCCCCAGTTGCCTTCAACATTTTCTTGAGAGTTTGGTGGAACCGCTCGATTCCCCCCTGACTCTGAGGATGGTAAGGACTGGAAAAATTGTGCGTTATACTATAAGTATTACAAAATTGTTGAAAGGTGGTGGAACAAAAATTACTCCCATTATCAGTTTGAATTATACGGGGCATACCAAATAGTGAGAAAAATCGTTCCAACTGCCTTATAATGGTAGATGCTCTAATGTTACGTAATGCATATGCTTCAGGGAACCTGGTGGTCATACATAAAATGGTAAACATATACATATTTCCGGATTTGGTACGGGGTAAAGGTCCGACACAATCCAGTACCACATGAGTAAAAGGCTCCTCTGGCACTACAATCGGGTATAATGGTGCTCGTGGCACAGTCTGATTAGGCTTACCTACAGTTTGACACACAACACAATTGTGGCAATATCTGACAACATCTTTTTTAAGTTTTGGCCAATAAAAAAGTTTACAGATCTTATGATACATATTGGTAATGCCTTGATGGCCTCCAATAGGTCATCATGGGCAGCTTGCAATACCTGCTCCCTATACTCTGTTGGCACAACGAGCTGGGTTTTAGACTCACAATCATCTGATGAGGGAGTTCCTGATGGTCTCCATTTTCTCATCAGACATTGATCCTTGAAATAACAACCCGTACTCTCCTCCAAAGTATCAATGGAGTCGGCTGCTTCTGCATAACACTCAGCAAGACTGGGATCATTACTCTGTAACTTACGCAAGGTCTGGAACTCTACAACTGGAGCGAGCGGGCAAGGAACTGGTACCTGGGCCACATCTTCCAGACCATCTGGGTCAGAATAAATTAGGGCTTTGGCACCGGCCTCACTCTCGACATCCATGTGAGCTAAAAATGTATCTTCAAGGTCCACCTCCACCTCCCTGTCTGAAGGGGTCCTGGCCTCGAGAACATCCACCTTGGTAGTAGCAGGACTTACCACATTCTGCTTACCCATGGATCTGGTCACAACACAGGCTGGATAAATGACACCATCATCCGCATCTGATTGAGCCAGTACTGCATTAGGTTTAGTATATATAACAGGACAATCGGTCCCACTAACTTGACACTTGTCAAAATCATTACCTACAATGATATCAATCCCAGGAATGGACAACTGCTCACTGACTGCTACAGTGCATCAACCTGGTGTAATAGAAGAATTCAGGTTAACCTTAATTAATGGTACACACTGGATGTGACCTCCAAGTCCCTGCAATAGCACTACCTCTCCAGTGTCTTCTGTGCTAACATCAGTAAGAACACGGTGAGAAATTAAAGACTGGGAAGCACCAGTGTCCCTTAACAACTGGACTGGTTTCCAGGTTCCACTAGTACATAGTAGGGTTCCCGAATGTAGGTATGGATCAAAATTAGTCATCCACTTGGGCATGACTGGAGCAACATTGGCATTAATGGTTTGCAAACCCCTACTCAAAATTAGACCAGTTGGTCTCAACTCAGGGTGCAAAGCATAACATGAATTTACCACATGACCTCTTCTCTTGCAATGCGTGCAATACCTGCTAGTGGTCGGAACAGCCGAACCCACTGCAGGCTTAATCACTACATTACTTGAGGGTGACAACCCTGTCTGTTTCTCAGATTTAGGCTTTACAGGAGAAGGGTTCAGGGGAGAAGGTGAAGTAGCTGGTCGAGTCTGGAAAACATGGTTTTTATGAGCATAATGATTAGTTTTAGCATTAAAATGGTTAATTGGTGCTCTGAAAGGTACTTTAGTAAATAGTTCATGTTCATCAGCTAGCTTGGCTAATTTGATAAGATCAGTGGTTTGTTTATTTTCAGCCATAAATAAAGCTAATTTCTCTGGTAGACATCCCACTACTTCCTCAGTTACTATGAGGTCTTTTAAAGTCTCAAACTCTGTAATATTAAGTGCTTTAATCCATCTGTCAAAGTGATTTAATTTTACTCTTACAAAGTCAGAAATAGTCTGGTCATGTGCTCTTTTTAAACTTCTGAATTTTATTCTATGTGCCTCTGGGATCTGCTGGTAAGCATTCAAAATACTTTGCTGAACAAATTTAAAATCGAAAGAATTCTCAGCCGGCAAAGATGCAAATACCTCTTGAGCTTTACCCTTAAATTGTCCTTGTAATATGCTAACCCATTGATCGACAGGCCAGTTCATGCTGACTAAGTTTCTTAAAATGCAAGAAAAATATTTCTGGATCTTCTTCATTAAACTTAGGTAATTCTACATGTTTACTGTACTTGGAAGAACTATTTGTACTCTCTGGATTATTACTAGTGTTACCTTGCCCTGCTGCAATTCTCTGCTGTTCTAACCTGTTATTATTTTCAGCCATACTCTGCTGAATTTCTAATTGTCTAGTCTGCTGCTCTGCTAGTCTTAACTGAGCCTCCAACTCAAGGTGTTTTGTCTGGTTCTGCAACTCTAACCTCTGCTTGTCTGCTGCCAGCCTAGCCATTTCTAATTGAGTCTCCAACTCCAACTTTAAGATCGCCACCTTGTCACTTGACTCTTCTTCTAACTCTCCCAAACACTCTTCTTCAAGTCTCTCCTCCTCCACCAAGTGTGTGACAATCACTCTTAACACTTGAGCTTTCAACATTTTACTGGAAATAGCTAGGTTCAATTTATCAGCCAGCAATAACAAACCAGACTTCTTTTAGTCTTTAATTTTACCAAAATTTGGCAGATCTACCAGCGCAGCAACCTGATCCTCCATGGTTGGCTCAATAATCACAACTTACACTTGAAACAACACTGAAAATTATGCTTGGCCCCTGGCACAAGCTGAACACTTACCTCAAATCGTGAAGCGTTGAGAAGTTTTCACAGCAGCTCAGATTGAACAGATAATTTCACAGGCTTGATTAGGTGTCACTAGATAATCACAGAGTACCTAGGAAGGCAATTGCTATTAATAATTAGCACTGTTAATTGAACAAACATTTCAGGGAATTAAGGCTTATTCTCCCGGACACAGGCCCCCATTTGTTACCACCCTTGAGACTAAATAAGGTTCTTCTCCCCGCAGTGCAATAAAAAAGATAATAAATCGGCCTTGCCAACAACTGTCTAGGGGTAAAGATACCTCACTGCATAAAATGGAGAACAATATATTTATGCTAAGGGGGACAAACTTAATAACACTTAAATGTATAATAGCCAGAAATATTCTTCAGCATGCAATATCATAGAATGAAATTAATTATTGAGACATGAGCAATATCACCAGAACATGGATTAATCAATAGTAATACTCATATCATCTAACCAGATAATTAACATTTATATGGGCTAAAATAACTGACCAATGTCTTAACTTAAAACATAACTCCTCTCGAATACAGCTGCCACGCTTCTGCCCACGCCTTGGTCCGCAGGCCAAGCGTCTACCAAAAAATCAACTAAACGTCCACATAAACATTGTGGAAATTCTAATAATAAAATGCAGCACTAATATTCAAAACATTGGTAAACTAAAGAGTAGTAAACACTGGTACAACATTCCATACAATAATACAGAAACCAAATATGGGAATAAATCAAGGTAAAACTATAAACACTCGATTGACAACAATGTTCCCACACTGGCCATATCCAAATATGGTTAACCGCCCACACGGAGAAACTACATGAGAAATTAACACCAAAAGCCTCACACAATATAATGTAACTCAGGCACACTACAGCTGCTATAATATATATATAACATACAAAATCTTATATCATACAACTGGATGCTATATTAAAGAACAAGACAATAAAGTAATATGAGAATCAAGAGTAATGGCAGAATCCTAGTGAGATTCGTAACAACCACCAAGCCTCCCTCAGCTGTACTGTGAGATAGATAGGTATTATCCAATACAGATGAAAATGTGTAGTCCGACATGACCTGTCTTCCATCCCACCATGGCTGCAGGGTGACTCCATCTAGGCGTTTGTGACTGTTGTCACGTCAGCACAACTGACCTTGTTTGTGCTAGACACCTAACTATAGCCAAACTTCTTTTGATGATGTCATTGACTGCTTCATGTCTGGCAATATTTCCCTGTGAATTACGACAGATGAGACCCTAGCTGTCATATTGGTCTGCCGATGCATAGCCACAGATACACACGTGTTCGTTGGAGATAGTGGTGGCAAGGCGCAGGGCAACACCAATACTTAGGGCCCGATGGTCCAGGCGGGTGCCCAAGGTGGAATAAGGGACAGTCAACAGGAAGTCACTAGCACGGGGAGCTTGCACAGCTAGGATGCACACTTTGTCCTTCCCACAACCTGCCTCCAGCAATGTCGTGGCAATGTTCTCCACTATGGAGCTATCCCAGTTGGCCTGTTTACAATAGTTTGGGAAAGTTGGTCGATGTTGAGAGTTGGCAAGATTGTCCCACTGGCCGGCTCCGTCCGCGAATTTGGGATAATAAATCCCAATGGAGTCTCATAAGTATTCTGGTAGAATTTCATTCACTAATTCACAGGTAATACTGGTCGAGGATAAGAATGCCGGCAATGATAACTGTGATGCCTTGTAAATACCTATTCTAACTGGGAGCATTGCTTGGTCCTCATCAAACAGGGAGAGGTTTAACACATACGTTCATGGTTATTGATTTTAGGAGTGCGTCAGATTCTGTTAGTTTTGGATGGTCGAAGGAGGGAGCACACCCTAGGAAATAGGTAAGCCTGGTCAAAGCCAGGCACCTTTTGAGGAGGAATAAAGCATCGTGGAATAAATAAAGCCCTTATTCTTCCTTCCGTCCTCCTCAGATCGTTCACCTTTTCTTCGAAGATTTCCTTAATGGCACTCGAGCCCAGAGGTGCCCCCAGCAGCACACTGTCGGTGGGAGCGATCACTGGGGCTCCTGGCAACATGGTTTGTACTGCATTTATGATTAGTTTGCTAAATGAGATGATTTCACACTTTGATGGGTTTAGGGTGAGTCCTAACCCTTCTTCCTTTACATTTCACCAGCTATAGAATCCATAGAAGGGACTCCTGTGCCATCGTGCAGGAACCAGATGTTGAGTTCGCTGGTCAACCTGCTTGTGAGCTCTTTAACGGCCTTACAGAAAAGGAAAGGGGTAAGAGGGTCTTCTTGCTGGACACCTGCAGAAACAACATCCTTTTCCCCTGACAACAGGGTCGATTCCCTATTTTATCCTGCTGAAATGAAGGGGGAGTAGACAAGGAAAGCTTGTTCGAACTGCTTCCAATACCGCATCTCTTTTTACCTTGTTGAAAGCATTTAAAAAGTGTAGTTTAACTAATGCCTTATTTCTGGGAGGTGCTTAATATAGGCTCGTGCTGTATGAGCTGCTGCTTCACAGCCATGGGGGACACCATAATCTAGTTGGTGGGATCGAAACATCGTTGCAGCTTCCGTGGGAATGTTTCTGATAACTGCCCTGCAAACGAGGCGCCGAAGTGTGTTACCCACGGCATTGGGTCTGACTCCACCATACTTCTTCTTAAGGGCACAAAGGGATGCTCCGAAGAAGAAGAAGGGGGTTTAATTGTATCTAGGATCAACCTAGAGAGGCAGTTGTTGACAAACTTCGTGACCTCTGATAGTAGTTTCTAGGCAGCTTCGCTGAGAACTGGGTTTGCCAACTCCTTGAGGTGCTGAGGTCTTTCTCCAGTGTATCCTTCTGCTGAGCCTGGCGGAAATGACATGATTTCTTTGAATACCTCTGACTCTTGGAGGAATAGATGTCCCATGTCTGGGACATTTGTGTCCCGAGCAGTGGGTTCCCATGGTACTCTGGGGGCGTGCTTCTCTCTCAGTAAGTCGGCAGTAGCGGTATTTATAGGTGCAATGTGTCTTCACTGGTAAGTAACCTAATTGCCCCTGCTGTGTTGCCCCTCTTCAATTTGTTTGGTTTCAAATTATCATTGGAACTCTTCGGTCTGCCATGGCAGATTTTGCGTTGAGGAGGGATGAGGATCAAGTTGTCAGCTCTGAGAAAATTATTTATTGCCCTAGTAACAGATGAGGCTAGCGACTTGCCTTCTCTTGCAGGTATGCCTAAGCAAACATTGCCAAACAGGAGCAAATTATGTAGTGCTTTGATGGAGGTCGGGGCATAAAGATTAGCAGACCGTTCATTTCCTGAGGTCTGTATATCTCCATTATCTTGAGGTTATCTTGAGATGATTTCGGGGCTTAGCGTCCCCGCAGCCCAGCCCTCGACCAGGCCTTCTTTTTGTTACACACTCCCCAGGAAGTAGCCCGTAACAGTTATTTAACTACCAGGTACCTATTTACTGCTAAGTGAACGGATAATCAGGATGAAAGAAACTGCCCATTTGCTTTCCTCCACTGGGGATTGAACCCGGAACCTCATGACTTTGAATCCGAAGCGCTGTCCACTCAGCTGTCACGCCCCTGCTGCAAATGGGTGCGCTGCTTTTGGAATGTGGGGAAGAGTTCTGGTGGTGGATGCTGTGGTGGCCCCCAGGAGGTCATCTGATGACAGAAAGTTTGCTGGGATGTGTAGGGCTGCCAGGAGGACCTGTTGGCCTTCTCTCTCTACAGGTTCTGTCCATGAACTCTCACAGCCGTTGTGTCTGCGCGGGTCCATCGCGTCTAAGGCGAAAACCTTGTCACGAACCCGACATGGTCCTCTGGGTGCATTGTTTCCAGGACAATGTTCTTGGCTGAGGGGTTCCTGATTAATTGGAGCAGTCTCCTGCACCCCCTGGGCGAGTTGAGACATCGGCGGGGCCTTGGTGGGGACTGGGAGGGCCCTGGGCCGGCGTGGCCTCGCGGGCCTCGATGGACCTCGCACCTGAGTAGACAGCGTTCTAGGGTCGTAGTACTAAGGGCCCAGGTTCGATCTCCGGCAGAGGCAGAAACAACTGGGCAAAGTTTCTTTTACCCTGATGCCGCTGTTCACCTAGCAGTAAATAGGTACCTGGGATTTACACAGCTATTATGGGCTTCTTCCTGGGGATGTGTTTATGTGTGTGTAAGAGAAATGTATGTCGTAGATATAATAAAGGATAACTCAATTAATTAGAAAGGTTGAGTCCAAAAGCTAATAGCTCGATTCTGCAGACACAAATAGTAAATATAAATAGTACACACACACACACACACACACGCACACGCACGCACGCACACACACACAGTGTGTGTGCGTGAGAGGTGTCAGGAGGCAGTAAACAGGTACATCCCGGCCCAAAAGGAAAAATCCGAGAAACAAAAGAAGAATCCATGGTATAATAGGGCATGTATAGAAGCAAAGAAACTGAACAAAAGGGCGTGGAGGAACTTCCGGAATAACAGAACACCAGAAAGCAGAGAGAGATACCAGAGAACCAGGAATGAGTATGTCAGGGTGAGAAGAGAAGCAGAGAAAAGTTATGAAAATGATATAGCAAACAAAGCCAAGACCGAACCAAAGCTACTCCACAGTCACATCAGAAGGAAAACAACAGTGAAGAACAGGTAGTGAAACTTTGAACAGGCGAGAACAGGTATACAGAGAATGACAAAGAGGTGTGTGAAGAACTCAACAAGAGGTTCCAGGAGGTCTTCACAACAGAACAAGGTGAGGTCACTGTGCTAGGAGAAAGGGAAGTAAACCAGGCGGCCTTGGAAAGGTTCGAAAATACGAGAGAGGAGGTCAAGAGACACCTGCTGGATCTGGATGTTAGAAAGGCTGTTGGTCCAGATGGGATCTCGCCATGGGTACTGAAAGAATGTGCAGAGGCACTTTGCTTGCCACTCTCCATAGTGTATAGTAAGTCACTGGAGACGGGAGACATTCCAGAAATATTAAAGATGGCGAATGTGGTCCCAGTATACAAAAAGGAGGACAGACAAGAGGCACTGAACTACAGGCCAGAGTCCTTGACTTGTATACCATGCAAGATGATGGAGAAGATCGCGAGAAAAACCTGGTATCACATCTGGAGAGAAGGGACTTCGTAACAAATCGCCAACATGGGTTCAGGGAGAGTAAATCTTGCCTGACTGGCTAAATAGAATTCTACGACCAGGTGACAAAGATTAAGCAAGAAAGAGAAGGCTGGGCGGACTGCATTTTCTTGGATTGTCGGAAAGCCTTTGACACAGTACCGCTTAAGAGGCTGGTACATAAGCTGGAGAGACAGCCAGGTGTAGCTGGTAAGGTGCTCCAGTGGATAAGGGAGTACCTCAGCAATAGGAAGCAGAGAGTTACGGTGAGGGGTGAGACCCCCGATTGGCGTGAAGTCACTAGTGGAGTCCCACAAGGCTCTGTACTCTGTCCTATCTTGTTTCTGATATATGTAAATGATCTCCCGGAGGGTATAAATTCATTTCTCTCAATGTTTGCAGACAATGCCAAAATTATGAGAAGGATTAAGACAGAAGAGGACTGTTTGAGGCTTCAAGACGACCTAGACAAGCTGAAGGAATGGTCGAACAAATGGTTGTTAGAGTTTAACCCAACTAAATGTAATGTAATGAAGATAGGTGTGGGGAGCAGGAGGCCAGATACAAGATATCATCTGGGAGAGGGAATTCTTCAGGAGTCAGAGAAAGAAAAAGACTTGGGGAATATCACGCCAGACCTGTCTCCTGCAGCCCATATCAAGAGGATAACATCAGCGGCATATGCCAGGCTGGCCAACATACGAACGGCCTTTAGAAACTTGTGTAAATAATCATTCAAAACTTTGTATACCACATATGTCAGGCCAATCCTGGAGTATGCAGCCTCAGCATGGAGTCCATATCTAGTCAAGGATATTAAACTGGAAAAGGTTCAAAGGTTTGCCACCAGACTAGTACCCGAGCTGAGAGGTATGAGCTACGAGGAGAGACTACGGGAATTAAACCTCACTTCGCTAAAAGACAGAAGAGTTAGGGGAGGGGGACATGATCACCACATTCAAGATTCTGAAGGGAATTGATAGGGTAGATAAAGACAGGCTATTTAACACAAGGGGCACACGCACAAGGGGACACAAGTGGAAACTGAGTGCCCAAATGAGCCACAGAGATATTAGAAAGAACTTTTTTAGTGTCAGAGTGGTTGACAAATGGAATGCATTAAGAAGTGATGTGGTGGAGGCTGACTCCATACACAGTTTGAAGTGTAGATATGATAGAGCCCAATAGGCTCAGGAATCTGTACACCTGTTAAATGACTGTTGAGAGGCGGGACCAAAGAGCCAGAGCTCAACCCCCGCAAACACAACTAGGTGAGTACACACCCGCACACGCACACGCACACACAGAATTTCTTTCCTAAGAGGCAGACAAGTTGAGCTCCAGCATATTTCAACAAATCCTAAGTATTGTAGTACAGGATGATGATAGTGAGTGGTGTCCCAAAGAACATAAAGGTATTGTGCTTTTGAGAAATAGGTGAGATAACAAGAATGTGCCAAGAGAAGTGAAAAATTGGATGAGAAAAAGTTGCCCTAGCGTTTCCAGTGCAGTGAACAACATTCAAGATGGCCGCCGGCAAAAGGAAATACAAAACAGAGCTTGATTTGGCTGGATTCAATGAAGAAAGCGTTGATGTAACCAGTCTATACAACAAGTTGGTAAAATTAGATAATATAGTGACCTCTCATATAGAAATAATTAGTGAATTGAAAGAAAGTAATGACCATTTAAATAGCAGTTGTATGTCTTGAGGGTTTAGTGAAAGACTTGTGCAAGGATAAGAATCAATTGGAAACAAATTGCAAAGCCATGGAAGAAGAAAATAAACTTTTAAAAATAGCTTTGGAAGAAGTTAAAGTAAATTTAAACATAAATGACTACAATAGGTTAGGTAAGGAAATTCAACAGGAGAAACAGCTTTTGTCAGCACAGATGGAGGAAGTTACACAGGGAATAGAACAGTGCAAGAAAGATATGCAACTCACCTATTCACAAGTGACCAAGGAGAACGAAAAAATTTAAGAAGCATTAAAGGAAGTCAAACACTGCAGCAACCAAGATAAAACAAACATTAGGCTGGAAGTGAGAAAAGAATTGGCATCTATCCCGAAGTTGGTGCAAAACACAGTTGATCGGAGTAAGTCCCTGATAATTTTTGGCTGCAAAGAAAAGGAGATAACATCTAGGTCAGAAAGAGCTGTAGAAGAAGCAAAAGTAGTAGATAAAATTGTTGGCCTCGTGGAAGGTCTTACAACCATAGAGAATGTGTGCGACTACAGGAGAATAGGCAGATATGTAAAAGGGAAAGTTCGACCTTTGAGAATCACCCTAAATGGTGCCAAACAGATGGAAGAAGTACTAAGGAATGCTAGAAAATTACAAAGTGATGAGGATGGGAAAGTGTGGTCGTTAAGACGAGATCTTTCAAAAGAAGATAGAGAAGCTGAAATTGAACCTCGCCGAGGCAAAACGTTCAAATGAGTGCAGGAGTGAAGAAGAAATCAATTCTTTTTTCTACAAAGTGATAGGGGTAGGCAGACCAGTAAAGTGGTACATAAAGGCAAACCAACAAAATCATTAGAGAGAGGGGGAGTGAAAAATAAGAAGAGGGGGAACAAGTTCCTGACGATTGCATACACCAACATAGATGGAGTAAGATCGAAGATACTGGAGTTAAGTGATGTAATACAGCTGCAGACACCAGACATTGTTGCACTCACGGAGACAAAACTTGAAGATGTTATTTTAAATGAGGTCATATTCCCAAGGGGCTACTCAATTTGGAGATGGGACAGAAAAATTAGGAAAGGCGGTGGCGTTGCTGTGCTGGCGAAAGAACACCTAAAGGTGAAGGAAATAATGACAGCCAATCCATAAGAAGTTGACATAATAGCACTAGAGATCTGCCATGAGGATGATAAACTAATGATGATAAATGCATATAGTCCACCGCCAAGCAGCACATGGTCAAAGGAGGAGCTAGATAGTAAACGAGAAGGTCTTATAACAATAATGAGAGAGATTATAGCGAGAGCGGATAACGATAGTTCATGACTGTTGATAGTCGGCGACTTCAACTTGAAATCCATAGACTGGGAAGCATATGAAGCTAAAACAGAAGATTTTTGGACCTGTAAATTTGTAGACCTCATCCTGGAAACATTCTTGTATCAACATGTTAAACAAGCTACGAGGATGAGGGAAGGGGACGTTCCCTCCATGCTAGATTTGATATTTACCAGGAAGGAGGAAGAAATATTTGACATTCAGTACCTTCCTCCCTTGGGTAAAAGTGACCATGTCTTTTTGGGAATAAAGTATGCAATGCGTTATAATCTGGAAGAAAATATGAAGGTTGATGCAATTGAAAAACCTGACTTTAGGAGAGGACATTATGGCAACCTTAGAATTTTTTTTAGTGAGTATAATTGGACAGACTTGATGCTAGGCAAGGAAGTGAATGAGATGTATGTCAAGTTTTGTGAAATATATGATAAAGGCACAAACAAATTTATACCAAAACTGAGATGCAGAACTAGGAAACAGGATTGGTTCAAGAGAAATTGCGAGAGGGCCAGAGACCAAAAGACACAGAAATGGAATCAATACAGGAAGAGGCCGAACCCCCAAACATACCAGCGATACAAAGATGCGAGAAACAACTACACGGCAGTGAAGAGAGAGGCCGAAAGAAATTTTGAAAAAAGGGATTGCAGACAAATGTAAAATAGAACCAGGTCTATTCTATAGATTCATAAACAACAAACTGTAGGTAAAGGATAATATTCAGAGGTTGAAAATGGGAAAAAGATTCACGAAAAGTGAAAAGGAAATGTGTGAAACATTAAACGAAAAGTTCCAAAGTGTGTTTGTACAAAATGAAATCTTCAGGGAACCAGATACAATAAGAATTCTAGAGAACAACATAGAGCACATAGAGGTGTCTAGAGACGAAGTTGAAAAAATGCTCAAGGAGATAATAAGAACAAAGCAATAGGTCCAGATGGAGTTTCACCATGGGTTGTGAGACAATGTGCACCTGAGCTCAGCATTCCTCTTCAACTGATTTTTCAGGCATCCCTGTTTACAGGAGTTGTAACTGATGAGTGGAAAAAGGCTAACATAGTTCCAATCTACAAAAGTGGAAGCAGGGAAGACCCCTTTAATTATAGACCTGTATCATTGACAATTGTAATAGTCAAAATATTGGAAAAAATAATTAAAACTAAATGGGTAGAACACCTGGAGAGAAATTATATAATATCACACAGACAGTATGGTTTTCGATCTGGAAGGTCCTGTGTATCGAATTTACTCAGGTTCTATGATCGAGCAACAGAGATATTACAGGAAAGAGATGGTTGGGTTGACTGTATCTATCTGGACCTAAAAAAGGCTTTCGACAGAGTTCCACATAAGAGGTTGTTCTGGAAACTGGAAAATATTGGAGGGGTGACAGGTAAGTTTCTAACATGGATGAAAAATTTTCTGACTGATAGAAAAATGAGGGCAGTGATCAGAGGCAATGTATCGGACTGGAGAAATGTCACAAGTGGAAAACCACAGGGTTCAGTTCTTGCACCAGTGATGTTTATTGTCTACATAAATGATCTATCAGTTGGTATACAGAATTATATGAACATGTTTGCTGATGATGCTAAGATAATTACAGTCTCCGTGGTGTAGTGGTAAGACACTCGCCTGGCGTTCCGCGAGCGCTATGTCATGGGTTCGTATCCTGGCCGGGAGGATTTACTGGGCGCAATTCCTTAACTGTAACCTCTGTTTAACGCAACAGTAAAATGTGTACTTGGATGAAAAAACGATTCTTCGCGGCAGGGGATCGTATTCCAGGGACCTGCCCGAAACGCTACGCGTACTAGTGGCTGTACAAGAATGTAACAACTCTTGTATATATCTCAAAAAAAAAATAAATAGGAAGGATAAGAAACTTAGATGATTGTCATGCCCTTCAAGATGACCTGGACAAAATAAGTATATGGAGCACCACTTGGCAAATGTAATTTAATGTTAATAAATGCCATGTTATGGAATGTGGAATAGGAGAACATAGACCCCACACCACCTATATAATATGTGAGAAATCTTTAAAGAATTCTGATAAAGAAAGAGATCTAGGGGTGGTTCTAGATAGAAAACTATCACCTGAGGACCACATAAAGAATATTGTGCGAGGAGCCTATGCCACGCTTTCTAACTTCAGAATTGCTTTTAAATACATGGATGGCGATATACTATAGAAATTGTTCACGACTTTTGGTAGGCCAAAGCTAGAATATGCAGCGGTTGTGTGGTGCCCATATCTTAAGAAGCACATCAACAAACTGGAAAAGGTGCAAAGACATGCTACTAAGTTGCTCCCAGAACTGAAAGGCAAGAGCTACGAGGAGAGGTTAGAGGCATTAAATATGCCAAAACTTGAAGACAGAAGAAAAAGAGGTGATATGATCATTACATTCAAAATAGTAACAGGAATTGATAAAATCGGTAGGGAAGATTTCCTGAGAACTGGAACTTTAAGAACAAGAAGTCATAAATTTAAACTAGCTAAACACAGATGCCGAAGAAATATAAGAAAATTCACTTTCGCAAACAGAGTGGTAGACGGTTGGAACAAGTTAGGTGAGAAGGTGGTGGAGGCCAAGACCTCAGTAGTTTCCAAGCGTTATATGACAAAGAGTGCTGGGAAGACGGGACACCACGAGCATAGCTCTCATCCTGTAACTACACTTAGGTAATTACACACACACACACAAACACACACGAGGCTTGTCCCAGAGTTACGAGGGATGGGATATGAAGAGCGTCTGAAGGAACTGAACCTTACCACACTAGAGAAAAGAAGGGAAAGAGGAGATATGATAGGGACATATAAAATACTCAGGGGAATTGACAAAGTGGAAATAGATGAAATGTTCACACGTAATAATAACAGAACGAGGGGACATGGGTGGAAACTGGAAACTCAGATGAGTCACAGAGATGTTAGGAAGTTTTCTTTTAGCGTGAGAGTAGTGGAAAAATGGAATGCACTTGGGGAACAGGTTGTGGAAGCAAATACTATTCATACTTTTAAAACTAGGTATGATAGGGAAATGGGACAGGAGTCATTGCTGTAAACAACCGATAGCTGGAAAGGCGGGATCCAAGAGTCAATGCTCGATCCTGCAAGCACAAAAAGGTGAGTACAAATAGGAGAGTACACACACACACACACACACACACACACACACACACACACACACACACACACACACACACACACACACACACACACACACACATACACATACACATACACATACACATACACACACACATACACACACATACACACACACATACACACACACACACACACACACACACACACACACACACACACACACACACACACACACACACACACACACACACACACACACACACATACACACATACACACATACACACATACACACACACACACACACACACACACATTACTCACATACCCACCAATTACAGCCAGCAATTTCATTAAATCATCCATGAATATTCAACCCGTTCTCGCAAATTCGTAAAGTCAATATTGACTTATTAACTACGTGCATAGGTGATATACTAAACATAATAGATACCCTTAAAAAGATTCATAGAAAACACCGACCTTACCTAACCTTGTTAGTATCTTAAGATAAGCATCTTATTGCTTCGTAATTACAATTATTACTTAACCTATACCTATTATAGGTTAGGTAATAATTGTAATTACGAAGCAATAAGATGCTTATCTTAACATACTAAGTAGGTTAGGTAAGGTCGGTGTTTTCTATGAATCTTTTTAAGGGTATCTATTATGTTAAGTATGTCACCTATGCACATATTTAATAAGTCAATATTGACTTATTCAATTTGCGAGAACGGGTTGGAATATTACACGAAGGAGATAAAGTTTCCCAAAATTAACTATCATTTGTTTAGTATATGTTAGCTACTCTTATTAGCTGCTTGTTCTTGAGTATCGTTCGTGTTCACTAGTTTTGTTCATATAATGTAGCTAACATCAAGAATATTATCATAACATATATTCAATCAGCAAAGTGTCCATATTCTGACGTTGCTCGCGGCTTACAGATGTGTTGAACAGTTTGTGTCATAATTATGGGGAAGGTGAGGGGGGGGAGGGCTGAGGGAGTAAGTTTGCTCTAGAAATGGAAAATAGTGGAAGGGAAGTAATAGAGGGAGATAGGAAGTAATATTTAGTGATGGAGTGAGGAGTGGAGGAAGGGTGGGAGAGGGACGGAGAGAAAGGAGAGCAAGTTGTGGAAGAAGACTAACAGAAGGGTAGATGGATAGAAGGGCGGTAAGGATGCAGGGACGAAAGGACGGAGCTTGTGAAAGAGGGAAGGAAATTGTAAGGGATTGAAGGACAAGTACTTATTCTCTACATTGACTAAAGAATAACTTGATATTTTACCTAAATTTCGACACATTGTTTGGTGTGAAGAAGGCAAGTTGAAACTGCAAAAGTCCTATTGGTCATTCAGGCAGCTCCTATTTATATCCACCCAGATATGTCATTCATATATGTCTAACTTAGCTTAAAGCAATCCATCAATCCCATGTCTATTATGTGACCTGGAAATCTGTCCCATAAAACGACAACCCTGAACTCAAACCAGTATATACTCATGATATACTTAATTCTTAAAGTTTCCAATGTTTATCAACTGTCTCGAGTTGTATTTTGGGTTGATATAATTAAAATCTTTTTCATATACTTTGGGGTACTACTTCTTGTAGAATTGTTGGGACCCAGTGACTCAAAGAAGAAAATAACAAGTATTCAGAGAAGACCTTACAGATTATCCCTGAACACTTGTTGAGCATTTTCTTATCCTGTAGCCTTTTTTGTCTTTTATGCAATGTGATGTGTTTTTGACACATTGGAAAGGAGAGAAGGATGCTTGATGCATAGGACGAAGGGGTTATTCTATAATTATTAAATGCTAATAATTGTTTTATTAATAAAAAAAATTTAAGTGCTATTAACATTTACAATAATATAATTCATATTTATGAACCAATGTCTATCTGAAAGAAAATATATCATTCTTTTCCTTGGTCATACCTTGGCGGGGTTTGGGGAGTTCTGCTACTCCCAAAAACTCTTAAACTCCCCAGAAAGTAGAGTTCTGTTACTCTCACAAGTTCTGACTAGTGAAGGTTTGGTCCAACAAGTGGAGGAGTTTGGAGAGGCCCGCATGCCCCCGTATCTACCACAGCCAGGTTGGTCCGGTATTTCTTGAAGAAAACTATCAAGTTTGTTCTTAAATATTTACACGTTTATACCGGCAATATTTCTTATGCTCGCTGGGAGGATGTTGAACTACGGTAGACCTCTGATGTTTATACGGTGTTCTCTGATTAGGCCTATGGCACCTCTGTTCTTCACTAGCTCTGTTCTGCGTTTACTTCCATATCGTACACTCCAGTGTGTTATTTTATTGTGTAATTTTGGGACCACTCTCTCCAGTATTTTCCATATATATATATATATATTACTTTATACCTCTCTCGTCTCCTTTTTATAGAGTTCATTTGAAGAGCTTTGAAACGATCCCAACAGTTTTCGTGCTTTACCGTGTCTTCTCTGTATTGCCTCTATAGCAGCAATCTTTCCTGCTCTGAAGGGGGAAGTGAGTATATTTCAATACTCAGATATAAACTTGGAAGAACAACTTGAAAAGCCAAACCTGAACCAATGCCTGGACTAGAAATATGATCAAACCACATACCTCTAAGAAAAAAGAGGAAGACATTCAGACTGGAATGAGAATGACGTTCACTCTATAGACAAAGAAAATGAATCGCAGAACTGCTTGAATGCCCCGCCCTATCTCAAGAACGACAAAGAAGACTATGTTAGAGAAATTAAAACGATTGAATTTAAGCTACAAGAATCATATAAAATCCAGGAGAGGCAGAGAGAGCCAGAGACAATCAGCGAAATAGAGAGAAATCCAAAATACTTTTTCTCCTATGCAAAATCTAGAACAAAAACTACATCTAGTGTTGAGCTTCTGCGAAAGGGAGATGCTTGCACAGATGACACAATACTGAGACAACAGTACGATTCCGTTTACAGTGAGCCCCCCAAACACGCTAAAGATTCGTAACCCAAACAAATTCTTCATGAATGTGATACCAAAATCAAATCATATCAGAGGTAACCCTAATTCTAATTGATTTTGAATTAGCATTAACAGTATGCCTATGTATTCTGCACCAGGCCATATTTCCTGGAACTCCATGTTTATCAAGTTCGGTAAAAAAAAACACTATCGGTGGCCCTAACCATTTTTTTTGAGATGGAGCTTAGATACTGATGTCATCCCTGACAACAACAGATATAACAGCACTCAATAAAATTTAATTGAAATTGAAATAAGTTTATTGAGGTACAAAACCACACAATGGGATTAGGTAGCTCAAGCTTTTCTCACCACGTTCAGTTCAACGTTTTCATATATAAATAGACATATGTAACAATCACCATATTACGGAACATTCTGATTGATAAACATATACATTTCTTCCTTTACACATGCCGTATGTTACCAGACGTACACATAAACCCTTTTATGACTAGGTACAGAGACATTAGACATTCAGACAATTCAATAAAATTACAATCATGGTGTAAAATTATTAAATCTCTCCAGAATATCATCAATCTCATCAGAACATCACCAGACCTTAAGATGAGGTTAAGATACATCTGTTGTATTTGGACACAAGAAAGGCTGTTGGTCCAGACGGAATCGCACCATAGAAAAGTGTGCAGAAGTAGTTTGCCTGCCACTCCCCATAGTGTATAGTAGGTCATTAGAGACGGGAGACTTACCAGAAATATGGAAGACGGGTAATTTAGTCCCAATAAACAAAAAGAGCGATAGGCAAGACACATTGCACTACAGGTCTTTACTTGTATACTATGCAAGGTGATTGGAGAAGATCGTGAGAAAAAACTAGTAGCATATCTTGAGAAAAAGGACTTCGTGATACACCACCAACATGGGGTTCAGTGATGGTAAGTCTTGCCTCACAGGCTTAATAGAATTCTACGATCAGGGGACAAAGATTAGGCAAGAAAGTGAAGGGGTAGGCAGACTGCTTATTCTTGGACTGTCGGAAAGCCTTTGACACAGTACCCTATAAGAGGTTGGTGCATATGTTGGAGAAACAGGCAAGAGTAACTTTAGGGTGTTCCAGTGGATTAAAAGGTACCTAAGCGATAGGAAGCAAAGAGTTACTGTGAGAAGTGGAACCTCAGACTGGCATGAAGTCACCATCGAAATACCACAGGGTTCTGTACTCGAACCAATCCTATTTCTGAAATACGTATTTGATCTTCCAGAGGATTTAGACTCATTCCTCTCAGTGTTTGCTACTGATGCCAAAATTGTGAAAAGGATTAAGAAAAAGAAGGACAGCATGAGGCTTCAAGAAGACCTGGACAAACTGAAGGAATGGTCCAACAAATCGATGTTAGAGTTTAATCCAAGCAAATGTATTATAATGAAGATAGATGTAGGGATCAGGAGGCCAGATACAAGGTTCCATTTGGGAGATGAAATTCCTCTAGAATCAGAAAGACACTGACTTTGGGATTGATATCACTCCAGACCTTTCCCACGAAGCCTATATGAAGAGTATAACATCAGCGGAATATGCCAAGTTAGCCAACATAAAAACGGCCTTAAGTAACTTGTGTAAGGAATCATTCAGAAAATTGTATACCACATATGTCACACCAGTCCTGAAGTATGCAGCACCAGCATGGAGTCCATAACTCGTCAAACATAAGACTAAACTGGAGAAGTTCAGAGGTTTGTCACCAAACTATTACCCGAACTGAGGGGGGAATGAGCTACGAGGAGAGACTACGGAAATTAAACCTCACGCTACTGGAACACAGAGGAGTTAGTGCTGACATGATCACCACATACAAGATTCTCAGAGGAGTTAATAGGGAAGATAAAGACAGTTTATTTAACTGTCTTTATCTATCGTGCGTGCACATGAGGCACGCACACTAGGAGACAAAGGTTGAAATAGAAGGCCTAAATGAGCCAGAGAGGCATTAAAAGAACAATTATAGTGTTATCTTGAGGTTATCTTGAGATGATTTCGGGGTTTTAGTGTCCCCGCGGCCCGGTCTTCGACCAGGCCTCCACCCCCAGGAAGCAGCCCGTGACAGCTGACTAACACCCAGGTACCTATTTTACTGCTAGGTAACAGGGGCATAGGGTGAAAGAAACTTTGCCCATTGTTTCTCGCCGGCGCCTGGGATCGAACCCAGGACCACAGGATCACAAGTCCAGTGTGCTGTCCACTCGGCCGACCGGCTCCCTAAAAAAGCATGTCAGTATAGTTAACAAATGGAATGTATTAGGCAGTGATATGGTGGAGGCAGAGTCCATACGCAGTTTCAAATGTAGATATGATTGAGCCCCATAGGCACAGGAACCTGTATACCAGTTGATTGACAGTTGAGAGACGGGACCAAAGAGCCGAATCTCAACCCTGCAAGCACGACTAGGTGAGTAGAACTAGGTAAGCACACACACACACACACACACACACACACACACACACACACACACACACACACACACACAAACCAAAAGGTTAGCATACCGAAAGGGAAACTATGAGGGGATAAGAAAATTCCTAACAGATATAGCATGGGAAACAGAGCTCAGGGGAAAGACGGCCCAAGATATGATGGATTACATCACGCAGAAGTGCAAGGACGCAGCAAACAAGTTTGTCCCAGTCCAAAAGGAAAACAGAGAAATGAAAATGAGAAACCCATGGTTTAATCAGAGATGTAGGCTAGCTAAGCTGCAAAGTAAAAGGGCATGGAGAAACTATAGGAATAACAGGACACTGGAGAGCAGAGAAAGATAACAGAATGCCAGGAATGAATATGTCAGGATGAGAAGAGAGGCAGAAAGACAATACGAAAATGACATCGCAAGCAAGGCAAAGACTCAGCCTAAATTGTTGCATAGCCACATTAGGAGAAAAACAACAGTAAAGGAGCAGGTTATGAGATTAAGGATAGGGGCGGAAGGATTCACTACAAATGACAAGGAAGTGTGTGAGGAATTGAATAAGAAATTCCAGGAGGTCTTCACCTTAGAGCAAGGAGAAATTCCAGAGGTAAGTGAGGGAATAGCTAACCAGGAACCACTGGAAGAGTTTGAGATTACCAGTGGGGAAGTAAGGAAGTGTTTACTAGAGTTGGACGTGACGAAGGCTGTAGGCCCAGATGGAATCTCCCCTAGGGTTCTAAAGGAAGGAGCAAGAGAACTGTGCCTACCACTCTCCATAGTGTATAACAAATCACTGGCAACAGGGGAACTGCCAGATATTTGGAAAGCAGCTAACGTAGTCCCGATATACAAGAAAGGGGATAGACAGGAGGCACTGAACTACAGGCCAGTGTCCCTAACCTGCATACCATGCAAGCTGATGGAGAAGATTGTGCGAAAAAAACTAGTGGAGCATCTGGAGCGAAGGAACTTTGTAACACAGCATCAACATGGGTTCAGGGATGGCAGGTCCTGCCTCACAGGGTTACTTGAATTCTACGACCAGGCAACAAAAATAAGGCAAGAAAGAGAAGGGTGGGCAGACTGCATATTTTTGGATTGTCAGAAAGCCTTTGATACAGTGCCACACAAGAGGCTAGTGCGAAAGTTGGAGATGCAGGCTGGAGTGAGAGGGAAGGTACTCCGGTGGATAGAGGAGTACCTAAGCAACAGGAGACAACGAGTCTGTGTGAGGGGTGAGGTCTCAGATTGGCGAGACGTCACAAGTGGAGTCCCGCAGGGGTCAGTCCTTAGACCTATACTGTTTCTGGTATATGTAAATGATCTCCCAGAGGGTATAGATTCGTTCCTCTCAATGTTTGCCGACGATGCAAAAATTATGAGGAGGATTGAAACAGAGGATGATAGTAGGCTACAAGATGACCTGGATAGACTGAGTGAATGGTCCAACAAATGGCTGTTGAAGTTCAACCCGAGTAAATGCAAAGTAATGAAACTAGGCAGTGGAAACAGGAGGCCAGGCACAGGATACAGAATAGGAGATGAAGTACTTAATGAAACAGACAGAGAGAAAGATCTAGGAGTTGATATCACACCAAACCTGCCTCCTGAAGCCCACATAAAGAGAATAACGTCTGCGGCATGTGCGAGGCTGGCTAACATCAGAACGGCGTTCAGGAACCTATGTAAGGAATCATTCAGAATCTTGTACACCACATATGTAAGACCAATCCTGGAGTATGCGGCCCCAGCATGGAGCCCGTACCTTGTCAAGCACAAGACGAAGCTGGAAAAAGTCCAAAGGTATGCTACTAGACTAGTCCCAGAACTAAGAGGCATGAGTTATGAGGAAAGGCTGCGGGAAATGCACCTTACGACACTGGAAGACAGAAGAGTAAGGGGGGACATGATCACAACCTACAAAATCCTCAGGGGAATCGACCGGGTAAACAAGGATGAACTATTCAACACTGGTGGGACGCGAACAAGGGGACACAGGTGGAAGCTGAGTACCCAAATGAGCCACAGAGACGTTAGAAAGAACTTTTTCAGTGTCAGAGTAGTTAGTAAATGGAATGCATTAGGAAGTGATGTGGTGGAGGCTGACTCCATACACAGTTTCAAATGTAGATATGATAGAGCCCAATAGGCACAGGAATCTGTACACCAGTTGATTGCGGTTGAGAGGCGGGACCAAAGAGCCAGAGCTCAACCCCCGCAAGCACAACTAGGTGAGTACAACTAGATGAGTACACACACACACACACAGTGCAGTGTTTCCACAGGACTACTGTGTTGTGTGGAAAGAGAGAGAAGGAAGAGGTGGGGGTGGTGTAGCTCTGCTGGTAAGAAAAGGCTGGGATTTTGAGGAAATGGTTATTCAGGGCTGTGAAGGTTTCAGTGACTATATAACAGGTACAATAGCAACAGGAGGACAAAAAATTGTAGTCGCAGTCATATATAACCCGCCGGCATTAAATGACAGAAGACCCAGACAGGAATATGATAGAAGCAACATGGCCACCATTAACATAATAGAGAGAACAGCATCTCTCGCTAGTAGGAATGGATCTGGACTACTAATCATGGTGGATGTCAACCATGGGAAGATAGATTGGGAGAACAGAGACTCACATGGAGGACCAGATACATGGAGAGCTAAGCTGCTGAACGCGGCAACAAGAAACTTTCTTAGCCAGCATATCAAGGGACCGACAAGAATGAGAGGGGAGGATGAACCAGCTATGCTTGATCTGATATTTACCCATAATGAGTGGGAGATAAAGGAGGTTAAGATGGAAGTACCCATAGGAATGAGTGATTACACTGTATTGATCTTTGAGTACTTGGTAGAGCTAGGACTTATCTCCCCCCAAAAATACATAGAAAACAAAAGACTGGCATACCGAATGGGGAATTATGAGGGGATGAGAAGTTTTCTAAGGGATATACCATGGGACACAGACCTCAGATCTAAGTCGATACAAGACATGATGAACTATGTCACCCAAAAGTTTCAGGAGGCGGTAAGCAGATACATCAAGGCCCAAAGGAAAAAATCCGAGAAGCAAAAGAAGAATCCATGGTTTAACAGGGCATGTATGTTAGCAAAGGTACTGAACAAAAGGGCGTGGAGGAACTTTCGAAATAACAGAACACCAGAAAGCAGAGAGAGACACCAGAGAACCAGGAATGAGTATGTTAGTGTGAGAAGGGAAGCAGAGAAAAATTATGAAAATGATATAGCAAGCAAAGCCAAGACCGAACCAAAGCTAATACACAGGCACATCAGGAGGAAAACAACAGTGAAAGAACAGGTAATGAAACTTAGAACAGGCGAGGACAGGTATGCAGAGAATGACAAAGAAGTGTGTGAGGAACTCAACAATAGGTTCCAGGAGGTCTTCACAATAGAACAAGGTGAGGTCACTGCGCTAGGAGAGGGGGCAGTAAACCAGGCGGCCTTGAAAGGGTTCGAAGTTACGAGAGATGAGGTCAGGAGACACCTGCTGGATCTGGATGTGAGAAAGACTGTTGGTCCAGACGGGATCTCACCATGGGTATTGAAAGAGTGTGCAGAGGAACTCTGCTTGCCACTCTCCATAGTGAATAGTAGGTTACTGGAGACGGGAGACCTACCAGAAATATGGAAGGTGGCTAATGTGGTCCCAATATACAAAAAGAGTGACTGACAAGAGGTACTAAACTGCAGGCCAGTGTCCTTAACTTGTATACCATGCAAGGTGATGGAGAAAAACGTGAGAAAAAATCTAGTAACACATCTGGAGAGAAGGGACTTCGTGACAAATCGCCAACATGAGTTCAGGGAGGGTAAATCTCACCTTACTAGCTTAATAGAATTCTACGATCAGGTGACAAAGATTAAGCAAGAAAGAGAAGGTTGGGCAGACTCCATTTTTTTGGACTGTCGGAAAGCCATTGATACAGTCCCTCATAAGAGGCTGATAAATAAGCTGGAGAGACAGGCAGGAGTAACTGGTAAAGTGCTCCAGTGGATAAGGAAATACCTAAACAATAGGAAGCAAAGAGTTACACTGAGGGGTGAGACTTCAGATTGGCCTGAAGTCACCAGTGGAGTCCCACTGGGCTCTGTACTCGGTCCTGTCCTGTTTCTGATATACGTGAACGATCTCCCGGTGGGTATAGACTCATTCCTCTTAATGTTTGCTGACGATGCCAAAATTATGAGAAGGATTAAGACAGAGGAGGACAGCTTGAGGCTTCAAGAAGACCTAGACAAACTAAAGGAATGGTCAAACAAATGATTGTTAGAGTTTAACCCAAGCAAATGTAATGTAACGAAGATAGGTGTAGGGGGCAGGAGGCCAGTTAAAAGGTTTCATTTGGGAGATGAAATTCTACACGAGCCAGAGAGAGAGAGAGACTTGGGGGTTGATATCACGCAAGACCTGTCCCCTGAAGCCCATATCAAGAGAATAACATCAGCAGCATATGCCAGGTTGGCTAACATAAGAACGGCATTTAGACACTTGTGCAAGGAATCATTCAGAACTTTGTATACCACCAATGTCAGACCAATCCTGGAGTATGCAGCTCTATCATGGAGTCCATATGTAGTCAAGCATAAGGCCAAACTGGAAAAATTCAAAGGTTTGCCTCCAGACAAGTACCCGGGCTGAGAGGTATGAGCTTATGTGACGGTGTCCCCCCCCTTATATTCCTCCCACGCCTGCAGTAAGAGTCATGTCCACTTTACCCGAGCGTTCTCTACGTCGCAGGCATCAGTTTGATATATGTGGGAGAATGTAGTGTTCTCGAAGTGCCGAGAAATTTATAAAAGAAGAGTATTTTGGGCTGTGGTTTAGGCCCTTTAGGAAGCCAATATGGCGCTGGCTCTTCTGTTTTTCCGCCAAAACTGTGTGACGTCAGTGACACCAGATTGGTCACCGACAGCGACGTGGCACAGGGAGCCAATGAAAACCTCCCATGGCGAATATGACGTCACGAAGGAAGGGGGGTCCGGTCAGAGAGCCACGGCGGCGCCATCAATCTAAGACAGCACGTCAAGGAGGTCGGACGTGCGCTGGGGGGTCCTGTCAGTTGGACAGTTTACCCCGTCTACGGAGGACTTACGCATCACCCGTGGTCTGCCATCACCTGTGGGGTCTTCCTTCGTTCATGTGTTGGACCAGAGAAGGAATTGACAGAATATTGAGCAACAAGTGCTCCAGGAACAGGTGTTGTGCAAGAGTGGAGTCTAGGCAGCGACGTATGCGACGGCTGATAGCTCCACAGTGATGACGTAGTGGCTGGGCCAATCCTCCGGAGGGAATCAGTCTGACACGACACGTCAAGGTGGTTGGACATGCGAAGATTGGTCCTGTCAGTTTGACAGTTGTTTCCCGCTCCTGTGGATTTTACACGTCACCCGAAGTCTGCAAGTACTCTGTGAGGTCTTCCTTCGTTCATGTGTTGGACCAGAGAGGGAATCGACTTGATATTGAGCAACAAGTGCTCCAGGACAGGTACTGTGCAAGAAGAAGTGAAGTCTGTGCAGTGACGTATGCGACGTCTGAGGCAGTTCACCCGTTTGTGACGGCGTAGTGGCTGGACCGAGCCACCGGGAAGCAGTGGAAGAAGAAAACTATTCGGGAATCTGAACGACTGCAGCCGAGACGTAGACAGGCAGCCGTAGCTGGGAGGAGAAGTTGACGGCCGGGAGACCGACTCCAACCCTACAAGAAGTCGAGGAGGAGCACGGACCTGCAGTGAAAAGGCACGGAGACGACGCGCTTATGGTGGGACGTTGATTGAGTTCCTGGAGGACACGACAGGGTGTGTGTGGGGGCGTTCCCTACACGAGGCAGGAGCCTGGACCAGGAGCTACAACTCAACTCTCACCAGAGGATAGGTGGAAGTAGGTGATTCTAGTTTCCCTCCCAATTCCCCTTTAGTCAGCTATATTATTTAGCCAGAGTATTTTGTATGTCGTGAGCAAGGCTCACCTATGTCACAGTAAGGCACCAGTGTGCAGAGTGGGACTACATAGAGTACCCACGGAATTTATGATTATTATTGGTGTGTGCAGGCACCTGGAGTAATTGATGAATATACTGTGTTGATAATGTCTTTCATGAGACTTTAATATGATCAGTTATTTAGTGAGAGAATATATATAAATAAGCCAGTATTTGGAGTTAAGCTATGTGCTCAGTAACTATGTTATTACCATTATTGATGTCTATGATTCATCCATATATATATATATGTCTATGCTTGTGTATTGAATAATCATTCATGTGTGCAGGGATTAATTGTGTTATCGCCCACGAAAGGAATTAATGAGAACTCCAGTGATATATACTTGCACACGTTATCATTAAATGAAGGGCAGTGTGATATACCATGATAGTGAGTTATTGTGTCCATTTATATAGAAATGTTTGATTGAGCTCAAGATCAGTGCAGCGAAGTATTTACGTGCTATTGTCGCAACTATTGTGTGTTCGAACTCCTAGTGATCTTTGAGGACTTACAGAAACAGAGCGCGTGACGCCAGGAAAACAAGCAATAAACATTCGCGCGGTGGGAGTTGCCCAGCTGATTTTGACATTGACGTGAGGGGGAGCATTGCCGACTTGGCGAGTTCATGATTATATGTGGGAACGAGCGACTCCCGCCTGAAACAGCTGTTTGCTTATTGATATAATCTTGTGATGTCTTTGAATGAGTTTTAAGTAAAATACAAAGTACATTGGTGTTTATATCATCCCCTCCATATTTCTTGTGGCTATATAATACCTGACAGCAGATCGTGATAGAAGTAAATACCTGCCTGATATCAGACATATTGAGTGTGCTCTTGCCAATGTTACCACAATTCAACAAAACCACTGACGTGTTACTGGACACCGGAAACACCAGTTGGCGACCTTGTGGTTAGTAGTAGAGCCCATGACGGGGCGGGCACACAATAGTTAAGTGAACAAGTTGTGTTCCCACTCCTTCTCGATCAGAGGCCGGTTGGGATTGACTGGGATACACTCCTGGCGTACAGTGGCGCCGCGAGGATAGAGTGAAGACCCACAGGGCTACGGTGAGTGACCTTGAGTATACTGTTACTCGCCCCTTCCCCCTCTCATTGGAGGTGAACCCCGACATTGGCGACCTCTCCAGGATTAAGTACTTATACTGTCGCTTACCGAGAAACCCCGACATTGGCGACCTTGCCAGGATTAAGTACTTATACTGTCGCTTACCGATAATCCCCGACATTGGCGACCTTGCCAGGATAACGATCAAGATAAAGGTTGCAGTTGTGGTACTTGGCAGTGGTATTAGGTATCAGGTACAGGTTATTACTCATAGCACAAGATGGAGGATGATAAAGTAACAAGGTTCATTGACACTAGGGATGAGCAGGTGCTGGAGGAGTGCACCAAGGCACAGTTACAGTCAATAGCAGACCATTTTGGGATAAAGTTGAGATCTTCCAGAGTGGGAAAGAGAAGACTGGAGATCATGGCACAGCTCAGGGCACGTGACGAAGCTTTGGGGGAGGTACGGCCACAAACACCTGCCAGTATGGGAGGACACCTGAGCATTGGTGGAAGCAGCAGGGGATCCAGTGGCAGCAGGCGCAGCGTTAAGCTGGAGATAATGAAGCTGCAGCTGGAAGCACAACAGCGCAAAGAAGAGCGAGAGGCACAGCAGCGCAAAGAAGAGCGAGAGGCACAGCAGCGCAAAGAAGAGCGAGAAGCAGAAGCGCAGCTGAGGAGAGAAGAAGCACAGCTGAAGCGTGAGGAGCGAGAAGCACAGCTGAAGCGTGAGGAGCGAGAAGCACAGCTGAAGCGTGAGGAGCGAGAAGCACAGCTGAAGCGTGAGGAGCGAGAAGCACAGCTGAAGCGTGAGGAGCGAGAAGCACAGCTGAAGCGTGAGGAGCGAGAAGCATAGCTAAGACGAGAGGAGCATGAGCGAGAAGCTAGGCTGAAACAGCAGGAAATAGAAGCTAACAAGGATGTCGAGCTGAAGCGAGCTGAGCTAGGACTAGCTCCACCTGCTCCGCCACAGCAGGAAGACCGCCGAGTGAGGGAGCGAGATTTGCCGGTCTTAGTACCAAATGAAGCTGAAGGTTTCTTCGACCACTTCGAAAGGGTTGCTACTTTGAAGAAGTGGCCGAGGGCGGAGTGGGCGGAGCTGGTTCAGAGTAGGCTCACCGGTGAAGCTCGTGAAGCCTACAATATGCTCGACCTCCAAGAGTGTACCAACTACGATGCTGTAAAGAGAGCTGTGCTCCATTCTTTCAAGCTCACGCCGGAATGTTACAGGAAGAGATTCAGGGAATGTACCCGTTCGCCAGGAAAATCTTATGCGGAGACGGCGAGGGACATGGAGAGGAAATTCCTTAAGTGGCTGGAGTCTGAAGGAGCGAAGTCGGCTGAAGAGGTCAAGAGGCTCATGGTCATGGAGAAGTTTATGTCCGTGCTCTCTCCTGAGATCAGGGTTAGAGTAAGGGAGGCGGACATTAAGGACCTGAGAGCCGCGGCCGACAGAGCCGACATGCTGGAAGAAGCTCTGCGACCACACCGAGAGGGACAGCGCCGATCGCCCAAACACTCCGGAAATGGTAGAAGTTATAGAAGGACGGACGGATGGAGCACAGGAGCGAGTTCTCCTGAGTCCCCCCTCTCGAGTGGAGACAGGAGAGGCTCAAAGAGTGCTGTGGAGCCGGTAGAGAAGTCCCAAGCTGAGAACTCAGGAGCTGTTGCCGAAACGGAGGAGTCGATGAATGGCGCGAGGAGGATCCACAGAAGAAGAAGGATCCGCTGCTACAACTGCGGAATATTCGGACATGTCGCGCGGGAATGCAGACACCTTGAGCAGCGGGGGAACGTGGCTTTCGTGAGGGTCGAGGACCAGATGGCCGAGAGGGTGCGGGATGAACCCGTACTGAGTGGGGAAAAAAGAGTTCACCCATTCGTGTGTGAGGGAACCGTAAGGATGGGGGACGCAGACCCCCATCCCGGTGAAGATATTAAGAGACACTGGGGCAGATTTTACCCTGGTGAGCAAAACCCTGTTCCCCGAGGGTTACGAGAGTACCAGTGTGGGGGTGGCAAGTGTGACCACTGTGGGAGGCCCAGTGAGGATGCCCCTACACCTGGTGACTCTGAATTCTGATTATGGCTGCCAGACCGTTGTGGTGGGGGTCTGTGCATCAATGCCCAAGATGGAGGCACAAGTCATCTTGGGAAATGACGCATGTGGAGGATATGTCCTCCCGAATCTCGTGAAGGGCGAGGAGTGCCTAGAGCACTATAAGGAGACGGGCAGAGTGTTAGACGCCTGTGGGGACGAGAAAGGAATCGCCACGGTGGCGTTCCCGGTTTGTGCTGTGATGCCGAGGCAGCGCGAAGGACACGGAGGGTGTGGATCTGATAGTGCTGACGAGGAGACGTCCGACAATCTGGAAATCGATCACCTCTTCATGGGACCCGGAGAACGAGTGGAGGGCGAAGGCAGCCCAGATGGTGAGTTACAGGTGACCCTCACCAGTTCTCTAGGGGTAGACCGCACTCGTCTTGGAGAGTTGCAGCAGATAGAATTCCCCGAATTGATTCATGAGGCCAATGGAGGACGTGTTGGTCCTGAGAGGGCCACTCATTGTTACGTACAGGACGGTATGCTGATGAGAGTGTTCTGCACAGAGCTGGGAACTGAGTGGGATGAAGCAGTATGTCCTGCGTTATTTGCCATGCGTAACGCAGTGGTAGGATCGTTAGGTTTCTCACCTTTCCAGCTGGTGTATGGACAAGGGGTGCAAAGTCCTCTGTCCATGCTGAAGGAACAATGGACATCAGGAGTGACCGTGGGAACGGTCAACGGATATGTAAGGAGCGTTTCGCATTGGCGGCAGGAATACTGGTTGGAAATTAAACTCATCCAAGGGAAAGACAACGTAGTAGCAGATGCCCTGTCCTGTATGCACTAACCAGACATGACTCTTATTTTAAGGGGAGGGGTATGTGACGGTGTTCCCCCCCCCTTATATTCCTCCCACGCCTGCAGTAAGAGTCATGTCCACTTAACCCGAGCGTTCTCTACGTCGCAGGCATCAGTTTGATATATGTGGGAGAATGGAGTGTTCTCGAAATGCCGAGAAATTTATAAAAGAAGAGTATTTTGGCCTGTGGTTTAGGCCCTTTAGGAAGCCAATATGGCGCTGGCTCTTCTGTTTTGCCGCCAAAACTGTGTGACGGCAGTGACACTAGATTGGTCACCGACAGCGACGTGGCACAGGGAGCCAATGAAAACCTCCCATGGCGAATATGACGTCACGAAGGAAGGGGGGTCCGGTCAGAGCGCCACGGCGGCGCCATCAGTCTAAGACAGCACATCAAGGAGGTCGGACGTGCGCTGGGGGGTCCTGTCAGTTGGACAGTTTACCCCGTCTACGGAGGACTTACGCATCACCCGTGATCTGCCATCACCTGTGGGGTCTTCCTTCGTTCATGTGTTGGACCAGAGAAGGAATTGACAGAATATTGAGCAACAAGTGCTCCAGGAACAGGTGTTGTGCAAGAGTGGAGTCTAGGCAGCGACGTATGCGACGGCTGATAGCTTCACAGTGATGACGTAGTGGCTGGGCCAATCCTCCGGAGGGAATCAGTCTGACACGACACGTCAAGGTGGTTGGACATGCGAAGATTGGTCCTGTCAGTTTGACAGTTGTTTCCCGCTCCCGTGGATTTTACACATCACCCGAAGTCTGCAAGTACTCTGTGAGGTCTTCCTTCGTTCATGTGTTGGACCAGAGAGGGAATCGACAGGATATTGAGCAACAAGTGCTCCAGGACACATACTGTGCAAGAAGAAGTGAAGTCTGTGCAGTGACGTATGCGACGTCTGAGGCAGTTCACCCGTTTGTGACGGCGTAGTGGCTGGACCGAGCCACCGGGAAGCAGTGGAAGAAGAAAACTATTCGGGAATCCGAACGACTGCAGCCGAGACGTAGGCAGGCAGCCGTAGCTGGGAGGAGAAGTTGACGGCCGGGAGACCGACTCCAACCCTACAAGAAGTCGAGGAGGAGCACGGACCTGCAGTGAAAAGGCACGGAGACGACGCGCTTATGGTGAGACGTTGATTGAGTTCCTGGAGGACACGACAGGGTGTGTGTGGGGGCGTTCCCTACACGAGGCAGGAGCCTGGACCAGGAGCTACAACTCAACTCTCACCAGAGGATAGGTGGAAGTAGATGATTCTAGTTTCCCTCCCAATTCCCCTTTAGTCAGCTATATTATTTAGCCAGAGTATTTTGTATGTCGTGAGCAAGGCTCACCTATGTCACAGTAAGGCACCAGTGTGCAGAGTGGGACTACATAGAGTACTCACGGAATTTATGATTATTATTGGTGTGTGCAGGCACCCGGAGTAATTGATGAATATACTGTGTTGATAATGTCTTTCATGAGACTTTAATATGATCAGTTATTTAGTGAGAGAATATATATAAATATGCCAGTATTTGGAGTTAAGCCATGTGCTCAGTAACTATGTTATTACCATTATTGATGTCTATGATTCATCCATATATATATATATGTCTATGCTTGTGTATTGAATAATCATTCATGTGTGCAGGGATTAATTGTGTTATCGCCCACGAAAGGAATTAATGAGAACTCCAGTGATATATACTTGCACACGTTATCATTAAATGAAGGGCAGTGTGATATACCATGATAGTGAGTTATTGTGTCCATTTATATAGAAATGTTTGATTGAGCTCAAGATCAGTGCAGCGAAGTATTTACGTGCTATTGTCGCAAATATTGTGTGTTCGAACTCCTAGTGATCTTTGAGAACTTACAGAAACAGAGCGCGTGACGCCAGGAAAACAAGCAATAAACATTCGCGCGGTGGGAGTCGCCCAGCTGATTTTGACATTGACGTGAGGGGGAGCCTTGCCGACTTGGCGAGTTCATGATTATATGTGGGAACGAGCGACTCCCGCCTGAAACAGCTGTTTGCTTATTGATATAATCTTGTGATGTCTTTGAATGAGTTTTAAGTAAAATACAAAGTACATTGGTGTTTATATCATCCCCTCCATATTTCTTGTGGCTATATAATACCTGACAGCAGATCGTGATAGAAGTAAATACCTGCCTGATATCAGACATATTGAGTGTGCTCTTGCCACTGTTACCACAATTCAACAAAACCACTGACGTGTTACTGGACACCGGAAACACCAGTTGGCGACCTTGTGGTTAGTAGTAGAGCCCATGACGGGGCGGGCACACAATAGTTAAGTGAAAAAGTTGTGTTCCCACTCCTTCTCGATCAGAGGCCGGTTGGGATTGACTGGGATACTCTCCTGGCGTACAGTGGCGCCGCGAGGATAGAGTGAAGACCCGCAGGGCTACGGTGAGTGACCTTGAGTATTCTGTTACTCGCCCCTTTCCCCTCTCATTTTAGGTGAACCCCAACATTGGCGACCTCGCCAGGATTAAGTACTTATACTGTCGCTTACCGAGATACCCCGACATTGGCGACCTTGCCAGGATTAAGTACTTATACTGTCGCTTACCGATAAACCCAGACACTACGAGGAGAGACTACGGGAATTAAACCTCACGTCGCTAGAAGACAGAATAGTTAGGGGGGATATGATCACCACGTACATGATTCTCAGAGGAATTGACAGGGTAGATAAAAACGGGCTATTTAACACAAGGGGCACACGCACTAGGGGACACAGGTGGAAACTGAGTGCCCAAATGAGCCACAGAGATATTAGAAATATTTTGTTTAGTGTCAGAGTAGTTGACAAATGAAATGCATTAGGCAGTGATGTGGTGGAGGCTGACTCCATACACAGTTTCAAATGTAGATATGATAGAGCCCAATAGGCTCAGAAATCTGTACACCTGTTGATTGACTGTTGAGAGGCAGGACCAAAGAGCCAGAGCTCAACCCCTGCAAGCACAAATAGGTGAGTACACACACACACACACACACACACACACACACACACACACACACACACACACACACACACACACACACACACACACACACACACACACAGGAAAAGGTTCAAAGATTTGCCACCAGACTAGTACCCGAGCTGAGAGGTATGAGCTACAAGGAGAGACTACGGGAATTAAACCTCACTTCGCTGGAAGACAGAAGAGTTAGGGGGGACATGATCCCCACATTCAAGATCCTCAAGGGAATTGAAAGGGTAGATAAAGACAGGCTATTTAACACATGGGGCACACGCACAAGGGAACACAGGTGGAAACTGAGCGCCCAAATGAGCCACAGAGATATTAGAAAGAACTTTTTTAGTGTCAGAGTGGTTGACAAATGGAATGCATTAGGAAGTGATGTGGTGGAGGCTGACTCCATACACAGTTTCAAGTGTAGATATGATAGAGCCCAATAGGCTCAGGAATCTGTACACCTGTTGATTGACGGTTGAGAGGCGGGACCAAAGAGCCAGAGCTCAACCCCCGCAAGCACAACTAGGTGAGTACAACTAGGTGAGTACACACACACACACACACAGATGAGAAGAGAGGCAGAAAGACAATACGACAAGACTCAGCCTAAATTGCTGCATAGCCACATCAGGAGAAAAACAACAGTAAAGGAACAGGTTATGAAATTAAGGATTGGGGCGGAAGGATTCACTACAAACGACAAGGAAGTGTGTGAGGAACTGAATAAGAAATTCCAGGAGGTCTTCACCTTAGAGCAAGGAGAAATTACAGAAATAAGAGAGGGAATAGCTAACCAGGAACCACTGGAAGAGCTTGAGATTACCAGCGGGGAAGTAAGGAAGTGTTTACTAGAGTTGGATGTGACAAAGGCTATAGGCCCAGATGGAATCTCCCCTTGGATACTAAAGGAAGGAGCAAAAGAACTGTGCCTACCACTCTCCTCAGTGTATAACAAATCACTGGCAACAGAGGAACTGCCAGATATTTGGAAAACAGCTAACGTAGTCCCGATATACAAGAAAGGGGTTAGACAGGAGGCACTGAACTACAGGCCAGTGTCCCTAACCTGCATACCATAAAAGCTGATGGAGAAGATTGTGCGAAAAAAACTAGTGGAGCATCTGCAGCGAAGGAACTTTGTAACCCAACATCAACATGGGTTCAGGGATGGCAGGTCCTGCCTCTCAGGGTTACTTGAATTCTACGACCAAGCAACAAAAATAAGGCAAGAAAGAGAAGGGTTGGCAGACAGAATATTTTTGAATTGTCAGAAAGCCTTTGATACAGTACCACACAAGAGGCTAGTGAAAAAGCTGGAGATGCAGGCTGGAGTGAAAGGGAAGGTACTCCATTGGATAGAGGAGTACCTAAGCAACAGAAGACAACGAATCAGTGTGAGGGGTGAGGTCTCAGATTGGCGAGACGTTACGAGTGGAATCCCGCAGGGGTCAGTCCTTAGACCTATACTGTTTCTGGTATATGTAAATGATCTCCCAGAGGGTATAGATTCGTTCCTCTCGATGTTTGCCCATGATGCAAAAATTATGAGGAGGATTGAAACAGAGGATGATAGTAGGAGGCTACAAGATGACCTAGACAGACTGAGTGAATGGTCCAACAAATGGCCATTGAAGTTCAACCCGAGTAAATGCAAAGTAATGAAACTAGGCAGTGGAAACAGGAGGCCAGACACAGGATACAGAATAGGAGAAGAAATACTTAATGAAACAGACAGAGAGAAGGATCTAGGAGTTGATATCACACCAAACCTGTCTCCTGAAGCCCACATAAAGAGAATAACGTCTGCGGCATGTGCGAGGCTGGCTAACATCAGAACAGCGTTCAGGAACCTGTGTAAGGAATCATTTAGAATCTTGTACACCACATATGTAAGACCAATCCTGGAGTATACGGCCCCAGCATGGAGCCGTACCGTGTCAAGCACAAGACGAAGATGGAAAAAGTCCGAAGGTATACTACTAGACTAGTCCCAGAACTAAGGGGCATGAGTTATGAGGAAAGGCAGCAGGAAATACACCTTACGACACTGGAAGACAGAAGAGTAAGGGGACATGATCACAACCTACAAAATACTCAGGGGAATCGGCCGGGTAAACAAGGATAAACTATTCAACACTGGCAGGACGCGAACAAGGGGGACACAGGTGGAAACTGAGTACCCACATGAGCCACAGGGACGTAAGAAGGAACTTTTTCAGTGTCAGAGTAGTTATCTGATGGAATGCATTAGGCAGTGATGTGGTGGAGGCTGACTCCATACACAGTTTTAAATATAGATATGATAGAGCCCAGTAGGCTCAGGAACCTGTACACCAGTTGATTGACAGTTGAGAGGCGGGACCAAAGTGCCAAAGCTCAACCACGGCAAGAACAAATAGGTGAGTACAAATAGGTGAGAACACACAATGAGTTACAAGGAAAGGCTAAGGGAGCTGAACCTCACAACCCTGAAAAACAGAATAGTAAGGGGAGACATTATAACTACCTACAAAATTCTCAGGGGAATTAACAGGGTGGACAAAGACAAACTCTTTAGCAAGGGTGGAACACGAACGAGGGGACACAGGTGGAAACTTAGTACCCAGATGAGCCACAGAGACGTTAGATTTTTTTCCAGTGTCAGGGTAGTTAACAAATGGAATGCATTAGGAAGTGATGTGGTGGAGGCTGACTCCATACACAGTTTCAAATATAGATATGATAGAGCCCAATAGGCTCAGGAATCTGTACACCAGTTGATTGACAGTTGAGAGGCGGGACCAAAGAGCCAGAGTTCAACCCCCGCAAACACAACTAGGTGAGTACACGCACACACACACACACACACACACACACACACACACACACACACACACACACACACACACACACACATACACACGCACTCACGTTCACAGACACACACAGACACACGTTCGTTTGTTCGGTTCACGTTGCGCCGTGCTCGTCAATAAGACTTCATATCTCGGGACATCAAAGGGATTCACGGGAAATTCGGTGTTCAATGATAATACAAAGTGCAACACACCACTTTGAAACTAGAAAACTTATGGATAGTGTCCAATAGTGCATATTAGACAAGATCAGGGGTACGACATCTGTGCCAGGACAAGCACGTGGGCCACTGATGGTCAGAGTGTACACAACTAGATGTGATAGTGAAGATCATAAAACAAATAGTGAATAGGGTTTTGAAGAAGTGATTCTAAACGTGTGGCATTGAACTATATCAGTGCCAAGAGGAATAAGAAGCAGAATACTGGCGACAGAATACTGGCGACAGATATATAGCGACAAGTTGGAGGGACCTACGCCTGGCAGCGGCGTGGATGGAGACAGCAGGCCTACACACCACTGTCAACAGTACTTAACACCTGTTTGTGCTGTGGGATGTTTTGAATTGGTGGTAAGGTAAGGCCTCTCACAAAGCCAGTCAGTCAATCGGTGTAGTGTTATTGATTTTTAATAGTTAGTCGTGGATATAAGTTAACAAACGGAAACGAATATCAAGGGAAATGTGCGGCTCATGTGGGATCTAGTTTCTGATACCCAAGTGTGACAAAAAAAACCGCCCTACACCGGGACAACTCTCCCCCCCCCCTTCCCTCGCCCCCACTTCCTCCCACCAGAGCAACAACAGTTCACACACGGCCTCCCAACCATATGGTCCACACCCTCTCATAACCTTCCCACTCTAATCCCCCCACACACCCTCACTATCCCTTACCTCTCTCCCACCTCCCTCCCCCCCCCCCCCAATACACACTCAGACACACCTCTCTTTCCCCTCCCTCTCTCTCTGTCTCTCTCTCTGTCTCTCTCTCTCTCTCTCTGTCTCTCTCTCTCTCTCTCTCTCTCTGTCTCTCTCTCTCTCTGTCTCTCTCTCTCTCTGTCTCTCTCTCTCTCTGTCTCTCTCTCTCTCTCTGTCTCTCTCTGTCTCTCTCTCTCTCTCTCTCTCTCTCTCTCTCTCTCTCTCTCTCTCTCTCTCTCTCTCTCTCTCTCTCTCTCTCTCTCTCTCTCTCTCTGTCTCTCTCTCTCTCTCTGTCTCTGTCTCTCTCTCTCTCTCTCTCTGTCTCTCTCTCTCTCTCTCTCTCTCTCTCTCTCTCTCTCTCTCTCTCTCTCTCTCTCTCTCTCTCTCTCTCTCTCTCTCTCTCTCTCTCTGTCTCTGTCTCTGTCTCTGTCTCTCTCTCTCTCTCTCTCTCTGTCTCTCTCTCTCTCTCTCTGTCTCTCTGTCTCTCTGTCTCTCTCTCTCTCTGTCTCTCTCTCTGTCTTTCTCTCTCTCTCTCTGTCTCTCTCTCTCTCTCTCTGTCTCTCTCTCTCTCTCTCTGTCTCTCTCTCTCTCTTTCTCTCTCTCTCTCTCAAAACCCTCTAACACTCCCTCCCCTCGACTCCCACAAACCGATACAAATCACCCCACTTCATCCCAATCCACATATAAACTCAAATCCCCACATCCCTACTTTACCCCTCCCACCTCCCCCCTCCCACCCTCCTTTGCCTTAGTTCCCTCTTCTTGGGGTACCTACCTTGAGGTGCTTCCGGGGCTTAGTGTCCCCGCGGCCCGGTCGTCAACCAGGACATCCTATCATGAGGATGTTCTACATCAGCACCGTTCGGTCCCTGACAGAGAGTGCAGCTCCCGGTTTGTCTTACACAGAACTCAACACCTAGAGCTGATACAGAACGAGGACATGATCATTATTCATGGATGTGAAAGAATTGCAATGATTGAAATACTGAGAATGGAATTAAATTTACAGATAGTGTACGATAGAGCTCGGGGCATTAACACTAGAGTATCTATTCACTTCATGAGGAGAGGAGGAGGGGAGAAGCTCTTTCACAGCGTTCACAATTACTTGAGTGACGGTCACACTTCCAGCACACGGAGAGAGAGACATGAAACACGAGGGATCTTGAGGTTATCTTGAGATGATTTCGGGGCTTAGTGTCCTCGCGGCCCGGTTCTCGACCAGGCCTCCACCCCCAGGAAGCAGCCCGTGATAGCTGACTAACTCCCAGGTACCTATTTACTGCTAGGTGACAGGGGAATCAGTGTGAAAAAACTCTGCCCATTGTTTCTCGCCGGCGCTCGAGATCGAACTCGGGACCACAGGATCACTCGTCCAGTGTTCTGTCAGCTCAGCCACCGGCTCCCTCCAATTGGCTAATGACCTTAGGGAATACGAAGTACTTGACTGGCTGCAAACACTCTTCACAGTGTAACAGGTCTGCTACCTGGAAAGAACACAAAATAGAAGTCAAAATTGTGCCCCTCAAGGTGAAAAAGATACAGTGTGATCTAAGACAATTACGGTGTTTGTATGGAAGCATGAAATTTCGGTTACCAAGAGGCAATAGTTTACATGTATATTGTGACGTGTCGGTGGCGGAAGGTGGCAGAAGAGGGTGGCTTGTCCTAATAAGGGAATACACTGAGTTTGGAACTGTGGACAGGAAAACCTAACTTCGACTTAGTAATTATATATCATTTACACAAGCTGAGCTGCAAGAGTTTCTGGCTGGTTTGGAGTAGTACGTTAAGACAAAGACGATTTTTTCGTATTTGTCGATAGCCGAGGAACGTTTGATTCCTTAGTCAATCGAAATCCAATCAGCATTTCCATAGTTGAGCATTGTAAAAAAAGAATAAATGAAATACAGATGAAAAGTCACAACGTATAATTCATGTGGATTCCATCTCATGTTAGAATAGTGCTCAACCAGGTGGCGGATGACCTGGCCTAACGTGCCATATCAGAACCACAAGTTGAAATTGAATGTGTTTTAACAATGAGACAAATAGTACTGGGAATATGGAACTAGTGTTAATGATAATGAAACTTTGTGGAATTTTTAGGTCTCACACCCTTACCCATTATGTTCTTGGTTGACCGGTGAATAATGTATATAGAAACACTGAGATAAAGGCTGCTCCTGAACAAATAGCTTGGAAGTGTCACAACGGAAAGATTGATGATATTCTGGAGAGATATAAGAATGTTGCACCAAGATTGTAACTTTGTTAAATTGTCTGTATGTCTATTGTCTCTGTATCTAGTCGTACATGTATTTGTGCGTATGTCTAGTAACATCCTGCATGTGTAAATAAAGAAATGTATATGTTTATCACTGAATGTTCCGTAATACTGTGATTGTGATGCATGACTATTTATATACTGAACGGGGTGAGAATAGTTTGAGCTACCTTATCCCATTGTGTGGATGAGATTCACACAATGGAAATATTCACGAACTACCTTAATAAATTGGTATTCATGAAATACCTTAATAAACTTATTTCAATTTCAAATACATTTTATGGAGAGCTGTTATTTCTACTGTTGTCATGGATAACGACACTATCTAAGCTCCATCTTCAAAAAAATGGTTAAGGCCACCGATAGTGTTTTTTTTACAGTTCTTGATGGATATGGAGTTCCATTAATCATGGCTCAGTGTAAAATGCATAGGCATGCTGTCTATTGCTACTTAAAAATCAAGAGGAATTAGCGTAATCACTGATTTGATTTGATTTTGGTATTTTATTCATGAAGAATACGTTTGAGTTATCAATCATCAGTGTGTTGGGGGGGGGGGCTCACTGTAAACGGAATCGTACTGTTGCCTCAGTAATTCGGAAATTTCTTTGTTGTTATCTGTGAAAGGTCCATCTCACTTTCGCTGGGGCCCAACACTAAATGTTGTTTTTGTTGTAGATTTTGCGTAGAAGAAAAAGTATTTCGGATTTCTCTGTATTTCGCTGATTGCCTTTTGCTCTATCTTCCTCTCCTGGATTTTATATAATTCTTATAGCTTTAGTTCAATCATTTAAATTTCTCTACATAGTCTTCTTTGTCGTTCTTGAGATAGAGCGGGTCATTCAAGCAGTTCTGGGATTCGTTTTCTTCGTCTATAGAGTGAAAGTCATTCTAGTTTCAGTATGAATCCCAATTCCTCTTTTTTCTTAGTGTGTGATTTGATCATATTTGTAGTGCCAACCAGCTTATTTTCTCCAGGCACTGGTTCAGGTTTGGATTTTCAAGTTGTTCTTCCAAGTTTATATCTGAGTATTGAAATATACTCACTTCCCCCTTCAGAGCAGGAAAGATTGCTGCTATAGAGGGAATACAGAGAAGACACGGTAAAGCACGAAAACTGTTGGGATCGTTTCAAAACTCTTCAAATGAACTCTATAAAAAGGGGACGAGAGAGATATAAAGTAATATATATATGGAAAATACTGGAGGGGGAGGTCCCATAATTACTCAGTCAAATAACGTTCTGGAGTGAGCGATATGGAAGTAAACGCAGAACAGAGCCAATGAAGAACAAAGGTGCCATAAGACTAATCAGAGAACACCGTATAAACATCAGAGGTCCACCGTAGTTCAATTCCTCCCAGCGAGCATAAGAAATATTGCCGGAATAATCGTGTACATATTTAAGAACAAACTTGGTAGTTTTCTTCAAGAAATGCCGGACCAACCTGGCTGTGGTAGATACGGGGGCATGCGGGCCTCTCCAAACTTCTCCACTTGTTGAACCAAGCCCTCACTAGTCAGAACTTGTGAGAGTAACAGAACTCTACTTTTTAGAAGTTTTAGAGTTTTTGGGAGTAGCAGAACTCCCAAAACCCCGCCAAGGTGTGACCATAGTAAGAAAATGCTCAACACGTGTGCAGAGATAATCTGCAAGGTCTTCTTTGAATACCTTTTATTTTCTTCTACGAGTCATTAGTTCCAAAAAATTCTACCAGAAATGGTACCCCAATGTATATGAAAAAGATTTTAAATATATCATTTAAAAATAGAACTCGAGACAGTTGATAAATATTGGAAACTTTAAGAATTAAGTATATCATGAGTATATACTGGTTTGAGTTCAGGGTTGTCGTTTTATGGGACAGATTTCCAGGTCACATAATAGACATGGGATTGATGGATTGCTTTAAGCTAAGTTAGACATATATGAATGACATATCTGGGTGGATATAAATAGGAGCTGCCTGAATGACCAATAGGACTTTTGCAGTTTCAACTTGCCTTCTTCACACCAAACAATGTGTCGAAATTTAGGTAAAATATCAAGTTATTCTTTAGTCAATGTAGAGAATAAGTACTTGTCCTTCAATCCCTTACAATTTCCTTCCCTCTTTCACAAGCTCCGTCCTTTCGTCCCTGCATCCTTACCGCCCTTCTATCCATCTACCCTTCTGTTAGTCTTCTTCCACAACTTGCTCTCCTTTCTCTCCGTCCCTCTCCCACCCTTCCTCCACTCCTCACTCCATCACTAAATATTACTTCCTATCTCCCTCTATTACTTCCCTTCCACTATTTTCCATTTCTAGAGCAAACTTACTCCCTCAGCCCTCCCCCCCCTCACCTTCCCCATAATTATGACACAAACTGTTCAACACATCTGTAAGCCGCGAGCAACGTCAGAATATGGACACTTTGCTGATTGAATATACGTTATGGTAATATTCTTGATGTTAGCTACATTACAAGAACAAAACTAGTGAACACGAACGATACTCAAGAACAAGCAGCTAATAAGAGTAGCTAACATATACTAAACAAATGATAGTTAATTTTGGGAAACTTTATCTCCTTCGTGTAATATTCATGGATGATTTAATGAAATTGCTGGCTGTAATTGGTGGGTATGTGAGTAATGTGTGTGTGTGTGTGTGTGTGTGTGTGTGTGTGTGTGTGTGTGTGTGTGTGTGTGTGTGTGTGTGTGTGTGTGTGTGTGTGTGTGTGTGTGTGTGTGTGTGTGTGTGTGTGTGTACTCACCTAATTGTACTCACCTAATTGTGCTTGCGGGGGTTGAGCTCTGGCTCTTTGGTCCCGCCTCTCAACCGTCAATCAACTGGTGTACAGATTCCTGAGCCTATTGGGCTCTATCATATCTACATTTGAAACTGTGTATGGAGTCAGCCTCCACCACATCACTTCCTAATGCATTCCATTTACTAACTACTCTGACACTGAAAAAGTTCTTTCTAACGTCTCTGTGGCTCATTTGGGTACTCAGCTTCCACCTGTGTCCCCTTGTTCGCGTCCCACCAGTGTTGAATAGTTCATCCTTGTTTACCCGATCGATTCCCCTGAGGATTTTGTAGGTTGTGATCATGTCCCCCCTTACTCTTCTGTCTTCCAGTGTCGTAAGGTGCATTTCCCGCAGCCTTTCCTCATAACTCATGCCTCTTAGTTCTGGGACTAGTCTAGTAGCATACCTTTGGACTTTTTCCAGCTTCGTCTTGTGCTTGACAAGGTACGGGCTCCATGCTGGGGCCGCATACTCCAGGATTGGTCTTACATATGTGGTGTACAAGATTCTGAATGATTCCTTACACAGGTTCCTGAACGCCGTTCTGATGTTAGCCAGCCTCGCTTATGCCGCAGACGTTATTCTCTTTATGTGGGCTTCAGGAGACAGGTTTGGTGTGATATCAACTCCTAGATCTTTCTCTCTGTCTGTTTCATTAAGTACTTCATCTCCTATTCTGTATCCTGTGCCTGGCCTCCTGTTTCCACTGCCTAGTTTCATTACTTTGCATTTACTCGGGTTGAACTTCAACAGCCATTTGTTGGACCATTCACTCAGTCTATCCAGGTCATCTTGTAGCCTCCTACTATCATCCTCTGTTTCAATCCTCCTCATAATTTTTGCATCGTCGGCAAACATTGAGAGGAACGAATCTATACCCTCTGGGAGATCATTTACATATACCAGAAACAGTATAGGTCCAAGGACTGACCCCTGCGGGACTCCACTTGTGACGTCTCGCCAATCTGAGACCTCACCCCTCTCACAGACTCGTTGTCTCCTGTTGCTTAGGTACTCCTCTATCCACCGGAGTACCTTCCCTCTCACTCCAGCCTGCATCTCCAACTTTCGCACTAGCCTCTTGTGTGGCACTGTATCAAAGGCTTTCTGACAATCCAAAAATATGCAGTCTGCCCACCCTTCTCTTTCTTGCCTTATTTTTGTTGCCTGGTCGTAGAATTCAAGTAACCCTGTGAGGCAGGACCTGCCATCCCTGAACCCATGTTGATGCTGTGTTACAAAGTTCCTTCGCTCCAGATGCTCCACTAGTTTTTTTCGCACAATCTTCTCCATCAGCTTGCATGGTATGCAGGTTAGGGACACTGGCCTGTAGTTCAGTGCCTCCTGTCTATCCCCTTTCTTGTATATCGGGACTACGTTAGCTGCTTTCCAAATATCTGGCAGTTCCCCTGTTGCCAGTGATTTGTTATACACTATGGAGAGTGGTAGGCTCAGTTCTCTTGCTCCTTCCTTTAGAACCCAAGGGGAGATTCCATCTGGGCCTATAGCCTTCGTCACGTCCAACTCTAGTAAACACTTCCTTACTTCCCCACTGGTAATCTCAAACTCTTCCAGTGGTTCCTGGTTAGCTATTCCCTCACTTACCTCTGGAATTTCTCCTTGCTCTAAGGTGAAGACCTCCTGGAATTTCTTATTCAATTCCTCACACACTTCCTTGTCATTTGTAGTGAATCCTTCCGCCCCTATCCTTAATCTCATAACCTGTTCCTTTACTGTTGTTTTTCTCCTAATGTGGCTATGCAATAATTTAGGCTGAGTCTTTGCCTTGCTTGCGATGTCATTTTCGTATTGTCTTTCTGCCTCTCTTCTCATCCTGACATATTCATTCCTGGCATTCTGGTATCTTTCTCTGCTCTCCAGTGTCCTGTTATTCCTATAGTTTCTCCATGCCCTTTTACTTTGCTGCTTAGCTAGCCTACATCTTTGATTAAACCATGGGTTTCTCATCTTCATTTCTCTGTTTTCCTTTTGGACTGGGACAAACTTGTTTGCTGCGTCCTTGCACTTCTGTGTGTGTGTGTGTGTGTGTGTGTGTACTCACCTAGTTGTGCTTGCGGGGGTTGAGCTCTGGCTCTTTGGTCCCGCCTCTCAACCGTCAATCAACAGGTGTACAGATTCCTGAGAGGAACTATGTGTGTGTGTGAGTGTGTGGGTGTGTGTGTGTGTGTGTGTGTGTGTGTGTGTGTGTGTGTGTGTGTATACTCACCTGTTTGTGCCTGCAGGATCGAGCATTGACTCTTGGATCCAGCCTTTCCAGCCATCAGTTGTTTACAGCAATGACTCCGGTCCCACTTCCCTATCATATCTAGTTTTAAAATTATGAATAGAGTTTGCCTCCACAACCTGCTCCTCAAGTTCATTCCATTTTTCCATTACTCTCGCACTAATAGAAAACTTCCTAACATCTCTATGACTCATCTGAGTTTCCAACTTCCACCCATGTCCCTCATACTGTTAGTATTGCGTGTGAACATTTCATCTATTTCCACTTTGTCAATTACCCTGAGTATTTTATACATTCCAATCATATCCCCTCCTCTCCCTTCTTGTTTCTAGTGTCGTAAGGTTCAGCTCCTTCAGGCGCTCTTCATATCCCATCTCTCGTAACTCTGGGACGAGCCTCTTGGCAACCTTATGAACCTCTTCCAGTTTTCTTATGATGGTTTCTTTTCCATGATGGTGCGACATACTCTAAGACTTGTCTCACATAGGCAGTGTAAAGCGCCCTAAAAGCCTCCTCACTTAGGTTTCTGAACGATGTTCTAACTTTTTTCAGTGTAGAGTACGCTGTTGTCATTATTCTATTTGTATGTGCCTCAGGACTTAGATTAGGTATTACATCCACTCCCAGGACATAGAGTCACGAAGCTCCATGTATTTTTCATAAGTATATGTGCTACGAAGGTTCCTAAGTGCCAGCTAAGAACGTGGCAAAGAGCGATTCAGAAAAGTGAACGTACGAAGATTTCAACCCGCTCTCGCACAAGACAGCACATATATGACTTAATGTTTATAGTCATTACTCTGCTTATGAATTAGTACATATGTGGTATATTCCCAGTTACATTTTTTCCTAGGCCCAAATTCTTCCTCACGTACCAATTTACGTCTCACAGTACCCGTCCATCGCCGTAGACAGCAGAATAGTTGTGATTGGTTCAATTATAATGAAAATTGTAGTTTTCAGGTCCCACATGGGTTGTGAGATTTACCTACTATTGTCTATTCTCTTAAAATATTTCAGATCAGCTACATCCTATTGAAGGTTCGTAGTTTTGTTTTGAGAAATAGTAGTTGTTCTTAGTAAATTAAAATAAGCACTATAAATTATTACATAGAATAATAGTGCTTCACCAATCAACATTATATACACTAGTTTGTGCCTTAAATATCTTTAAAGAATGTATTGGCAGAACGTCCACAAAAAACGATGTTACGTGAGAAAGTCTATGGGGTAAACTACTATAAATAGGATAGAATGGTGTCTTATTTTTTTTACTGTAAGTATTTTTACTTACTGTACGATGGGTATTGGGTCCACTACCACCTGTTAGGTGGGAAAAGGGTCAATACCACTTGTAGGATGGGTCTGAGCCCAATAACTACTCATAGGATAGGTATGGGGTCCACTACCGCCTACTGGATGGACATATGGTCCACTACCACACACAGGATGTGTGTGGCGTCCACTATACCGCCAACAGGATGGGTATGGGGTCCACAATCACCCACAGGATGATAATTGTGTCTACTACCGCCCTACTGTCTTCTACCTGGCCATACACATCCTACAGGATGGGTATGGCCTCCATTGCCGCCCACAGCATGAGTATAGGGTCCAGTTCCGTCCACGGAATGGGTATATGGTTAACTACCGCCGACACGATGGGTATATCGTCTACTACCGCCCACAGGATGGGTATGGGGTTAACTATCACCCATAGGACGCATATGAAGTCCACTACAATCCTCGGGGTGGGTATTGGATCCATTACCGACCACAATATGCATATAGGGTCAAGTACCGCCCACAGGATAGGTATTGGGGTCCACTATCACCCCCACGATGGGTATGGGGGTCCACTACCGCCCATAGGATACGTATGGGGTCCACAACCGCCCCTAGGGCGGGTATGGCGTCCACTACTGCCTACAAGATGGCTATGAGATCATTACCACCCACAGGATGAGTACGGGGTCCACTTCCGCCCGCAGGATGGGTATGGGGCCTGCTACCACCCACAGGTTGAGTATGGGGTCCACTACCGTTCACAGGATACATATGAAATCCACAACCGCCCACAGGGTGGGTATGGGGGCCACGTCCATCCACAGGATGGGTGTATGCTCCATTACCGCCCACAAGGTGGGTATGGGGGGGCCGCTACTACCCACAGCATGGGTATGAGGTCACTATACCACCCATAGGATGGGCATGGTGTCCATTACCGCCTAAATGATTGGAATGGGATTTACTACCGCCCACAGGATGGGTATGGGGTCCATTACCACCCACAGGATAAGTATGGGGTCCACTACCACCTACAAGATGGGTATGGGGTCTACTATTACATACAAGATGGGTATGAGGTCCACTACCACCCACTAGATGGGTATGGAGTCCACTAGCACCCACAAGATAAGTATGGGGTCCACTAGCACCCACAAGATAAGTATGGGGTCCACTACCATCCACAGGATGGGTATGGGGTTCATTACCACCCACTAGATGGGTATGGGGTCCACTATCACCCACAAGATGGGTATGGGGTCCATTACCTCCCACAGGATTGGTATCGGGTCCACTACCACCCACTAGATAGGTGTAGGGTCCACTAGCACCCACGAGATGGGTATGAGGTCCACTCCCACCCAGAGTTGGGAATGGGGTCCACTACCACCCACTAGATGGCCATGGGCTCCACTAGACCCACATGATGGGGTATGGGATCCACTAGCACCCACAAGATGGGGTATGAGGTCCACTCCCACCCACAGGTTGGGTATGATGTCCAATACTACCCACAAGATTTGTATGGGGTCCACTACCGCAAACAGGATGGGTATGGGTTCACTATCACTCACGGGCTGAGGTATGGGGGCAACTACAGCTCACGAGATGGGGTATGGGGTCAACTACAGCTCACGAGATGGGGTATGGGGTCAACTACAGCTCAAGGATAGATATAAATTCCACTACTTCCCACGGGGTGTTGGGAGTGGTTGGGAGTTACAAGTGGAATATTTGATTTCAAGAAAGAACAATTATATACTATGTCTAAAGCACTAATATACAGAGCGTTTTGGGCAAGATCTGGGAAAAAACCTTAAAAACTAAGATTTAAGACTAATTGAGATAAAAGCATGAACTGAACTGACATATGTTGACATTTAGGAAATAAGGTAAGTTACAATTCAATTTCTTTCTTTATTATGCATCCTATACCCATCCCGTGGGCGGTGGTGTAAAGGATTACAGAGGCACATAATCGGTTCAGTAACTGAACCCTCTAGTTCGTTTAGCTAAGCAAATAACAATCTTTTGACGCTTTTTACACAGTTATTAATGTTATATATACATGTACACATACTCACACATACATGTGTATCTATATATATATATATTTTAGTATGTATTCATTTTAGCAAGTTCCCTCAACATGACGAGTCGTTTAGCAATGTCAAAGGCTGACTTAAGATCTAGGAAAGTGGTATATGATCTATAAGTATGCATGCTGAGGAATATGGTAATACAGTGATGTACATTCTTTCCATTTCCATACATACATACATACATACATACATACATACATACATACATACATACATACATACATACATACATACATACATACATACATACATACATACATACATACATACATACATACATACATACATACATACATACATACATACATACATGCATGCATGCATGCATGTATACATACATACAAAAGTACTGACTTCTGAGTACTTGGTGGAGGTAGGGATAACCTATCCAAGGATGGGATCGGAGGGAAAAAGACTAAATTACCGAAGAGGAAAATATGACGAGATGAGGAACTTCCTCAGGGAAATACCATGGGAAACAGAACTTAGAGATAAGAATCTGCAGGACATGACGGATTTTGTCACCCAGAAGTGCCAGAAAGCTGCAGACAGGTTTATTCCCGTTCAAAAGGAGAAAAATGAAAAACAACAGAAAAACCCATGGTTCAACCAGGAATGTAAGGTAGCGAAGCAACTGAGTAAAAGAACATGGAGAAACTACAGAAATAACAGAACACCGGAGAGCAGGGAGAGATACCAAAGGGCCAGAAATGAGTACCTCAGAGTCAGGAGGGAAGCAGAGAGACAATTTGAAAATGACATCGCGAGTAAAGCCAAGACCCAACCAAAGCTGCTCCACAGCCACATCAGGAGGAAAACAGCAGTGAAGGAACAAAGTACAAAAAGGGGAGAACAACTACAGAGAGAATGACAAGGAGGTGTGTGAAGAACACAACAAGAGATTCCAGGAGGTCTTCACAATAGAACAAGGAGAAGCCCCTACACTAAATGAGGAGGCGGCAAACCAAGCAACCTTGGAAAAATTTGACCTCACCAGTGATGAGGTCAAAAGGTATCTGCTGGAGTTGGATGTGACAAAGGCTGTTGGGCCTGACAGAATCTCATCATGGATACTAAAGGAAGGTGCAGAAGCACTAAGTGTGCCACTCTCTATGGTGTATAACAGGTCACTGGAAACAGGAGACTTACCAGAAAGTTGGAAGACAGCTAATGTTGTCCCAATATACATGAAGGGTGACAGGCAAGAGGCATTGAACTACAGGCCAGTTTCCCTAACTTGTATACCATGCAAGGTGATGGAGCAGACCATAAGGAAAAGGTTCGTAGAGCATTTGGAGGGAAATAACTTTGTAACACACTACCAACATGGGTTCAGGGATGGTAAATCGTGCCTCACAGGTTTAATAGAATTCTATGACCAGGCAACAAAAAATAGGCAGGAAAGAGAAGGGTGGGCCGATGGCATTTTCCTGGACTGCCAGAAAGCCTTTGACACAGTACCCCATAAAAGGCTGTTAAAAAAATTTGGAGCAACAGGCAGGAGTAAAAGGGAAAGTGCTCCAGTGGATAAGGGAGTACTTAAGCAACAGGAAACAGCGAGTAACGGTGAGGGGGGAGACATCAGAGTGGCGAGATGTCACCAGCGGAGTCCCACAGGGCTCAGTACTTGGGCTCATCCTGTTTCTAATAACTGTAAACGATCTTCCGGAGGGTATAGACTCGTTCCTCTCAATGTTTGCTGATGATGCAAAAAATCTGAGAAGCATCAAGACGGATGAAGATGGACAGAGACTACAGGATGACCTGGACCAACTAGAGGAATGGTCTAGAAAATAGCTGCTAAAGTTCAACTCAGGAAAGTGTAAAGTAATGAAATTAGGCGAATGGAGCAGGAGGCTGAACAAAAGGTATCATCTGGGAGGTGAAATCCTGCAAGAGTCAAATAGAGAGAACGATCTGAGGGTTGATATCACACCGAACATGTCCCCAGAGGCCCACATCAAAAGAACATCATCATCGGCATATGCTAGACTGGCCAACATAAGAACTGCGTTTAGAAACTTGTGTAAGGAATCGTTTAGGACCCTGTATACCACTTATGTAAGACCAATCCTGGAGTATGCAGCGCCAGCCAGGAGTCCATACCTAATTAAACACAAGATAAAGACAGAGAAGATTCAGCGATATGCCACCAGGCTCGTCCCGGAACTGAGAGGAATGAGCTACGAGGAAAGGCTAAAGGAGCTGAACCTCACATCCCTGGAAAACAGAAGAGTAAGGGAAGACATGATAACCACCTACAAAATTCTCAGGGGAATTGACAGGGTGGACAAAGACAAACTTTTCAGCACGGGTGGGACACGAACAAGGGGACACAGGTGGAAACTTAGTACCCAGATGAGCCACAGAGACGTTAGAAAGAATTTTTTCAGTGTCAGAGTAGTTATTAAATGGAATGCACTAGGAAGTGATGTGGTGGAAGCTCACTCCATACACAGTTTCAAATGTAGATATGATAGAGCCCAGTAGGCTCAGGAATCTGTACACCAGTTGATTGACAGTTGAAAGGCGGGACCAAAGAGCCAAAGCTCAACCCCAGCAAGCACAATTAGGAGTGTACAATTAGGCGAGTACATACATGCATACATACATACATACATACATACATACATACATACATACATACATACATACATACATACATACATACATACATACATACATACATACATACATACATACATACATACATACATACATACATACATACATACATACATACATACACTTTCAGTCAGCATATAGCTATTTCGGGACAAAATCCAATGCAGTTTATATTGGTGAGACGCCACTGTGATGAGGAGTTTAAATATCACAGGAACTGTAGGTTAATGTGTGACATAAGTGAGGTTAGATGAGGCATCTATTTATGCTTTACCAATATATTTTACTACACTGACTCTCAATTTCACAACGTTGTATAAACTTGGAACTTAAAATTTGTCAATCTGTTTCATAAATTGATAACTTTGTTACCCTTCTTGTGGGTGGTAGTGGACCCCATACCCATCTTGTGGGTGGAAGTGGACCCCATACCCATCTTGTGGGTGGAAGTGGACCCCATACCCATCTTGTGGGTGGTAGTGGACCCCATACCCATCTTGTGGGTGGTAGTGGACCCCATACCCATCTTGTGGGTGGTACTGGACCCCATACCCATCTTGTGGGTGGAAGTGGACCCCATACCCATCTTGTGGGTGGAAGTGGACCCCATACCCATCTTGTGGGTGGTAGTGGACCCCATACCCATCTTGTGGGTGGTAGTGGACCCCATACCCATCTTGTGGGTGGTAGTGGACCCCATACCCATCTTGTGGGTGGTAGTGGACCCCATACCCATCTTGTGGGTAGTAGTGGACCCCATACCCATCTTGTGGGTGGTAGTGAACCCCATACCCATTTTGTGGGTGGTAGTGGACCCCATACCCATCTTGTGGCTGTTGTGGACCCCTTTCCCATCTGTTATGAACCCGATTCCATCGTCAGAGCATGGAGCAGCGACGTCATTGCCATCTGTGAGTCCGCTCCCGAAGCCCCCACAAATTGGACGACGCCATCTAGTGGTGACAGGATGATACCAGCAAGAGACGCTAGATTCCTGTCCTGGTCAGCTCGAGAGGTAGCTGGTGCTGACCTCTGGTGAGGTGGCGCCTAGAAAATAAAGCGCCATCTGTTATAGGAGGAGTTGTATGTCTATGTCAGAGTCCGTAAGTGATGTTTCCTAGTGTCCCATGTACTGACCAGTGTACTGATGACGTGTCTGTATCTTCAGAGTCGAGGTAGGGCTGCTGTGGTACAAGGACAGTTAGTCTACCCAGGGCAGCCAATAGCTCTCTACTCCATTCTACTTTACAGAAGCAGTGAGAATAATTGTGCAGTGTTCTACTGTCTGCCTGTGAAAGTGACAGAATTCGGCGTACCCGGGACTGGCTAACGGAAGAGACGACTGACAGTAAGGTGCTACGGAGGAGCGTAACCAGCGAGTTGCAAGAAGCTCCTGCCAAGGGTTCGCTACCCTTCTATTTGTACGTAAAGAGGCCCAGCAGCGCGAGGCTGATGTTCTCTGCCAGCACCAGACTGGAGAGTGATTGTTGGCGTGCACGAAGAGCACCTGGTGAGACTGTGTTTTGGCTGGCCCGTGGCTAGGGTAGACTCGTTGGTGTTTCCCAGTACTGGTTGAGGACGGTACTGTGTGTGTTGAGGAAACACAGTAGCTGACAAGACTGCAACGATTGAGCATCGAGGAGCGCTTAGTGTCCTATGAGAGAGACACTTGTGTACATATTAAGTGTAGTAATACTTTCTTTAGGATTATATATGAGGTGATGGAAAAGTGTTTATATGTGAATATATTAATTTTTAATGAAGTGCACCTCCCCCATTGTGCTGTACTTGCATTACCGAGCTCACTTCTTGAAAGCCACTACTAACTTGGGGGCGGATACCAGAACTTTAGTTCCATCAGCAAAGAACCCGGTTGCGGCCCATTGAGGCCATAACACCATCCTATAGGTGTTAGTGGACCCCATATCCATCAAGTGGGTGGTAGTGGACCCCATACATATCTTGTGGGTGGTAATGGACCCCATACCCATCTTCTGGGTGGTAGTGGACCCCATTCCTATATTGTGGGTGGTAGTGGACCCCATACCCATCTTGTGGATGGCAGTGGACCCCCATACCCATCTTGTCGGTGGTAGTGGACCCCATACTCATCCTATGGGTGGTAGTGGACCCCATACCCATCTTGTGGGTGACGTAGACCCCATACTCATCATATGGGTGGTAGTGGACCCCATACCCATCCTGTGGTTGGTAGTGGACCCCCTACCCATCCTGTGGTTGGTAGTGGACCCTATACCCATCCTCTGGGTGGTAGTGGACCCCATACCCATCTTGTGGGTGCTAGTGGACCCCATACCCATCTTGTTGGTGGTAGTGGACCCCATACTCATCCTGTGGATGGTAGTGGACCCCATTCCCATCCTGTGGGTGGTAGTGAACCCTGTACCCATCCTGTGGGTGGTAATGGACCCCATACCCATCCTGTGGATGGTAATGGACCCCATACCCATCCTTTGTTTTGTATTGGACCGGATACCCCTCCTGTGTGTGGTGGTGGACCCCATACGCATCTTGTAGGCGGTAGAGGACCCCAAGCCCATCTTGTAGGCGGTAGTGGACCCCCCATACCCATCTTGTGGATGGTAGTGGACCTCATACCCATCTTATGGGTGGTAGTGGCCCCATACCCATCTTGAGGGGGGTAGTGGATCCCTTACCCATCCTATGAGTGTTTGTGGACCCCATACCCATCATGTCGGTGGCAGTGGACCCCAATCTCATCTTGTGGGTGATAGTGGGCCCCATACCTCTCTTGTGGATTGCAGTGGACCCCATACCCATCTTTTGGGTGGTAGTTTACCCCATACCTATCTTGTGGGTGGGAGTGGACCCCATACCCCTCTTGTGGGTGGTAGTTGACCCCATACCCATCTTTTGGGTGGTAGTGAACCCCATACCTATCTTGTCGGTGGTAGTGGACTCCATACTCATCCTGTGGTTGGAAGTGGACCCTATACCTATCTTGTGGGTGGTAGTGGACCGCATACCCATCTTGTGGGTGGTAATGAACCCCATACCCATCCTGTGGGTGGTACTTGACCCGATGCCCATCCTGTGTTTGGTAGTGGACCCTATACCTATCTTGTGGGTGGTAATGGACTGCATAACCATCTTGTGGGTGCTAATGGACCCCATACCCTTCTTGTTGGTGGTAGTGGACCCTATACTCATCCTGTGGGTGGTAGTGGACCCCATACCCATCCTGTGGGTGGTAGTGGGCCCTATACCCATCTGTTACGGACCCGAGTCCAGCGTCGGAGTATGGAGCAGTGACGACAACGCCATCTGTGAGTCCGCTCCCGAAACCTTCTCCAAATGGACAACGCCATCTAGTGAGGACGGGATATACCGGTCACAGGTGCTGGATTCCCGTCTTGATCAGCTCGTAACATAGCCGCTGCTGACCTCTGGTGAGGTGGCGCTTAGACAACAACGCCATCTATGGAGCTAATAGGTGGACGTTTGTGTCTAAGCCTGTAAGTGAGGTTCCCTAGTCCCAGTATTAATGATGTATCTGATTACAGAGTCGACCTGGGACTGCTGTATTGTACGATGGATCAGTCTTCCCAAGGCAGCCAAGGTCTCTTCACGAGTTTGCTCTGAAGAAGCTGTGAGTCACCCCCGGACGAACACTGTTGAGAGTGTTGGCCTGCCTGTGACGTGGCAGTATCAGGAATCGCCTTATCCGGGGCTGGCTGGTGGAAGAGACTAGCCACTGTGGTGCTTAGAGAGGAGAGTGATCAGCGGGATCACACGAGGCTCTTGCCTAGGGCTCGCAACCCTAGTATCAGTCGTGGAGTGGCCTACACAGCGGAGCTGATCGGAACCTGCCAGCTACAGGCTGGATTGTGGTTGAAGGCCTCCACGACGAAGCACCCAGTGGGACTGTGATTTGGCTGGCCTGTGGCCAGGGTAGATTCGCCGTGAGAATCATAGAGGATTCATCGTGGGCCATGCAAGGAGGAACCAGGGCTACCCAAAGTGTGCACTGTGGAGCATCCAGTGTCTTCAGAGGAAGACAACTCTGTATATCATAGTGAATTTATAACCCCCGTGTGACTGTTATATATTTATTTATGGTGGTAGAATATATATATAAATCAGAACATTTGTATCCCTACCCCTTTAATTTACCTTGTGTTACAGAACACACCCCTTGAAAGCCTCTACTAACTTGGGGCCGGATACCCAAACTCTAATAAAATCAGAGAAGAACCCGGTTGCGTCAAAATAGGGCCGTAACATAATTGGCATCCCAGCGGGATCCGACCCCTTGTCAAGTATGTTTGACAGGGGTGGTGATGTAGTGCAATCCCCTGTAAATAATTCCCTCTGTTTGTAACTATTTAGACGTTATACGTCCTGTGCGGTGCTCGCTGTGCTTTAGTGCAATATTGTAGTGTGCGGTGCCCGGTGTGATTACGCGCAACAGTAGCAAGTGCAGTGCTAGGTGCGATTAAGTGCTAAAGTGAAGCGGTGTGTTATGTGCTAGTGCTCCATCTAAGTGACAATGGCAGAAAAAGCGACCATCGACGATCTGGACGATGTTCAGGCCTTTCTGAACAAGGAGGACTGTCTTGCCAGATTAAAATATCTGGGAAAACAAGAACTTGTACTAGTGAGTGCCTATCTGGAGATAAAGATACGTGCAAGTGATTCCCGTGTGGAGATCTTGCCGAAGGTTCACCGGCATTTGAAGGCCGAGGAGAAACAGGAAAGCGAGGCACAAATTACAAAAGAAAGTGAGGAAGTAGCTTCCACTGAAAAGGAAGATAAGGGCAGTGATATTGAAAGCGATGCAGGTGAGCTGAATATAAGTTTACTAACTGTCAAAATGCGTGCCTTAGAGATAAATCGTGAGATAGAATGGAAGAAATTAGAAATAGAACGAGAATTGAAAGATAAAGAAATAGAGATGAGGCGTTTAGAATTAGAAGAAAGGAAAGAAGAGCGAGAACGAGAAGAGCGAGAAAGAGAACGAGAAGAACGAGAAAAAGAACGAGAAAGAGAGCGAGAAAGAGAAGGAGAAGAGAAACGAGAAAGAGAAGAAAAGGAAAACGAGAGACAACATGAGCTAGAAGTATTGCGATTAGGTGGTTGGAGGCAAACAATGGAAACAAGCAGTTTCGATCCGGTAAGGAACATCAAAATGGTCCCGAAGTTCAACGAGAAGGAAGTGTCGAAGTTCTTCGCAGCCTTCGAGAAGGTTGCGGCCTCTTTGGAATGGCCAAAGGAGAATTGGGCCATCGTGATACAGTCCGTCTTGACTGGGAAGGCCCAAATCGCCTACTCCACGTTGTCCCGTGATGACGCCTGCGATTACGACAAGGTGAAGAAGGTAGTGCTCATGGCTTACCAATTGGTACCTGAGGCTTACAGGCAGAAGCTCAGGAACCTGAAAAAGACCTCGGAGCACACGTTCACCAAGTTCGCGACCATCAAGGAACGGCTTTTTCAAGAGTGGTGTGCTTCTCGGAAGGTGGAGACCAAAGAAGACCTCGAGCAGCTCATACTGTTAGAGGACTTCAAAGACTGCCTGGCAGGAGATTTAAAGACATACCTGGAAGAGCAGCAGGTGGAGACCTTGAGTGCGGCAGCCACCATGGCTGAAGAGTACATCTTGACAAATAGGTCTTCCACTAGGTATGTCCCGAAGAATTACCCACGGCTGTTTGGCAAACCTCGTCCAGACGAAGAGAGACCCGTCCCACAAAGCGCTGTAAAGACGCCCCCAAGTAGCCCTCGAAGGACTAGTCCTAGCAGTCCGAAACACCATAGTCCGAGGAGGAATATGGTGTGTTGGACTTGTGGGCAGAAAGGGCATGTCGCTGCTATGTGCCGAGGCAGAAGAGGTAGCGGCCCACGTAGGGAGGTGATGTTGATGGGCTGTGTGACACCACCAGTAGGAAGCCAGTCTATGACTAGTCAGGAAGGACCAAGATTGTTTGCCCCTCACACTTCAGGCGGGTATGTATCGAGTGATCATACTGGTAGATCAGTTGTAGTGCTCAGAGATAGTGGAGCAGTCCAGTCCCTGATCGTGAGAGACTCGTTACCCGAGGGAGTGAGTAAAATTTCCGACATTTCAGACATTTTGAAAACTGCAGGGGGGTTTGGGCAAAATATGACCCATCGCTGTTTACAGTAATTGGCATATTTTCGGTATGAAACGTCGTAATTTGAAACTGAAAATAGGTGCAGAGAGTCAGGATACGGCTCAAAAATCACACTCAGGAGTCAAATTTCCGACATTTCAGACATTTTGAAAACTGCAGGGGGGTTTGGGCAAAATATGACCCATCGCCGTTTTCAGTAATTGGCATATTTTCGGTATGAAACGTCGTAATTTGAAACTGAAAATAGGTGCAGAGAGTCAGAATTCGGCTCAAAAATCACGCTCTGGAGTCAAATTTCCGACATTTCAGACATTTTGAAAACTGAAGGGGGGTTTGGGCAAAATATGACCCATCGCCGTTTACCGTAAATGGCATATTTTTGGTATGAAACGTCGTAATTTGAAACTGAAAATAAGCGCAGAGAGTCAGATTTCGGCACAAAAATCACGCTCAGGAATCAAATTTCCGACATTTCAGACATTTTGAAAACTGCAGGGGGGTTTGGGCAAAATATGACCCATCACCGTTAACAGTAATTGGTATATTATCGGTATGAAACGTTGTAATTTGAAACTGAAAATAGGCGCAGAGAGTCAGAATTCGGCTCAAAAATCACGATCAGGAGTCAAATTTCCGACATTTCGGACATTTTGAAAACTGCAGGGGGGTTTGGGCAAAATATGACCCATCGCCGTTTTCAGTAATTGGCATATTTTTGGTATGAAACGTCGTAATTTGAAACTGAAAATAAGCGCAGAGAGTCAGATTTCGGCACAAAAATCACGCTCAGGAATCAAATTTCCGACATTTCAGACATTTTGAAAACTGCAGGGGGGTTTGGGCAAAATATGACCCATCACCGTTAACAGTAATTGGTATATTATCGGTATGAAACGTTGTAATTTGAAACTGAAAATAGGCGCAGAGAGTCAGAATTCGGCTCAAAAATCACGATCAGGAGTCAAATTTCCGACATTTCAGACATTTTGAAAACTGCAGGGGGGTTTGGGCAAAATATGACTCATCGCCGTTTTCAGTAATTGGCATATTTTCGGTATGAAACGTCGTAATTTGAATCTGAAAATAGGTGCAGAGAGTCAGAATTCGGCTCATAAATCAGGCTCAGGAGTCAAATTTCCGACATTTCGGATATTTTGAAAACTGCAGGGGGGTTTGGGCAAAATATGACCCATCGCTGTTTATAGTAATTGGCATATTTTCGGTATGAAACTTCGTAATTTGAAACTGAAAATAGACGCAGAGAGTCAGAATACGGCTCAAAAATCACGCTCAGGAGTCAAATTTCCGACATTTCAGACATTTTGAAAACTGAAGGGGGGGTTTGGGCAAAATATGACCCATCGCTGTTTTCAGTAATTGGCATTTTTTCGGTATGAAACGTCGTAATTTGAAACTGAAAATAGGCGCAGAGAGGCAGAATACGGCTCAAAAATCACGCTCACGAGTCAAATTTCCGGCATTTCGGACATTTTGAAAACTGCAGGGGGGTTTGGGCAAAATATGACTCATCGCCGTTTTCAGTAATTGGCATATTTTCGGTATGAAACGTCGTAATTTAAAACTGAAAATAGGTGCAGAGAGTCAGAATTCGGCACAAAAATCACGCTCAGGAGTCAAATTTCCGACATTTTGGACATTTTGAAAACTGCAGGGGGGTTTGGGCAAAATATGACCCATCGCCGTTTACAGTAATTGGCATATTTTTGGTATGAAACGTCGTAATTTGAAACTGAAAATAGGCGCAGAGAGTCAGAATACGGCTCAAAAATCACGCTCATGAGTCAAATTTCCGACATTTCAGACATTTTGAAAACTGCAGGGGGGTTTGGGCAAAATATGACCCATCGCCGTTTTCAGTAATTGTCATATTTTCGGTATGAAACTTCGTAATTTGAAACTGAAACTAGGTGCAGATAGTCAGAATTCGGCTCAAAAATCACGCTCAGGAGTCAAATTTCCGACATTTCAGACATTTTGAAAACTGCAGGGGGGTTTGGGCAAAATATGACCCATCGCCGTTTACAGTAATTGGCATATTTTCGGTATGAAACGTCGTAATTTGAAGCTGAAAGTAGGCGCAGAGAGTCAGAATTCGGCTCAAAAATTACGCTCAGGAGTCAAATTTCCGACATTTCAGACATTTTGAAAACTGCAGGGGGGTTTGGGCAAAATATGACTCATCGCCGTTTTCAGTTATTGGCATATTTTCGGTATGAAACGTCGTAATTTGAAACTGAAAATAGGTGCAGAGAGTCAGAATTCGGCTCATCAATTACGCTCAGGAGTCAAATTTCCGACATTTCGGATACTTTGAAAACTGCAGGGGGGTTTGGGCAAAATATGACCCATCGCCGTTTACAGTAATTGGCATATTTTCGGTATGAAACGTTGTAATTTCGAACTGAAAATAGGCGCAGAGAGTCAGAATACGGCTCAAAAATCACGCTCAGGAGTCAAATTTCCGACATTTCAGACGTTTTGAAAACTGCAGGGGGGGTTTGGGCAAAATATGACCTATCGCTTTTTTCAGTAATTGGCATTTCTTCGGTATGAAACGTCGTAATTTGAAACTGAAATAAGGCGCAGAGTCAGAATACGGCTCAAAAATCACGCTCACGAGTCAAATTTCCGACATTTCAGACATTTTTAAAACTGCAGGGGGGTTTGGGCAAAATATGACTCATCGCCGTTTTCAGTAATTGGCATATTTTCGTTTTGAAACGTCGTAATTTGAAACTGAAAATAGGCGCTGAAAGTCAGAATTCGCCTCAAAAATCACGCTTAGGAGTCAAATTTCCGACAATTGAGACATTTTGAAAACTACAGGGAGGTTTTGGGTAAAATATGACTCATCGCCGTTTTCAGTAACTGGCATATTTTCGGTATAAAACGACGTAATTTGAAACTGAAAATAGGTGCAGAGAGTCAGAATTCGGCTCAAAAATCACGCTCAGGAGTCAAATTTCCGACATTTCAGACATTTTGAAAACTACAGGGGTGTTTGGGCAAAATATGACCCATCGCCGTTTACAGTAATTGGCATATTTTCGGTATGAAACGTCGTAATTTGAAACTGAAAATAGGCGCAGAAAGTCAGAATTCGACTCAAAAATCACGCTCAGGAGTCAAGTATCCGACATTTCAGACATTTTGAAAACTACAGGGGGGTTTGGGCAAAATATGACCCATCGCCGTTTACAGTAATTGGTATATTTTCGGTATGAAACGTCGTAATTTGAAACTGAAAATAGGCGCAGAGAGTCAGAATTCGGCTCAAAAATCACGCTCAGGAGTCAAATTTCCGACATTTCGGACATTTTGAAAACTGCAGGAGGGTTTGGGCAAAATATGACCCATCGCCGTTTACAGTAATTGGCTTATTTTAGGTCTGAAACGTCGTAATTTGAAACTGAAAATAGGCGCAGAGAGTCAGAATACGGCTCAAAAATCACGCTCAGGAGTCAAATTTCCGACATTTCGGACATTTTGAAAACTGCAGGGGGGTTTGGGCAAAATATGACCCATCGCCGTTTTCAGTAATTGGCATATTTTCGGTATGAAACGTCGTAATTTGAAACTGATAATAGGTGCTGAGAGTCAGAATTCGGCTCAAAAATCACGCTCAGGAGTCAAATTTCCGACATTTCGGACATTTTGAAAACTGCAGGGAGGTTTGGGCAAAATATGGCCCATTGCCGTTTACAGTAATTGGCATATTTACGGTATGAAACGTCGTAATTTGAAACTGAAAATAGGAGCAGAGAGTCAGAATATGGCTCAAAAATCACGCTCAGGAGTCAAATTTCCGACATTTCAGACATTTTAAAAACTGCTGATGGGTTTGGGCAAAATATGACCCATCGCCGTTTTCAGTAATTGGCATATTTTCGGTACGAAACGTCGTAATTTGAAACTGAAAATAGGTGCAGAGAGTCAGAATTCGCTCAAAAATCACCCTCAGGAGTCAAATTTCCGACATTTCGGACATTTTGAAACTGCAGGGGGGTTTGGGCAAAATATGACCCATCGCCGTTTACAGTAATTGGCATATTTTCGGTATGAAACGTCGTAATTTGAAACTGAAAATAGGCGCAGAGAGTCAGAATTCGGCTCAAAAATCACGTTCAGGAGTCAAATTTCCGACATTTCAGACATTTTGAAAACTGCAGGGGGGTTTGGGCAAAATATGACCCATCGCCGTTTACAGTAATTGGCATATTTTCGGTATGAAACGTCGTAATTTGAAACTGAAAATAGGTGCAGAGAGTCAGAATTCGGCTCATCAATTACGCTCAGGAGTCAAATTTCCGACATTTCGGATACTTTGAAAACTGCAGGGGGGTTTGGGCAAAATATGACCCATCGCCGTTTACAGTAATTGGCATATTTTCGGTATGAAACGTTGTAATTTCGAACTGAAAATAGGCGCAGAGAGTCAGAATACGGCTCAAAAATCACGCTCAGGAGTCAAATTTCCGACATTTCAGACGTTTTGAAAACTGCAGGGGGGGTTTGGGCAAAATATGACCTATCGCTTTTTTCAGTAATTGGCATTTCTTCGGTATGAAACGTCGTAATTTGAAACTGAAATAAGGCGCAGAGTCAGAATACGGCTCAAAAATCAAGCTCACGAGTCAAATTTCCGACATTTCAGACATTTTTAAAACTGCAGGGGGGTTTGGGCAAAATATGACTCATCGCCGTTTTCAGTAATTGGCATATTTTCGTTTTGAAACGTCGTAATTTGAAACTGAAAATAGGCGCTGAAAGTCAGAATTCGCCTCAAAAATCACACTTAGGAGTCAAATTTCCGACAATTGAGACATTTTGAAAACTACAGGGAGGTTTTGGGTAAAATATGACTCATCGCCGTTTTCAGTAACTGGCATATTTTCGGTATAAAACGACGTAATTTGAAACTGAAAATAGGTGCAGAGAGTCAGAATTCGGCTCAAAAATCACGCTCAGGAGTCAAATTTCCGACATTTCAGACATTTTGAAAACTACAGGGGTGTTTGGGCAAAATATGACCCATCGCCGTTTACAGTAATTGGCATATTTTCGGTATGAAACGTCGTAATTTGAAACTGAAAATAGGCGCAGAAAGTCAGAATTCGACTCAAAAATCACGCTCAGGAGTCAAGTATCCGACATTTCAGACATTTTGAAAACTGCAGGGGGGTTTGGGCAAAATATGACCCATCGCCGTTTACAGTAATTGGTATATTTTCGGTATGAAACGTCGTAATTTGAAACTGAAAATAGGCGCAGAGAGTCAGAATTCGGCTCAAAAATCACGCTCAGGAGTCAAATTTCCGACATTTCGGACATTTTGAAAACTGCAGGAGGGTTTGGGCAAAATATGACCCATCGCCGTTTACAGTAATTGGCTTATTTTAGGTCTGAAACGTCGTAATTTGAAACTGAAAATAGGCGCAGAGAGTCAGAATACGGCTCAAAAATCACGCTCAGGAGTCAAATTTCCGACATTTCGGACATTTTGAAAACTGCAGGGGGGTTTGGGCAAAATATGACCCATCGCCGTTTTCAGTAATTGGCATATTTTCGGTATGAAACGTCGTAATTTGAAACTGATAATAGGTGCAGAGAGTCAGAATTCGGCTCAAAAATCACGCTCACGAGTCAAATTTCCGACATTTCAGACATTTTGAAAACTGCAGGGGGGGTTTGGGCAAAATATGACCCATCGCTGTTTTCAGTAATTGGCATTTTTTCGGTATGAAACGCCGTAATTTGAAACTGAAAATAGGCGCAGAGAGTCAGAATACGGCTCAAAAATAACGCTCACGAGTCAAATTTCCGGCATTTCAGACATTTTGAAAACTGCAGGGGGGGTTTTGGGCAAAATATGACTCATCGCCGTTTTCAGTAATTGGCTTATTTTCGGTATGAAACGTCGTAATTTGAAACTGAAAATAGGTGCAGAGAGTCAGAATTCGCTCCAAAATCACCCTCAGGAGTCAAATTTCCAACATTTCAGACATTTTGAAAACTGCAGGGGGGTTTGGGCAAAATATGACCCATCGCCGTTTACAGTAATTGGCATATTTTCGGTATGAAACGTCGTAATTTGAAACTGAAAATAGGCGCAGAGAGTCAGAATTCGGCTCAAAAATCACGTTCAGGAGTCAAATTTCCGACATTTCAGACATTTTGAAAATTGGAGGGGGGTTTGGGCAAAATATGACCCATCGCCGTTTACAGTAATTGGCATATTTTCGGTATGAAACGTCGTAATTTGAAACTGAAAATAGGCGCAGAGAGTCAGAATACGGCTCTAAAATCACGCTCAGGAGTCAAATTTCCGACATTTCAGACATTTTGAAAACTGCAGGGGGGGTTTGGGCAAAATATGACCCATCGCTGTTTTCAGTAATTGGCATTTCTTCGGTATGAAACGTCGTAATTTGAAACTGAAAATAGGCGCAGAGAGTCAGAATACGGCTCAAAAATCACGCTCACGAGTCAAATTTCCGGCATTTCAGACATTTTGAAAACTGCAGGGGGGTTTGGGCAAAATATGACTCATCGCCGTTTTCAGTAATTGGCATATTTTCGGTATGAAACGTCGTAATTTGAAACTGAAAATAGGCGCAGAGAGTCAGAATTCGCCTCAAAAATCACGCTCAGGAGTCAAATTTCCAACATTTCAGACATTTTGAAAACTGCAGGGGGGTTTGGGCAAAATATGACCCATCGCCGTTTACAGTAATTGGTATATTTTCGGTATGAAACGTCGTAATTTGAAACTGAAAATAGGCGCAGAGAGTCAGAATTCGGTTCAAAAATCACGCTCAGGAGTCAAAATTCCGACATTTCGGACATTTTGAAAACTGCAGGGGAGTTTGGGCAAAATATGACCCATCGCCGTTTACAGTAATTGGCGTATTTTCGGTATGAAACGTCGTAATTTGAAACTGAAAATAGGCGCAGAGAGTCAGAATATGGCTCAAAAATCACGATCAGGAGTCAAATTTCCGACATTTCAGACATTTTGAAAACTGCAGGGGGGTTTGGGCAAAATATGACCCATCGCTGTTTTCAGTAATTGGCATATTTTCGGTATAAAACGTTGTAATTTGAAACTGAAAATAGGTGCAGAGAGTCAGAATTCGGCTCAAAAATCACGCTCAGGAGTCAAATTTCCGACATTTCACACATTTTGAAAACTGCAGGGGGGTTTGGGCAAAATATGACCTTTCGCCGTTTTCAGTAATTGGCATATTTTCGGTATGAAACGTCGTAATTTGAAACTGAAAATAGGTGCAGAGAGTCAGAATACGGCTCAAAAATCACGCTCAGGAGTCAAATTTCCGATATTTCAGACATTTTGAAAACTGCAGGGGGGTTTGGGCAAAATATGACCCATCTCCGTTTACAGTAATTGGCTTATTTTCGGTCTGAAACTTCGTAATTTGAAACTGAAAATAGGCGCAGAGAGTCAGAATACGGCTCAAAAATCACGCTCAGGAGTCAAATTTCCTACATTTCAGACATTTTGAAAACTGCAGGGGGGTTTGGGCAAAATATGACCCATCGCCGTTTTCAGTAATTGGCATATTTTCGGTATGAAATGTCGTAATTTGAAACTGATAATAGGTGCAGAGAGTCAGAATTCGGCTCAAAAATCACGCTCAGGAGTCAAATTTCCGACATTTCGGACATTTTGAAAACTGCAGGGAGGTTTGGGCAAAATATGGCCCATTGCCGTTTACAGTAATTGGCATATTTACGGTATGAAACGTCGTAATTTGAAACTGAAAATAGGAGCAGAGAGTCAGAATATGGCTCAAAAATCACGCTCAGGAGTCAAATTTCCGACATTTCAGACATTTTAAAAACTGCTGATGGGTTTGGGCAAAATATGACCCATCGCCGTTTTCAGTAATTGGCATATTTTCGGTACGAAACGTCGTAATTTGAAACTGAAAATAGGTGCAGAGAGTCAGAATTCGCTCAAAAATCACCCTCAGGAGTCAAATTTCCGACATTTCGGACATTTTGAAAACTGCAGGGGGGTTTGGGCAAAATATGACCCATCGCCGTTTACAGTAATTGGCATATTTTCGGTATGAAACGTCGTAATTTGAAACTGAAAATAGGCGCAGAGAGTCAGAATTCGGCTCAAAAATCACGTTCAGGAGTCAAATTTCCGACATTTCAGACATTTTGAAAACTGCAGGGGGGTTTGGGCAAAATATGACCCATCGCCGTTTACAGTAATTGGCATATTTTCGGTATGAAACGTCGTAATTTGAAACTGAAAATAGGCGCAGAAAGTCAGAATTCGACTCAAAAATCACGCTCAGGAGTCAAGTATCCGACATTTCAGACATTTTGAAAACTGCAGGGGGGTTTGGGCAAAATATGACCCATCGCCGTTTACAGTAATTGGTATATTTTCGGTATGAAACGTCGTAATTTGAAACTGAAAATAGGCGCAGAGAGTCAGAATTCGGCTCAAAAATCACGCTCAGGAGTCAAATTTCCGACATTTCGGACATTTTGAAAACTGCAGGAGGGTTTGGGCAAAATATGACCCATCGCCGTTTACAGTAATTGGCTTATTTTAGGTCTGAAACGTCGTAATTTGAAACTGAAAATAGGCGCAGAGAGTCAGAATACGGCTCAAAAATCACGCTCAGGAGTCAAATTTCCGACATTTCGGACATTTTGAAAACTGCAGGGGGGTTTGGGCAAAATATGACCCATCGCCGTTTTCAGTAATTGGCATATTTTCGGTATGAAACGTCGTAATTTGAAACTGATAATAGGTGCAGAGAGTCAGAATTCGGCTCAAAAATCACGCTCACGAGTCAAATTTCCGACATTTCAGACATTTTGAAAACTGCAGGGGGGGTTTGGGCAAAATATGACCCATCGCTGTTTTCAGTAATTGGCATTTTTTCGGTATGAAACGCCGTAATTTGAAACTGAAAATAGGCGCAGAGAGTCAGAATACGGCTCAAAAATAACGCTCACGAGTCAAATTTCCGGCATTTCAGACATTTTGAAAACTGCAGGGGGGGTTTTGGGCAAAATATGACTCATCGCCGTTTTCAGTAATTGGCTTATTTTCGGTATGAAACGTCGTAATTTGAAACTGAAAATAGGTGCAGAGAGTCAGAATTCGCTCCAAAATCACCCTCAGGAGTCAAATTTCCAACATTTCAGACATTTTGAAAACTGCAGGGGGGTTTGGGCAAAATATGACCCATCGCCGTTTACAGTAATTGGCATATTTTCGGTATGAAACGTCGTAATTTGAAACTGAAAATAGGCGCAGAGAGTCAGAATTCGGCTCAAAAATCACGTTCAGGAGTCAAATTTCCGACATTTCAGACATTTTGAAAATTGGAGGGGGGTTTGGGCAAAATATGACCCATCGCCGTTTACAGTAATTGGCATATTTTCGGTATGAAACGTCGTAATTTGAAACTGAAAATAGGCGCAGAGAGTCAGAATACGGCTCTAAAATCACGCTCAGGAGTCAAATTTCCGACATTTCAGACATTTTGAAAACTGCAGGGGGGGTTTGGGCAAAATATGACCCATCGCTGTTTTCAGTAATTGGCATTTCTTCGGTATGAAACGTCGTAATTTGAAACTGAAAATAGGCGCAGAGAGTCAGAATACGGCTCAAAAATCACGCTCACGAGTCAAATTTCCGGCATTTCAGACATTTTGAAAACTGCAGGGGGGTTTGGGCAAAATATGACTCATCGCCGTTTTCAGTAATTGGCATATTTTCGGTATGAAACGTCGTAATTTGAAACTGAAAATAGGCGCAGAGAGTCAGAATTCGCCTCAAAAATCACGCTCAGGAGTCAAATTTCCAACATTTCAGACATTTTGAAAACTGCAGGGGGGTTTGGGCAAAATATGACCCATCGCCGTTTACAGTAATTGGTATATTTTCGGTATGAAACGTCGTAATTTGAAACTGAAAATAGGCGCAGAGAGTCAGAATTCGGTTCAAAAATCACGCTCAGGAGTCAAAATTCCGACATTTCGGACATTTTGAAAACTGCAGGGGAGTTTGGGCAAAATATGACCCATCGCCGTTTACAGTAATTGGCGTATTTTCGGTATGAAACGTCGTAATTTGAAACTGAAAATAGGCGCAGAGAGTCAGAATATGGCTCAAAAATCACGATCAGGAGTCAAATTTCCGACATTTCAGACATTTTGAAAACTGCAGGGGGGTTTGGGCAAAATATGACCCATCGCTGTTTTCAGTAATTGGCATATTTTCGGTATAAAACGTTGTAATTTGAAACTGAAAATAGGTGCAGAGAGTCAGAATTCGGCTCAAAAATCACGCTCAGGAGTCAAATTTCCGACATTTCAGACATTTTGAAAACTGCAGGGGGGTTTGGGCAAAATATGACCTTTCGCCGTTTTCAGTAATTGGCATATTTTCGGTATGAAACGTCGTAATTTGAAACTGAAAATAGGTGCAGAGAGTCAGAATACGGCTCAAAAATCACGCTCAGGAGTCAAATTTCCGATATTTCAGACATTTTGAAAACTGCAGGGGGGTTTGGGCAAAATATGACCCATCTCCGTTTACAGTAATTGGCTTATTTTCGGTCTGAAACTTCGTAATTTGAAACTGAAAATAGGCGCAGAGAGTCAGAATACGGCTCAAAAATCACGCTCAGGAGTCAAATTTCCTACATTTCAGACATTTTGAAAACTGCAGGGGGGTTTGGGCAAAATATGACCCATCGCCGTTTTCAGTAATTGGCATATTTTCGGTATGAAATGTCGTAATTTGAAACTGATAATAGGTGCAGAGAGTCAGAATTCGGCTCAAAAATCACGCTCAGGAGTCAAATTTCCGACATTTCGGACATTTTGAAAACTGCAGGGAGGTTTGGGCAAAATATGGCCCATTGCCGTTTACAGTAATTGGCATATTTACGGTATGAAACGTCGTAATTTGAAACTGAAAATAGGAGCAGAGAGTCAGAATATGGCTCAAAAATCACGCTCAGGAGTCAAATTTCCGACATTTCAGACATTTTAAAAACTGCTGATGGGTTTGGGCAAAATATGACCCATCGCCGTTTTCAGTAATTGGCATATTTTCGGTACGAAACGTCGTAATTTGAAACTGAAAATAGGTGCAGAGAGTCAGAATTCGCTCAAAAATCACCCTCAGGAGTCAAATTTCCGACATTTCGGACATTTTGAAAACTGCAGGGGGGTTTGGGCAAAATATGACCCATCGCCGTTTACAGTAATTGGCATATTTTCGGTATGAAACGTCGTAATTTGAAACTGAAAATAGGCGCAGAGAGTCAGAATTCGGCTCAAAAATCACGTTCAGGAGTCAAATTTCCGACATTTCAGACATTTTGAAAACTGCAGGGGGGTTTGGGCAAAATATGACCCATCGCCGTTTACAGTAATTGGCATATTTTCGGTATGAAACGTCGTAATTTGAAACTGAAAATAGGCGCAGAGAGTCAGAATACGGCTCAAAAATCACGCTCAGGAGTCAAATTTCCGACATTTCAGACATTTTGAAAACTGCAGGGGGGCTTTGGGCAAAATATGACCCATCGCTGTTTTCAGTAACTGGCATTTCTTCGGTATGAAACTTCGTAATTTGAAACTGAAAATAGGCGCAGAGAGTCAGAATACGGCTCAAAAATCACGCTCACGAGTCAAATTTCCGGCATTTCAGACATTTTGAAAACTGCAGGGGGGTTTGGGCAAAATATGACTCATCGCCGTTTTCAGTAATTGGCATATTTTCGGTATGAAACTTCATAATTTGAAACTGAAAATAGGCGCAGAGAGTCAGAATATGGCTCAAAAATCACGCTCAGGAGTCAAATTTCCGACATTTCAGACATTTTGAAAACTGCAGGGGGGTTTGGGCAAAATATGACTCATCGCCGTTTTCAGTTATTGGCATATTTTCGGTATGAAACGTCGTAATTTGAAACTGAAAATAGGTGCAGAGAGTCAGAATTCGGCTCATAAATCACGCTCAGGAGTCAAATTTCCGACATTTCGGATACTTTGAAAACTGCAGGGGGTTTGGGCAAAATATGACCCATCGCCGTTTACAGTAATTGGCATATTTTCGGTATGAAACGTCGTAATTTAAACTGAAAATAGGCGCAGAGAGTCAGAATACGGCTCACAAATCACGCTCAGGAGTCAAATTTCCGACATTTCAGACATTTTGAAAACTGCAGGGGGGTTTGGGCAAAATATGACCCATCGCTGTTTTCAGTAATTGGCATTTCTTCGGTATGAAACGTCGTAATTTGAAACTGAAAAAAGGCGCAGAGAGTCAGAATACGGCTCAAAAATCATGCTCACGAGTCAAATTTCCGGCATTTCAGACATTTTGAAAACTGCAGGGGGGTTTGGGCAAAATATGACTCATCGCCGTTTTCAGTAATTGGCATATTTTCGTTATGAAACGTCGTAATTTGAAACTGAAAATAGGCGCTGAGAGTCAGAATTCGCCTCAAAAATCACGCTTAGGAGTCAAATTTCCGACATTTCAGACATTTTGAAAACTGCAGGGGGGTTTGGGCAAAATATGACCCATCGCCGTTTACAGTAATTGGTATATTTTCGGTATGAAACGTCGAAATTTGAAACTGAAAATAGGCGCAGAGAGTCAGAATTCGGCTCAAAAATCACGATCAGGAGTCAAATTTCCGACATTTCGGACATTTTGAAAACTGCAGGGGGGTTCGGGCAAAATATGACCCATTGCCGTTTACAGTAATTGGCATATTTTCGGTATGAAACGTCGTAATTTGAAACTGAAAATAGGCGCAAAGAGTCAGAATACGGCTCAAAAATCTCGCTCAGGAGTCAAATTTCCGACATTTCAGACATTTTGAAAACTGCAGGGGGGGTTTGGGCAAAATATGACCCATCGTCGTTTTCAGTAATTGGCATATTTTCGGTATGAAACCTCGTAATTTGAAACTGAAAATAGGTGCAGAGTGTCAGGATTCGGCTCAAAAATCACCCTCAGGAGTCAAATTTCCGGCATTTCAGACATTTTGAAAACTGCAGGGAGGTTTTGTGCAAAATATGACTCATCGCCGTATTCAGTAACTGGCATATTTTCGGTATGAAACGTCGTAATTTGAAACTGAAAATAGGCGCAGAGAGTCAGAATACGGCTCAAAAATCACGCTCAGGAGTCAAATTTCCGACATTTCAGACATTTTGAAAACTGCAGGGGGGTTTGGGCAAAATATGACCCATCGCCGTTTACAGTAATTGGCATATTTTCGGTATGAAACGTCGTAATTTGAAACTGAAAAAAGGTGCAGAGAGTCAGAATACGGCTCAAAAATCACACTCAGGAGTCAAATTTCCGACATTTCAGACATTTTGAAAACTGCAGGGGGATTTGGGCAAAATATGACCCATCGCAGTTTACAGTAATTGGTAAATTTTCGGTATGAAACGTCGTAATTTGAAACTGAAAATAGGCGCAGAGAGTCAGAATTCGGCTCAAAAATCACGCTCAGGAGCCAAATTTCCGACATTTCGGACATTTTGAAAACTGCAGGAGGGTTTGGGCAAAATATGACCCATCGCCGTTTACAGTAATTGGCTTATTTTAGGTCTGAAACGTCGTAATTTGAAACTGAAAATAGGCGCAGAGAGTCAGAATACGGCTCAAAAATCACGCTCAGGAGTCAAATTTCCGACATTTCAGACATTTTGAAAACTGCAGGGGGGTTTGGGCAAAATATGACCCATCGCCGTTTTCAGTAATTGGCATATTTTCGGTATGAAACGTCGTAATTTGAAACTGATAATAGGTGCAGAGAGTCAGAATTCGGCTCAAAAATCACGCTCACGAGTCAAATTTCCGACATTTCAGACATTTTGAAAACTGAAGGGGGGGTTTGGGCAAAATATGACCCATCGCTGTTTTCAGTAATTAGCATTTTTTCGGTATGAAACGTCGTAATTTGAAACTGAAAATAGGCGCAGAGAGTCAGAATACGGCTCAAAAATAACGCTCACGAGTCAAATTTCCGGCATTTTAGACATTTTGAAAACTGCAGGGGGGTTTTGGGCAAAATATGACTCATCGCCGTTTTCAGTAATTGGTATATTTTCGGTATGAAACGTCGTAATTTGAAACTGAAAATAGGCGCAGAGAGTCAGCATACGGCTCAAAAATCACGCTCAGGAGTCAAATTTCCGACATTTTAGACATTTTGAAAACTGCAGGTGGGTTTGGGCAAAATATGACCCATCGCCGTTAACAGTAATTGGCATATTTTCGGTATGAAACGTCGTAATTTGAAACTGAAAATAGGTGCAGAGAGTCAGAATACGGCTCAAAAATCACACTCAGGAGTCAAATTTCCGACATTTCAGACATTTTGAAAACTGCAGGGGGGTTTGGGCAAAATATGACCCATCGCCGTTTTCAGTAATTAGCATATTTTCGGTATGAAACGTCGTAATTTGAAACTGAAAATAGGTGCAGAGAGTCAGAATTCGGCTCAAAAATCACACTCAGGAGTCAAATTTCCGACATTTCAGACATTTTGAAAACTGCAGTGGTGTTTGGGCAAAATATGACCCATCGCCGTTTACAGTAATTGGTATATTTTCGGTATGAAACTTCGTAATTTGAAACTGAAATTAGGCGCAGAGAGTCAGAATTCGGCTCAAAAATCACGCTCAGGAGTAAAATTTCCGATATTTCAGACATTTTGAAAACTGCAGGGGGGTTTGGGCAAAATATGACCCATCGCCGTTTACAGTAATTGGCTTATTTTCGGTCTGAAACTTCGTAATTTGAAACTGAAAATAGGCGCAGAGAGTCAGTATACGGCTCAAAAATCACGCTCAGGAGTCAAATTTCCTACATTTCAGACATTTTGAAAACTGCAGGGGGGTTTGGGCAAAATATGACCCATCGCCGTTTTCAGTAATTGGCATATTTTTGGTATGAAACGTCGTAATTTGAAACTGATAATAGGTGCAGAGAGTCAGAATTCGGCTCAAAAATCACGCTCAGGAGTCAAATTTCCGACATTTCGGACATTTTGAAAACTGCAGGGAGGTTTGGGAAAAATATGACCCATCGCCGTTTACAGTAATTGGCATATTTACGGTATGAAACGTCGTAATTTGAAACTAAAAATAGGAGCAGAGAGTCAGAATATGGCTCAAAAATCACGCTCAGGAGTCAAATTTCCGACATTTCAGACATTTTAAAAATTGCTGAGGGGTTTGGGCAAAATATGACCCATCGCCGTTTTCAGTAATTGGCATATTTTCGGTATGAAACGTCGTAATTTGAAACTGAAAATAGGTGCAGAGAGTCAGAATTCGCTCAAAAATCACCCTCAGGAGTCAAATTTCCGACATTTCAGACATTTTGAAAACTGCAGGGGGGTTTGGGCAAAATATGACCCATCGCCGTTTACAGTAATTGGCATATTTTCGGTATGAAACGTCGTAATTTGAAACTGAAAATAGGCGCAGAGTCAGAATTCGGCTCAAAAATCACGTTCAGGAGTCAAATTTCCGACATTTCAGACATTTTGAAAACTGCAGGGGGGTTTGGGCAAAATATGACCCATCGCCGTTTACAGTAATTGGCATATTTTCGGTATGAAACGTCGTAATTTGAAACTGAAAATAGGCGCAGAGAGTCAGAATACGGCTCAAAAATCACGCTCAGGAGTCAAATTTCCGACATTTCAGACATTTTGAAAACTGCAGGGGGGGTTTGGGCAAAATATGACCCATCGCTGTTTTCAGTAATTGGCATTTTTTCGGTATGAAACGTCGTAATTTGAAACTGAAAATAGGCGCAGAGAGGCAGAATACGGCTCAAAAATCACGCTCACGAGTCAAATTTCCGGCATTTCGGACATTTTGAAAACTGCAGGGGGGTTTGGGCAAAATATGACTCATCGCCGTTTTCAGTAATTGGCATATTTTCGGTATGAAACGTCGTAATTTAAAACTGAAAATAGGTGCAGAGAGTCAGAATTCGGCACAAAAATCACGCTCAGGAGTCAAATTTCCGACATTTTGGACATTTTGAAAACTGCAGGGGGGTTTGGGCAAAATATGACCCATCGCTGTTTACAGTAATTGGCATATTTTTGGTATGAAACGTCGTAATTTGAAATTGAAAATAGGCGCAGAGAGTCAGAATACGGCTCAAAAATCACACTCAGGAGTCAAATTTCCGACATTTCAGACATTTTGAAAACTGCAGTGGTGTTTGGGCAAAATATGACCCATCGCCGTTTACAGTAATTGGTATATTTTCGGTATGAAACTTCGTAATTTGAAACTGAAAATAGGCGCAGAGAGTCAGAATTCGGCTCAAAAATCACGCTCAGGAGTAAAATTTCCGATATTTCAGACATTTTGAAAACTGCAGGGGGGTTTGGGCAAAATATGACCCATCGCCGTTTACAGTAATTGGCTTATTTTCGGTCTGAAACTTCGTAATTTGAAACTGAAAATAGGCGCAGAGAGTCAGTATACGGCTCAAAAATCACGCTCAGGAGTCAAATTTCCTACATTTCAGACATTTTGAAAACTGCAGGGGGGTTTGTGCAAAATATGACCCATCGCCGTTTTCAGTAATTGGCATATTTTTGGTATGAAACGTCGTAATTTGAAACTGATAATAGGTGCAGAGAGTCAGAATTCGGCTCAAAAATCACGCTCAGGAGTCAAATTTTCGACATTTCGGACATTTTGAAAACTGCAGGGAGGTTTGGGAAAAATATGACCCATCGCCGTTTACAGTAATTGGCATATTTACGGTATGAAACGTCGTAATTTGAAACTAAAAATAGGAGCAGAGAGTCAGAATATGGCTCAAAAATCACGCTCAGGAGTCAAATTTCCGACATTTCAGACATTTTAAAAATTGCTGAGGGGTTTGGGCAAAATATGACCCATCGCCGTTTTCAGTAATTGGCATATTTTCGGTATGAAACGTCGTAATTTGAAACTGAAAATAGGTGCAGAGAGTCAGAATTCGCTCAAAAATCACCCTCAGGAGTCAAATTTCCGACATTTCAGACATTTTGAAAACTGCAGGGGGGTTTGGGCAAAATATGACCCATCGCCGTTTACAGTAATTGGCATATTTTCGGTATGAAACGTCGTAATTTGAAACTGAAAATAGGCGCAGAGTCAGAATTCGGCTCAAAAATCACGTTCAGGAGTCAAATTTCCGACATTTCAGACAATTTGAAAACTGCAGGGGGGTTTGGGCAAAATATGACCCATCGCCGTTTACAGTAATTGGCATATTTTCGGTATGAAACGTCGTAATTTGAAACTGAAAATAGGCGCAGAGAGTCAGAATACGGCTCAAAAATCACGCTCAGGAGTCAAATTTCCGACATTTCAGACATTTTGAAAACTGCAGAGGGGGTTTGGGCAAAATATGACCCATCGCTGTTTTCAGTAATTGGCATTTTTTCGGTATGAAACGTCGTAATTTGAAACTGAAAATAGGCGCAGAGAGGCAGAATACGGCTCAAAAATCACGCTCACGAGTCAAATTTCCGGCATTTCGGACATTTTGAAAACTGCAGGGGGGTTTGGGCAAAATATGACTCATCGCCGTTTTCAGTAATTGGCATATTTTCGGTATGAAACGTCGTAATTTAAAACTGAAAATAGGTGCAGAGAGTCAGAATTCGGCACAAAAATCACGCTCAGGAGTCAAATTTCCGACATTTTGGACATTTTGAAAACTGCAGGGGGGTTTGGGCAAAATATGACCCATCGCTGTTTACAGTAATTGGCATATTTTTGGTATGAAACGTCGTAATTTGAAATTGAAAATAGGCGCAGAGAGTCAGAATACGGCTCAAAAATCACGCTCATGAGTCAAATTTCCTACATTTCAGACATTTTGAAAACTGCAGGGGGGTTTGATCAAAATATGACCCATCGCCGTTTTCAGTAATTGTCATATTTTCGGTATGAAACTTCGTAATTTGAAACTGAAAATAGGTGCAGAGAGTCAGAATTCGGCTCAAAAATCACGCTCAGGAGTCAAATTTCCGACATTTCAGACATTTTGAAAACTGCAGGGGGGTTTGGGCAAAATATGACCCATCGCCGTTTACAGTAATTGGCATATTTTCGGTATGAAACGTCGTAATTTGAAGCTGAAAGTAGGCGCAGAGAGTCAGAATACGGCTCAAAAATTACGCTCAGGAGTCAAATTTCCGACATTTCAGACATTTTGAAAACTGCAGGGGGGTTTGGGCAAAATATGACTCATCGCCGTTTTCAGTTATTGGCATATTTTCGGTATGAAACGTCGTAATTTGAAACTGAAAATAGGTGCAGAGAGTCAGAATTCGGCTCATCAATCACGCTCAGGAGTCAAATTTCCGACATTTCGGATACTTTGAAAACTGCAGGGGGGTTTGGGCAAAATATGACCCATCGCCGTTTACAGTAATTGGCATATTTTCGGTATGAAACGTTGTAATTTCGAACTGAAAATAGGCGCAGAGAGTCAGAATACGGCTCAAAAATCACGCTCAGGAGTCAAATTTCCGACATTTCAGACGTTTTGAAAACTGCAGGGGGGGTTTGGGCAAAATATGACCTATCGCTTTTTTCAGTAATTGGCATTTCTTCGGTATGAAACGTCGTAATTTGAAACTGAAATAAGGCGCAGAGTCGGAATACGGCTCAAAAATCACGCTCACGAGTCAAATTTCCGACATTTCAGACATTTTGAAAACTGCAGGGGGGTTTGGGCAAAATATGACTCATCGCCGTTTTCAGTAATTGGCATATTTTCGTTTTGAAACGTCGTAATTTGAAACTGAAAATAGGCGCTGAAAGTCAGAATTCGCCTCAAAAATCACGCTTAGGAGTCAAATTTCCGACAATTGAGACACTTTGAAAACTACAGGGGGGTTTGGGCAAAATATGACCCATCGCTGTTTACAGTAATTGGTATATTTTCGGTATGAAACGTCGTAATTTGAAACTGAAAATAGGCGCAGAGAGTCAGAATTCGGCTCAAAAATCACGCTCAGGAGTCAAATTTCCGACATTTCGGACATTTTGAAAACTGCAGGAGGGTTTGGGCAAAATATGACCCATCGCCGTTTACAGTAATTGGCATATTTTCGGTATGAAACGTCGTAATTTGAAACTGAAAATAGGCGCAGAGAGTCAGAATACGGCTCAAAAATCACGCTCAGGAGTCAAATTTCCGACATTTCAGACATTTTGAAAACTGCAGGGGGGTTTTGGGCAAAATATGACTCATCGCCGTTTTCAGTAATTGGTATATTTTCGGTATGAAACGTCGTAATTTGAAACTGAAAATAGGCGCAGAGAGTCAGAATACGGCTCAAAAATCACGCTCAGGAGTCAAATTTCCGACATTTTAGACATTTTGAAAACTGCAGGTGGGTTTGGGCAAAATATGACCCATCGCCGTTAACAGTAATTGGCATATTTTCGGTATGAAACGTCGTAATTTGAAACTGAAAATAGGTGCAGAGAGTCAGAATACGGCTCAAAAATCACACTCAGGAGTCAAATTTCCGACATTTCAGACATTTTGAAAACTGCAGGGGGGTTTGGGCAAAATATGACCCATCGCCGTTTTCAGTAATTAGCATATTTTCGGTATGAAACGTCGTAATTTGAAACTGAAAATAGGTGCAGAGAGTCAGAATTCGGCTCAAAAATCACACTCAGGAGTCAAATTTCCGACATTTCAGACATTTTGAAAACTGCAGTGGTGTTTGGGCAAAATATGACCCATCGCCGTTTACAGTAATTGGTATATTTTCGGTATGAAACTTCGTAATTTGAAACTGAAAATAGGCGCAGAGAGTCAGAATTCGGCTCAAAAATCACGCTCAGGAGTAAAATTTCCGATATTTCAGACATTTTGAAAACTGCAGGGGGGTTTGGGCAAAATATGACCCATCGCCGTTTACAGTAATTGGCTTATTTTCGGTCTGAAACTTCGTAATTTGAAACTGAAAATAGGCGCAGAGAGTCAGTATACGGCTCAAAAATCACGCTCAGGAGTCAAATTTCCTACATTTCAGACATTTTGAAAACTGCAGGGGGGTTTGGGCAAAATATGACCCATCGCCGTTTTCAGTAATTGGCATATTTTCGGTATGAAACGTCGTAATTTGAAACTGATAATAGGTGCAGAGAGTCAGAATTCGGCTCAAAAATCACGCTCAGGAGTCAAATTTCCGACATTTCGGACATTTTGAAAACTGCAGGGAGGTTTGGGCAAAATATGACCCATCGCCGTTTACAGTAATTGGCATATTTACGGTATGAAACGTCGTAATTTGAAACTAAAAATAGGAGCAGAGAGTCAGAATATGGCTCAAAAATCACGCTCAGGAGTCAAATTTCCGACATTTCAGACATTTTAAAAATTGCTGAGGGGTTTGGGCAAAATATGACCCATCGCCGTTTTCAGTAATTGGCATATTTTCGGTATGAAACGTCGTAATTTGAAACTGAAAATAGGTGCAGAGAGTCAGAATTCGCTCAAAAATCACCCTCAGGAGTCAAATTTCCGACATTTCAGACATTTTGAAAACTGCAGGGGGGTTTGGGCAAAATATGACCCATCGCTGTTTACAGTAATTGGCATATTTTCGGTATGAAACGTCGTAATTTGAAACTGAAAATAGGCGCAGAGTCAGAATTCGGCTCAAAAATCACGTTCAGGAGTCAAATTTCCGACATTTCAGACATTTTGAAAACAGCAGGGGGGTTTGGGCAAAATATGACCCATCGCCGTTTACAGTAATTGGCATATTTTCGGTATGAAACGTCGTAATTTGAAACTGAAAATAGGCTCAGAGAGACAGAATACGGCTCAAAAATCACGCTCAGGAGTCAAATTTCCGACATTTCAGACATTTTGAAAACTGCAGGGGGGGTTTGGGCAAAATATGACCCATCGCTGTTTTCAGTAATTGGCATTTTTTCGGTATGAAACGTCGTAATTTGAAACTGAAAATAGGCGCAGAGAGGCAGAATACGGCTCAAAAATCACGCTCACGAGTCAAATTTCCGGCATTTCGGACATTTTGAAAACTGCAGGGGGGATTGGGCAAAATATGACCCATCGCCGTTTTCAGTAATTGGCATATTTTCGGTATGAAACGTCGTAATTTAAAACTGAAAATAGGTGCAGAGAGTCAGAATTCGGCACAAAAATCACGCTCAGGAGTCAAATTTCCGACATTTTGGACATTTTGAAAACTGCAGGGGGGTTTGGGCAAAATATGACCCATCGCCGTTTACAGTAATTGGCATATTTTTGGTATGAAACGTCGTAATTTGAAATTGAAAATAGGCGCAGAGAGTCAGAATACGGCTCAAAAATCACGCTCATGAGTCAAATTTCCGACATTTCAGACATTTTGAAAACTGCAGGGGGGTTTGATCAAAATATGACCCATCGCCGTTTTCAGTAATTGTCATATTTTCGGTATGAAACTTCGTAATTTGAAACTGAAAATAGGTGCAGATAGTCAGAATTCGGCTCAAAAATCACGCTCAGGAGTCAAATTTCCGACATTTCAGACATTTTGAAAACTGCAGGGGGGTTTGGGCAAAATATGACCCATAGCCGTTTACAGTAATTGGCATATTTTCGGTATGAAACGTCGTAATTTGAAGCTGAAAGTAGGCGCAGAGAGTCAGAATACGGCTCAAAAATTACGCTCAGGAGTCAAATTTCCGACATTTCAGACATTTTGAAAACTGCAGGGGGGTTTGGGCAAAATATGACTCATCGCCGTTTTCAGTTATTGGCATATTTTCGGTATGAAACGTCGTAATTTGAAACTGAAAATAGGTGCAGAGAGTCAGAATTCGGCTCATCAATCACGCTCAGGAGTCAAATTTCCGACATTTCGGATACTTTGAAAACTGCAGGGGGGTTTGGGCAAAATATGACCCATCGCCGTTTACAGTAATTGGCATATTTTCGGTATGAAACGTTGTAATTTCGAACTGAAAATAGGCGCAGAGAGTCAGAATACGGCTCAAAAATCACGCTCAGGTTTCAAATTTCCGACATTTCAGACGTTTTGAAAACTGCAGGGGGGGTTTGGGCAAAATATGACCTATCGCTTTTTTCAGTAATTGGCATTTCTTCGGTATGAAACGTCGTAATTTGAAACTGAAATAAGGCGCAGAGTCAGAATACGGCTCAAAAATCACGCTCACGAGTCAAATTTCCGACATTTCAGACATTTTGAAAACTGCAGGGGGGTTTGGGCAAAATATGACTCATCGCCGTTTTCAGTAATTGGCATATTTTCGTTTTGAAACGTCGTAATTTGAAATTGAAAATAGGCGCTGAAAGTCAGAATTCGCCTCAAAAATCACGCTTAGGAGTCAAATTTCCGACAATTGAGACATTTTGAAAACTACAGGGGGGTTTGGGCAAAATATGACCCATCGCCGTTTACAGTAATTGGTATATTTTCGGTATGAAACGTCGTAATTTGAAACTGAAAATAGGCGCAGAGAGTCAGAATTCGGCTCAAAAATCACGCTCAGGAGTCAAATTTCCGACATTTCGGACATTTTGAAAACTGCAGGGGGGTTTGGGCAAAATATGACCCATCGCCGTTTACAGTAATTGGCATATTTTCGGTATGAAACGTCGTAATTTGAAACTGAAAATAGGCGCAGAGAGTCAGAATACGGCTCAAAAATCACGCTCAGGAGTCAAATTTCCGACATTTCAGACATTTTGAAAACTGCAGGGGGGTTTGGGCAAAATATGACCCATCGCCGTTTACAGTAATTGGCATATTTTCGGTATGAAACGTTGTAATTTCGAACTGAAAATAGGCGCAGAGAGTCAGAATACGGCTCAAAAATCACGCTCAGGTTTCAAATTTCCGACATTTCAGACGTTTTGAAAACTGCAGGGGGGGTTTGGGCAAAATATGACCTATCGCTTTTTTCAGTAATTGGCATTTCTTCGGTATGAAACGTCGTAATTTGAAACTGAAATAAGGCGCAGAGTCAGAATACGGCTCAAAAATCACGCTCACGAGTCAAATTTCCGACATTTCAGACATTTTGAAAACTGCAGGGGGGTTTGGGCAAAATATGACTCATCGCCGTTTTCAGTAATTGGCATATTTTCGTTTTGAAACGTCGTAATATGAAACTGAAAATAGGCGCTGAAAGTCAGAATTCGCCTCAAAAATCACGCTTAGGAGTCAAATTTCCGACAATTGAGACATTTTGAAAACTACAGGGGGGTTTGGGCAAAATATGACCCATCGCCGTTTACAGTAATTGGTATATTTTCGGTATGAAACGTCGTAATTTGAAACTGAAAATAGGCGCAGAGAGTCAGAATTCGGCTCAAAAATCACGCTCAGGAGTCAAATTTCCGACATTTCGGACATTTTGAAAACTGCAGGGGGGTTTGGGCAAAATATGACCCATCGCCGTTTACAGTAATTGGCATATTTTCGGTATGAAACGTCGTAATTTGAAACTGAAAATAGGCGCAGAGAGTCAGAATACGGCTCAAAAATCACGCTCAGGAGTCAAATTTCCGACATTTCAGACATTTTGAAAACTGCAGGGGGGTTTGGGCAAAATATGACCCATCGCCGTTTACAGTAATTGGCATATTTTCGGTATGAAACGTCGTAATTTGAAACTGAAAATAGGTGCAGAGAGTCAGAATACGGCACAAAAGTCACACTCAGGAGTCAAATTTCCGACATTTCAGACATTTTGAAAACTGCAGGGGGGTTTGGGCAAAATATGACCCATCGCCGTTTTCAGTAATTGGCATATTTTCGGTATGAAACGACGTAATTTGAAACTGAAAATAGGTGCAGAGAGTCAGAATTCGGCTCAAAAATCACGCTCAGGAGTCAAATTTCCGACATTTCAGACATTTTGAAAACTACAGGGGTGTTTGGGCAAAATATGACCCATCGCCGTTTACAGTAATTGGCATATTTTCGGTATGAAACGTCGTAATTTGAAACTGAAAATAGGCGCAGAAAGTCAGAATTCGGCTCAAAAATCACGCTCAGGAGTCAAATTTCCGACATTTCAGACATTTTGAAAACTGCAGGGGGGTTTGGGCAAAATATGACCCATCGCAGTTTACAGTAATTGGTATATTTTCGGTATGAAACGTCGTAATTTGAAACTGAAAATAGGCGCAGAGAGTCAGAATTCGGCTCAAAAATCACGCTCAGGAGTCAAATTTCCGACATTTCGGACATTTTGAAAACTGCAGGAGGGTTTGGGCAAAATATGACCCATCGCCGTTTACAGTAATTGGCTTATTTTAGGTCTGAAACGTCGTAATTTGAAACTGAAAATAGGCGCAGAGAGTCAGAATACGGCTCAAAAATAACGCTCACGAGTCAAATTTCCGGCATTTCAGACATTTTGAAAACTGGGGGGGTTTTTTGGGCAAAATATGACTCATCGCCGTTTTCAGTAATTGGCTTATTTTCGGTATGAAACGTCGTAATTTGAAACTGAAAATAGGTGCAGAGAGTCAGAATTCGCTCCAAAATCACCCTCAGGAGTCAAATTTCCGACATTTCAGACATTTTGAAAACTGCAGGGGGGTTTGGGCAAAATATGACCCATCGCCGTTTACAGTAATTGGCATATTTTCGGTATGAAACGTCGTAATTTGAAACTGAAAATAGGCGCAGAGAGTCAGAATTCGGCTCAACAATCACGTTCAGGAGTCAAATTTCCGACATTTCAGACATTTTGAAAATTGGAGGGGGGTTTGGGCAAAATATGACCCATCGCCGTTTACAGTAATTGGCATATTTTCGGTATGAAACGTCGTAATTTGAAACTGAAAATAGGCGCAGAAAGTCAGAATACGGCTCTAAAATCACGCTCAGGAGTCAAATTTCCGACATTTCAGACATTTTGAAAACTGCAGGGGGGGTTTGGGCAAAATATGACCCATCGCTGTTTTCAGTAATTGGCATTTCTTCGGTATGAAACGTCGTAATTTGAAACTGAAAATAGGCGCAGAGAGTCAGAATACGGCTCAAAAATCACGCTCACGAGTCAAATTTCCGGCATTTCAGACATTTTGAAAACTGCAGGGGGGTTTGGGCAAAATATGACTCATCGCCGTTTTCAGTAATTGGCATATTTTCGGTATGAAACGTCGTAATTTGAAACTGAAAATAGGCGCAGAGAGTCAGAATTCGCCTCAAAAATCACGCTCAGGAGTCAAATTTCCGACATTTCAGACATTTTGAAAACTGCAGGGGGGTTTGGGCAAAATATGACCCATCGCCGTTTACAGTAATTGGTATATTTTCGGTATGAAACGTCGTAATTTGAAACTGAAAATAGGCGCAGAGAGTCAGAATTCGGCTCAAAAATCACGCTCAGGAGTCAAATTTCCGACATTTCGGACATTTTGAAAACTGCAGGGGGGTTTGGGCAAAATATGACCCATCGCCGTTTACAGTAATTGGCGTACTTTCGGTATGAAACGTCGTAATTTGAAACTGAAAATAGGTGCAGAGAGTCAGAATATGGCTCAAAAATCACGATCAGGAGTCAAATTTCCGACATTTCAGACATTTTGAAAACTGCAGGGGGGTTTGGGCAAAATATGACCCATCGCTGTTTTCAGTAATTGGCATATTTTCGGTATAAAACATTGTAATTTGAAACTGAATATAGGTGCAGAGAGTCAGAATTCGGCTCAAAAATCACGCTCAGGAGTCAAATTTCCGACATTTCAGACATTTTGAAAACTGCAGGGGGGTTTGGGCAAAATATGACCTTTCGCCGTTTTCAGTAATTGGCATATTTTCGGTATGAAACGTCGTAATTTGAAACTGAAAATAGGTGCAGAGAGTCAGAATACGGCTCAAAAATCACGCTCAGGAGTCAAATTTCCGATATTTCGGACATTTTGAAAACTGCAGGGGGGTTTGGGCAAAATATGACCCATCTCCGTTTACAGTAATTGGCTTATTTTCGGTCTGAAACTTCGTAATTTGAAACTGAAAATAGGCGCAGAGAGTCAGAATACGGCTCAAAAATCACGCTCAGGAGTCAAATTTCCTACATTTCGGACATTTTGAAAACTGCAGGGGGGGTTTGGGCAAAATATGACCCTCGCCGTTTTCAGTAATTGGCATATTTTCGGTATGAAATGTCATAATTTGAAACTGATAATAGGTGCAGAGAGTCAGAATTCGGCTCAAAAATCACGCTCAGGAGTCAAATTTCCGACATTTCGGACATTTTGAAAACTGCAGGGAGGTTTGGGCCAAATATGGCCCATCGCCGTTTACTGTAATTGGCATATTTACGGTATGAAACGTCGTAATTTGAAACTGAAAATAGGAGCAGAGAGTCAGAATATGGCTCAAAAATCACGCTCAGGAGTCAAATTTCCGACATTTCAGACATTTTAAAAACTGCTGATGGGTTTGGGCAAAATATGACCCATCGCCGTTTTCAGTAATTGGCATAATTTCGGTATGAAACGTCGTAATTTGAAACTGAAAATAGGTGCAGAGAGTCAGAATTCGCTCAAAAATCACCCTCAGGAGTCAAATTTCCGACATTTCAGACATTTTGAAAACTGCAGGGGGGTTTGGGCAAAATATGACCCATCGCCGTTTACAGTAATTGGCATATTTTCGGTATGAAACGTCGTAATTTCGAACTGAAAATAGGCGCAGAGAGTCAGAATACGGCTCACAAATCACGCTCAGGAGTCAAATTTCCGACATTTCAGACATTTTGAAAACTGCAGGGGGGGTTTGGGCAAAATATGACCCATCGCTGTTTTCAGTAATTGGCATTTCTTCGGTATGAAACGTCGTAATTTGAAACTGAAAAAAGGCGCAGAGAGTCAGAATACGGCTCAAAAATCATGCTCACGAGACAAATTTCCGGCATTTCAGACATTTTGAAAACTGCAGGGGGGTTTGGGCAAAATATGACTCATCGCCGTTTTCAGTAATTAACATATTTTCGTTATGAAACGTCGTAATTTCAAACTGAAAATAGGCGCTGAGAATCAGAATTCGCCTCAAAAATCACGCTTAGGAGTCAAATTTCCGACATTTCAGACATTTTGAAAACTGCAGGGGGGTTTGGGCAAAATATAACCCATCGCCGTTTACAGTAATTGGTATATTTTTGGTATGAAACGTCGAAATTTGAAACTGAAAATAGGCGCAGAGAGTCAGAATTCGGCTCAAAAATCACGCTCAGGAGCCAAATTTCCGACATTTCGGACATTTTGAAAACTGCAGGAGGGTTTGGGCAAAATATGACCCATCGCCGTTTACAGTAATTGGCTTATTTTAGGTCTGAAACGTCGTAATTTGAAACTGAAAACAGGCGCAGAGAGTCAGGATGCGGCTCAAAAATCACGCTCAGGAGTCAAATTTCCGACATTTCAGACATTTTGAAAACTGCAGGGGGGTTTGGGCAAAATATGACCCATCGCCGTTTTCAGTAATTGGCATATTTTCGGTATGAAACGTCGTAATTTGAAACTGATAATAGGTGCAGAGAGTCAGAATTCGGCTCAAAAATCACGCTCACGAGTCAAATTTCCGACATTTCAGACATTTTGAAAACTGCAGGGGGGGTTAGGGCAAAATATGACCCATCGCTGTTTTCAGTAATTAGCATTTTTTCGGTATGAAACGTCGTAATTTGAAACTGAAAATAGGCGCAGAGAGTCAGAATACGGCTCAAAAATAACGCTCACGAGTCAAATTTCCGGCATTTCAGACATTTTGAAAACTGCAGGGGGGTTTTGGGCAAAATATGACTCATCGCCGTTTTCAGTAATTGGTATATTTTCGGTATGAAACTTCGTAATTTGAAACTGAAAATAGGCGCAGAGAGTCAGAATACGGCTCAAAAATCACGCTCAGGAGTCAAATTTCCGACATTTTAGACATTTTGAAAACTGCAGGTGGGTTTGGGCAAAATATGACCCATCGCCGTTAACAGTAATTGGCATATTTTCGGTATGAAACGTCGTAATTTGAAACTGAAAATAGGTGCAGAGAGTCAGAATTCGGCTCAAAAATCACACTCAGGAGTCAAATTTCCGACATTTCAGACATTTTGAAAACTGCAGGGGTGTTTGGGCAAAATATGACCCATCGCCGTTTACAGTAATTGGTATATTTTCGGTATGAAACTTCGTAATTTGAAACTGAAAATAGGCGCAGAGAGTCAGAATTCGGCTCAAAAATCACGCTCAGGAGTAAAATTTCCGATATTTCAGACATTTTGAAAACTGCAGGGGGGTTTGGGCAAAATATGACCCATCGCCGTTTACAGTAATTGGCTTATTTTCGGTCTGAAACTTCGTAATTTGAAACTGAAAATAGGCGCAGAGAGTCAGAATACGGCTCAAAAATCACGCTCAGGAGTCAAATTTCCTACATTTCAGACATTTTGAAAACTGCAGGGGGGTTTGGGCAAAATATGACCCATCGCCGTTTTCAGTAATTGGCATATTTTCGGTATGAAACGTCGTAATTTGAAACTGATAATAGGTGCAGAGAGTCAGAATTCGGCTCAAAAATCACGCTCAGGAGTCAAATTTCCGACATTTCGGACATTTTGAAAACTGCAGGGAGGTTTGGGAAAAATATGACCCATCGCCGTTTACAGTAATTGGCATATTTACGGTATGAAACGTCGTAATTTGAAACTGAAAATAGGAGCAGAGAGTCAGAATATGGCTCAAAAATCACGCTCAGGAGTCAAATTTCCGACATTTCAGACATTTTAAAAATTGATGAGGGGTTTGGGCAAAATATGACCCATCGCCGTTTTCAGTAATTGGCATATTTTCGGTATGAAACGTCGTAATTTGAAACTGAAAAAAGAAGCAGAGAGTCAGAATTCGCTCAAAAATCACCCTCAGGAGTCAAATTTCCGACATTTCAGACATTTTGAAAACTGCAGGGGGGTTTGAGCAAAATATGACCCATCTATGTTTACAGTAATTGGCATATTTTCGGTATGAAACGTCGTAATTTGAAACTGAAAATAGGCGCAGAGTCAGAATTCGGCTCAAAAATCACGTTCAGGAGTCAAATTTCCGACATTTCAGACTTTTTGAAAACTGCAGGGGGGTTTGGGCAAAATATGACCCATCGCCGTTTACAGTAATTGGCATATTTTCGGTATGAAACGTCGAAATTTGAAACTGAAAATAGGCGCAGAGAGTCAGAATTCGGCTCAAAAATCACGATCAGGAGTCAAATTTCCGACATTTCGGACATTTTGAAAACTGCAGGGGGGTTCGGGCAAAATATGACCCATTGGCGTTTACAGTAATTGGCATATTTTCGGTATGAAACGTCGTAATTTGAAACTGAAAATAAGCGCAAAGAGTCAGAATACGGCTCAAAAATCTCGCTCAGGAGTCAAATTTCCGACATTTCAGACATTTTGAAAACTGCAGGGGGGGTTTGGGCAAAATATGACCCATCGTCGTTTTCAGTAATTGGCATATTTTCGGTATGAAACCTCGTAATTTGAAACTGAAAATAGGTGCAGAGAGTCAGGATTCGGCTCAAAAATCACGCTCAGGAGTCAAATTTCCGGCATTTCAGACATTTTGAAAACTGCAGGGAGGTTTTGGGCAAAATATGACTCATCGCCGTTTTCAGTAACTGGCATATTTTCGGTATGAAACGTCGTAATTTGAAACTGAAAATAGGCGCAGAGAATCAGAATACGGCTCAAAAATCACGCTCAGGAGTCAAATTTCCGACATTTCAGACATTTTGAAAACTGCAGGGGGGTTTGGGCAAAATATGACCCATCGCCGTTTACAGTAATTGGCATATTTTCGGTATGAAACGTCGTAATTTGAAACTGAAAATAGGTGCAGAGAGTCAGAATATGGCTCAAAAATCACACTCAGGAGTCAAATTTCCGACATTTCAGACATTTTGAAAACTGCAGGGGGATTTGGGCAAAATATGACCCATCGCAGTTTACAGTAATTGGTAAATTTTCGGTATGAAACGTCGTAATTTGAAACTGAAAATAGGCGCAGAGAGTCAGAATTCGGCTCAAAAATCACGCTCAGGAGCCAAATTTCCGACATTTCAGACATTTTGAAAACTGCAGGAGGGTTTGGGCAAAATATGACCCATCGTCGTTTACAGTAATTGGCTTATTTTAGGTCTGAAACGTCGTAATTTGAAACTGAAAATAGGCGCAGAGAGTCAGAATACGGCTCAAAAATCACGCTCAGGAGTCAAATTTCCGACATTTCAGACATTTTGAAAACTGCAGGGGGGTTTGGGCAAAATATGACCCATCGCCGTTTTCAGTAATTGGCATATTTTCGGTATGAAACGTCGTAATTTGAAACTGATAATAGGTGCAGAGAGTCAGAATTCGGCTCAAAAATCACGCTCACGAGTCAAATTTCCGACATTTCAGACATTTTGTAAACTGCAGGGGGGGTTAGGGCAAAATATGACCCATCGCTGTTTTCAGTAATTAGCATTTTTTCGGTATGAAACGTCGTAATTTGAAACTGAAAATAGGCGCAGAGAGTCAGAATACGGCTCAAAAATAACGCTCACGAGTCAAATTTCCGGCATTTCAGACATTTTGAAAACTGCAGGGGGGTTTTGGGCAAAATATGACTCATCGCCGTTTTCAGTAATTGGTATATTTTCGGTATGAAACTTCGTAATTTGAAACTGAAAATAGGCGCAGAGAGTCAGAATACGGCTCAAAAATCACGCTCAGGAGTCAAATTTCCGACATTTTAGACATTTTGAAAACTGCAGGTGGGTTTGGGCAAAATATGACCCATCGCCGTTAACAGTAATTGGCATATTTTCGGTATGAAACGTCGTAATTTGAAACTGAAAATAGGTGCAGAGAGTCAGAATACGGCTCAAAAATCACACTCAGGAGTCAAATTTCCGACATTTCAGACATTTTGAAAACTGCAGGGGGGTTTGGGCAAAATATGACCCATCGCCGTTTTCAGTAATTAGCATATTTTCGGTAAGAAACGTCGTAATTTGAAACTGAAAATAGGTGCAGAGAGTCAGAATTCGGCTCAAAAATCACACTCAGGAGTCAAATTTCCGACATTTCAGACATTTTGAAAACTGCAGGGGTGTTTGGGCAAAATATGACCCATCGCCGTTTACAGTAATTGGTATATTTTCGGTATGAAACTTCGTAATTTGAAACTGAAAATAGGCGCAGAGAGTCAGAATTCGGCTCAAAAATCACGCTCAGGAGTAAAATTTCCGATATTTCAGACATTTTGAAAACTGCAGGGGGGTTTGGGCAAAATATGACCCATCGCCGTTTACAGTAATTGGCTTATTTTCGGTCTGAAACTTCGTAATTTGAAACTGAAAATAGGCGCAGAGAGTCAGAATACGGCTCAAAAATCACGCTCAGGAGTCAAATTTCCTACATTTCAGACATTTTGAAAACTGCAGGGGGGTTTGGGCAAAATATGACCCATCGCCGTTTTCAGTAATTGGCATATTTTCGGTATGAAACGTCGTAATTTGAAACTGATAATAGGTGCAGAGAGTCAGAATTCGGCTCAAAAATCACGCTCAGGAGTCAAATTTCCGACATTTCGGACATTTTGAAAACTGCAGGGAGGTTTGGGAAAAATATGACCCATCGCCGTTTACAGTAATTGGCATATTTACGGTATGAAACGTCGTAATTTGAAACTGAAAATAGGAGCAGAGAGTCAGAATATGGCTCAAAAATCACGCTCAGGAGTCAAATTTCCGACATTTCAGACATTTTAAAAATTGATGAGGGGTTTGGGCAAAATATGACCCATCGCCGTTTTCAGTAATTGGCATATTTTCGGTATGAAACGTCGTAATTTGAAACTGAAAAAAGAAGCAGAGAGTCAGAATTCGCTCAAAAATCACCCTCAGGAGTCAAATTTCCGACATTTCAGACATTTTGAAAACTGCAGGGGGGTTTGGGCAAAATATGACCCATCGCCGTTTACAGTAATTGGCATATTTTCGGTATGAAACGTCGTAATTTGAAACTGAAAATAGGCGCAGAGTCAGAATTCGGCTAAAAAATCACGTTCAGGAGTCAAATTTCCGACATTTCAGACTTTTTGAAAACTGCAGGGGGGTTTGGGCAAAATATGACCCATCGCCGTTTACAGTAATTGGCATATTTTCGGTATGAAACGTCGAAATTTGAAACTGAAAATAGGCGCAGAGAGTCAGAATTCGGCTCAAAAATCACGATCAGGAGTCAAATTTCCGACATTTCGGACATTTTGAAAACTGCAGGGGGGTTCGGGCAAAATATGACCCATTGGCGTTTACAGTAATTGGCATATTTTCGGTATGAAACGTCGTAATTTGAAACTGAAAATAAGCGCAAAGAGTCAGAATACGGCTCAAAAATCTCGCTCAGGAGTCAAATTTCCGACATTTCAGACATTTTGAAAACTGCAGGGGGGGTTTGGGCAAAATATGACCCATCGTCGTTTTCAGTAATTGGCATATTTTCGGTATGAAACCTCGTAATTTGAAACTGAAAATAGGTGCAGAGAGTCAGGATTCGGCTCAAAAATCACGCTCAGGAGTCAAATTTCCGGCATTTCAGACATTTTGAAAACTGCAGGGAGGTTTTGGGCAAAATATGACTCATCGCCGTTTTCAGTAACTGGCATATTTTCGGTATGAAACGTCGTAATTTGAAACTGAAAATAGGCGCAGAGAGTCAGAATACGGCTCAAAAATCACACTCAGGAGTCAAATTTCCGACATTTCAGACATTTTGAAAACTGCAGGGGGATTTGGGCAAAATATGACCCATCGCTGTTTACAGTAATTGGTAAATTTTCGGTATGAAACGTCGTAATTTGAAACAGAAAATAGGCGCAGAGAGTCAGAATTCGGCTCAAAAATCACGCTCAGGAGCCAAATTTCCGACATTTCGGACATTTTGAAAACTGCAGGAGGGTTTGGGCAAAATATGACCCATCGCCGTTTACAGTAATTGGCTTATTTTAGGTCTGAAACGTCGTAATTTGAAACTGAAAATAGGCGCAGAGAGTCAGAATACGGCTCAAAAATCACGCTCAGGAGTCAAATTTCCGACATTTCAGACATTTTGAAAACTGCAGGGGGGTTTGGGCAAAATATGACCCATCGCCGTTTTCAGTAATTGGCATATTTTCGGTATGAAACGTCGTAATTTGAAACTGATAATAGGTGCAGAGAGTCAGAATTCGGCTCAAAAATCACGCTCACGAGTCAAATTTCCGACATTTCAGACATTTTGAAAACTGCAGGGGGGGTTTGGGCAAAATATGACCCATCGCTGTTTTCAGTAATTAGCATTTTTTCGGTATGAAACGTCGTAATTTGAAACTGAAAATAGGCGCAGAGAGTCAGAATACGGCTCAAAAATAACGCTCACGAGTCAAATTTCCGGCATTTCAGACATTTTGAAAACTGCAGGGGGGTTTTGGGCAAAATATGACTCATCACCGTTTTCAGTAATTGGTATATTTTCGGTATAAAACGTCGTAATTTGAAACTGAAAATAGGCGCAGAGAGTCAGAATACGGCTCAAAAATCACGCTCAGGAGTCAAATTTCCTACATTTCAGACATTTTGAAAACTGCAGGGGGGTTTGGGCAAAATATGACCCATCGCCGTTTTCAGTAATTGGCATATTTTCGGTATGAAACGTCGTAATTTGAAACTGATAATAGGTGCAGAGAGTCAGAATTCGGCTCAAAAATCACGCTCAGGAGTCAAATTTCCGACATTTCGGACATTTTGAAAACTGCAGGGAGGTTTGGGCAAAATATGACCCATCGCCGTTTACAGTAATTGGCATATTTACGGTATGAAACGTCGTAATTTGAAACTGAAAATAGGAGCAGAGAGTCAGAATATGGCTCAAAAATCACGCTCAGGAGTCAAATTTCCGACATTTCAGACATTTTAAAAATTGATGAGGGGTTTGGGCAAAATATGACCCATCGCCGTTTTCAGTAATTGGCATATTTTCGGTATGAAACGTCGTAATTTGAAACTGAAAATAGGTGCAGAGAGTCAGAATTCGCTCAAAAATCACCCTCAGGAGTCAAATTTCTGACATTTCAGACATTTTGAAAACTGCAGGGGGGTTTGGGCAAAATATGACCCATCTCCGTTTACAGTAATTGGCATATTTTCGGTATGAAACGTCGTAATTTGAAACTGAAAATAGGCGCAGAGTCAGAATTCGGCTCAAAAATCACGTTCAGGAGTCAAATTTCCGACATTTCAGACTTTTTGAAAACTGCAGGGGGGTTTGGGCAAAATATGACCCATCGCCGTTTACAGTAATTGGCATATTTTCGGTATGAAACGTCGAAAATTGAAACTGAAAATAGGCGCAGAGAGTCAGAATTCGGCTCAAAAATCACGATCAGGAGTCAAATTTCCGACATTTCGGACATTTTGAAAACTGCAGGGGGGTTCGGGCAAAATATGACCCATTGCCGTTTACAGTAATTGGCATATTTTCGGTATGAAACGTCGTAATTTGAAACTGAAAATAAGCGCAAAGAGTCAGAATACGGCTCAAAAATCTCGCTCAGGATTCAAATTTCCGACATTTCAGACATTTTGAAAACTGCAGGGGGGGTTTGGGCAAAATATGACCCATCGTCGTTTTCAGTAATTGGCATATTTTCGGTATGAAACCTCGTAATTTGAAACTGAAAATAGGTGCAGAGAGTCAGGATTCGGCTCAAAAATCACGCTCAGGAGTCAAATTTCCGGCATTTCAGACATTTTGAAAACTGCAGGGAGGTTTTGGGCAAAATATGACTCATCGCCGTTTTCAGTAACTGGCATATTTTCGGTATGAAACGTCGTAATTTGAAACTGAAAATAGGCGCAGAGAGTCAGAATACGGCTCAAAAATCACGCTCAGGAGTCAAATTTCCGACATTTCAGACATTTTGAAAACTGCAGGGGGGTTTGGGCAAAATATGACCCATCGCCGTTTACAGTAATTGGCATATTTTCGGTATGAAACGTCGTAATTTGAAACTGAAAATAGGTGCAGAGAGTCAGAATACGGCTCAAAAATCACACTCAGGAGTCAAATTTCCGACATTTCAGACATTTTGAAAACTGCAGGGGGATTTGGGCAAAATATGACCCATCGCAGTTTACAGTAATTGGTAAATTTTCGGTATGAAACGTCGTAATTTTAAACTGAAAATAGGCGCAGAGAGTCAGAATTCGGCTCAAAAATCACGCTCAGGAGCCAAATTTCCGACATTTCGGACATTTTGAAAACTGCAGGAGGGTTTGGGCAAAATATGACCCATCGCCGTTTACAGTAATTGGCTTATTTTAGGTCTGAAACGTCGTAATTTGAAACTGAAAATAGGCGCAGAGAGTCAGAATACGGCTCAAAAATCACGCTCAGGAGTCAAATTTCCGACATTTCAGACATTTTGAAAACTGCAGGGGGGTTTGGGCAAAATATGACCCATCGCCGTTTTCAGTAATTGGCATATTTTCGGTATGAAACGTCGTAATTTGAAACTGATAATAGGTGCAGAGAGTCAGAATTCGGCTCAAAAATCACGCTCACGAGTCAAATTTCCGACATTTCAGACATTTTGAAAACTGCAGGGGGGGTTTGGGCAAAATATGACCCATCGCTGTTTTCAGTAATTAGCATTTTTTCGGTATGAAACGTCGTAATTTGAAACTGAAAATAGGCGCAGAGAGTCAGAATACGGCTCAAAAATAACGCTCACGAGTCAAATTTCCGGCATTTCAGACATTTTGAAAACTGCAGGGGGGTTTTGGGCAAAATATGACTCATCGCCGTTTTCAGTAATTGGTATATTTTCGGTATGAAACGTCGTAATTTGAAACTGAAAATAGGCGCAGAGAGTCAGAATACGGCTCAAAAATCACGCTCAGGAGTCAAATTTCCGACATTTTAGACATTTTGAAAACTGCAGGTGGGTTTGGGCAAAATATGACCCATCGCCGTTAACAGTAATTGGCATATTTTCGGTATGAAACGTCGTAATTTGAAACTGAAAATAGGAGCAGAGAGTCAGAATATGGCTCAAAAATCACGCTCAGGAGTCAAATTTCCGACATTTCAGACATTTTAAAAATTGCTGAGGGGTTTGGGCAAAATATGACCCATCGCCGTTTTCAGTAATTGGCATATTTTCGGTATGAAACGTCGTAATTTGAAACTGAAAATAGGTGCAGAGAGTCAGAATTCGCTCAAAAATCACCCTCAGGAGTCAAATTTCCGACATTTCAGACATTTTGAAAACTGCAGGGGGGTTTGGGCAAAATATGACCCATCGCCGTTTACAGTAATTGGCATATTTTCGGTATGAAACGTCGTAATTTGAAACTGAAAATAGGTGCAGAGAGTCAGAATACGGCTCAAAAATCACACTCAGGAGTCAAATTTCCGACATTTCAGACATTTTGAAAACTGCAGGGGGGTTTGGGCAAAATATGACCCATCGCCGTTTTCAGTAATTAGCATATTTTCGGTATGAAACGTCGTAATTTGAAACTGAAAATAGGTGCAGAGTGTCAGAATTCGGCTCAAAAATCACACTCAGGAGTCAAATTTCCGACATATCAGACATTTTGAAAACTGCAGGGGTGTTTGGGCAAAATATGACCCATCGCCGTTTACAGTAAGTGGTATATTTTCGGTATGAAACTTCGTAATTTGAAACTGAAAATAGGCGCAGAGAGTCAGAATTCGGCTCAAAAATCACGCTCAGGAGTAAAATTTCCGATATTTCAGACATTTTGAAAACTGCAGGGGGGTTTGGGCAAAATATGACCCATCGCCGTTTACAGTAATTGGCATATTTTCGGTATGAAACGTCGTAATTTGAAACTGAAAATAGGCGCAGAGTCAGAATTCGGCTCAAAAATCACGTTCAGGAGTCAAATTTCCGACATTTCAGACATTTTGAAAACTGCAGGGGGGTTTGGGCAAAATATGACCCATCGCCGTTTACAGTAATTGGCATATTTTCGGTATGAAACGTCGTAATTTGAAACTGAAAATAGGCGCAGAGAGTCAGAATACGGCTCAAAAATCACGCTCAGGAGTCAAATTTCCGACATTTCAGACATTTTGAAAACTGCAGGGGGGGGTTTGGGCAAAATATGACCCATCGCGGTTTTCAGTAATTGGCATTTCTTCGGTATGAAACGTCGTAAATTGAAACTGAAAATAGGCGCAGAGAGTCAGAATACGGCTCAAAAATCACGCTCACGAGTCAAATTTCCGGCATTTCAGACATTTTGAAAACTGCAGGGGGGTTTGGGCAAAATATGACTCATCGCCGTTTTCAGTAATTGGCATATTTTCGGTATGAAACTTCGTAATTTGAAACTGAAAATAGGCGCAGAGAGTCAGAATTCGGCTCAAAAATCACGCTCACGAGTCAAATTTCCGACATTTCAGACATTTTGAAAACTGCAGGGGGGGTTTGGGCGAAATATGACCCATCGCTGTTTTCAGTAATTAGCATTTTTTCGGTATGAAACGTCGTAATTTGAAACTGAAAATAGGCGCAGAGAGTCAGAATACGGCTCAAAAATAACGCTCACGAGTCAAATTTCCGGCATTTCAGACATTTTGAAAACTGCAGGGGGGTTTTGGGCAAAATATGACTCATCGCCGTTTTCAGTAATTGGTATATTTTCGGTATGAAACGTCGTAATTTGAAACTGAAAATAGGCGCAGAGAGTCAGAATACGGCTCAAAAATCACGCTCAGGAGTCAAATTTCCGACATTTTAGACATTTTGAAAACTGCAGGTGGGTTTGGGCAAAATATGACCCATCGCCGTTAACAGTAATTGGCATATTTTCGGTATGAAACGTCGTAATTTGAAACTGAAAATAGGAGCAGAGAGTCAGAATATGGCTCAAAAATCACGCTCAGGAGTCAAATTTCCGACATTTCAGACATTTTAAAAATTGCTGAGGGGTTTGGGCAAAATATGACCCATCGCCGTTTTCAGTAATTGGCATATTTTCGGTATGAAACGTCGTAATTTGAAACTGAAAATAGGTGCAGAGAGTCAGAATTCGCTCAAAAATCACCCTCAGGAGTCAAATTTCCGACATTTCAGACATTTTGAAAACTGCAGGGGGGTTTGGGCAAAATATGACCCATCGCCGTTTTCAGTAATTAGCATATTTTCGGTATGAAACGTCGTAATTTGAAACTGAAAATAGGTGCAGAGAGTCAGAATTCGGCTCAAAAATCACACTCAGGAGTCAAATTTCCGACATTTCAGACATTTTGAAAACTGCAGGGGTGTTTGGGCAAAATATGACCCATCGCCGTTTACAGTAAGTGGTATATTTTCGGTATGAAACTTCGTAATTTGAAACTGAAAATAGGCGCAGAGAGTCAGAATTCGGCTCAAAAATCACGCTCAGGAGTAAAATTTCCGATATTTCAGACATTTTGAAAACTGCAGGGGGGTTTGGGCAAAATATGACCCATCGCCGTTTACAGTAATTGGCATATTTTCGGTATGAAACGTCGTAATTTGAAACTGAAAATAGGCGCAGAGTCAGAATTCGGCTCAAAAATCACGTTCAGGAGTCAAATTTCCGACATTTCAGACATTTTGAAAACTGCAGGGGGATTTGGGCAAAATATGACCCATCGCAGTTTACAGTAATTGGTAAATTTTCGGTATGAAACGTCGTAATTTTAAACTGAAAATAGGCGCAGAGAGTCAGAATTCGGCTCAAAAATCACGCTCAGGAGCCAAATTTCCGACATTTCGGACATTTTGAAAACTGCAGGAGGGTTTGGGCAAAATATGACCCATCGCCGTTTACAGTAATTGGCTTATTTTAGGTCTGAAACGTCGTAATTTGAAACTGAAAATAGGCGCAGAGAGTCAGAATACGGCTCAAAAATCACGCTCAGGAGTCAAATTTCCGACATTTCAGACATTTTGAAAACTGCAGGGGGGTTTGGGCAAAATATGACCCATCGCCGTTTTCAGTAATTGGCATATTTTCGGTATGAAACGTCGTAATTTGAAACTGATAATAGGTGCAGAGAGTCAGAATTCGGCTCAAAAATCACGCTCACGAGTCAAATTTCCGACATTTCAGACATTTTGAAAACTGCAGGGGGGGTTTGGGCAAAATATGACCCATCGCTGTTTTCAGTAATTAGCATTTTTTCGGTATGAAACGTCGTAATTTGAAACTGAAAATAGGCGCAGAGAGTCAGAATACGGCTCAAAAATAACGCTCACGAGTCAAATTTCCGGCATTTCAGACATTTTGAAAACTGCAGGGGGGTTTTGGGCAAAATATGACTCATCGCCGTTTTCAGTAATTGGTATATTTTCGGTATGAAACGTCGTAATTTGAAACTGAAAATAGGCGCAGAGAGTCAGAATACGGCTCAAAAATCACGCTCAGGAGTCAAATTTCCGACATTTTAGACATTTTGAAAACTGCAGGTGGGTTTGGGCAAAATATGACCCATCGCCGTTAACAGTAATTGGCATATTTTCGGTATGAAACGTCGTAATTTGAAACTGAAAATAGGAGCAGAGAGTCAGAATATGGCTCAAAAATCACGCTCAGGAGTCAAATTTCCGACATTTCAGACATTTTAAAAATTGCTGAGGGGTTTGGGCAAAATATGACCCATCGCCGTTTTCAGTAATTGGCATATTTTCGGTATGAAACGTCGTAATTTGAAACTGAAAATAGGTGCAGAGAGTCAGAATTCGCTCAAAAATCACCCTCAGGAGTCAAATTTCCGACATTTCAGACATTTTGAAAACTGCAGGGGGGTTTGGGCAAAATATGACCCATCGCCGTTTACAGTAATTGGCATATTTTCGGTATGAAACGTCGTAATTTGAAACTGAAAATAGGTGCAGAGAGTCAGAATACGGCTCAAAAATCACACTCAGGAGTCAAATTTCCGACATTTCAGACATTTTGAAAACTGCAGGGGGGTTTGGGCAAAATATGACCCATCGCCGTTTTCAGTAATTAGCATATTTTCGGTATGAAACGTCGTAATTTGAAACTGAAAATAGGTGCAGAGTGTCAGAATTCGGCTCAAAAATCACACTCAGGAGTCAAATTTCCGACATATCAGACATTTTGAAAACTGCAGGGGTGTTTGGGCAAAATATGACCCATCGCCGTTTACAGTAAGTGGTATATTTTCGGTATGAAACTTCGTAATTTGAAACTGAAAATAGGCGCAGAGAGTCAGAATTCGGCTCAAAAATCACGCTCAGGAGTAAAATTTCCGATATTTCAGACATTTTGAAAACTGCAGGGGGGTTTGGGCAAAATATGACCCATCGCCGTTTACAGTAATTGGCATATTTTCGGTATGAAACGTCGTAATTTGAAACTGAAAATAGGCGCAGAGTCAGAATTCGGCTCAAAAATCACGTTCAGGAGTCAAATTTCCGACATTTCAGACATTTTGAAAACTGCAGGGGGGTTTGGGCAAAATATGACCCATCGCCGTTTACAGTAATTGGCATATTTTCGGTATGAAACGTCGTAATTTGAAACTGAAAATAGGCGCAGAGAGTCAGAATACGGCTCAAAAATCACGCTCAGGAGTCAAATTTCCGACATTTCAGACATTTTGAAAACTGCAGGGGGGGGTTTGGGCAAAATATGACCCATCGCGGTTTTCAGTAATTGGCATTTCTTCGGTATGAAACGTCGTAAATTGAAACTGAAAATAGGCGCAGAGAGTCAGAATACGGCTCAAAAATCACGCTCACGAGTCAAATTTCCGGCATTTCAGACATTTTGAAAACTGCAGGGGGGTTTGGGCAAAATATGACTCATCGCCGTTTTCAGTAATTGGCATATTTTCGGTATGAAACTTCGTAATTTGAAACTGAAAATAGGCGCAGAGAGTCAGAATTCGGCTCAAAAATCACGCTCACGAGTCAAATTTCCGACATTTCAGACATTTTGAAAACTGCAGGGGGGGTTTGGGCAAAATATGACCCATCGCTGTTTTCAGTAATTAGCATTTTTTCGGTATGAAACGTCGTAATTTGAAACTGAAAATAGGCGCAGAGAGTCAGAATACGGCTCAAAAATAACGCTCACGAGTCAAATTTCCGGCATTTCAGACATTTTGAAAAC